>NW_008346900.1:3216282-3237247 GCF_000622305.1 Nannospalax galili
AGACAGGGTCTCCCTGTAGCCCCAGCTGTCCTGGAACTCACTATGTAGACCAGGCTGGCCTTGAACTCACAGAGCTCCACCTGCCTCTGCCTCCTGAGTACTGGAATTAAAGGTGTGTGCCACCATGCCTGGTCTGTTTTTATTTTATGTATATTGACCTCAAGTATGTAAATTCACCTGTGCAATGCCCGTGGAGGTCAAAGGAAGGTGTTGAATCCTCTGGAACTGGAGTTACAGATAGTTGTTAGCTGCCATGTGGGTGCTGGGACTCGAACCCAGGTCCTCTGCAAGAGCAGCCAGTACTCTTAACCACTGAGCCTTCTCTCCAGCCTCTCATCAACTTTTTGTGCTAATCCATGTTGGAAGTATAACTGAACAGTTGATGGGGTGAAAGGGGCTGCTGTGAATACTTTATAGGCTCTGTTTAAACTTTAGTTTTCAGAAGGCACTTTGTGGAAGTGCTGTGGACCACTGAGACTGGCTTGCCATCTGACCTGGAGGGTTGTACTTGGTGCCACCAGTATTCACCGTACTTCTCTCTCTTTTTCTGATGTCTTCTCTATGTAGCTCTGGCTTGCTTTAGCGAGGCTGGAGACTTATGAAAATGCTCGTAAGGTCTTAAATAAAGCACGTGAGAACATTCCTACAGACCGGCACATCTGGATCACAGCTGCCAAGCTTGAGGAGGCAAATGGAAACACACAGATGGTGGAGAAGATCATTGACCGAGCCATCACCTCCCTGCGGGCCAATGGTGTGGAGATCAATCGGGAACAGTGGATCCAGGTAAGCTGTTGCCGAGTGTCCTTCCTACACTACAAGTAGAGGTGGCTAGGCCTGGTGACATACTTGTAATACCAGCACTTAGGAAGCCAAGCAGGAAGATTGCAAGTTTAAGGCTAGGCTGGGCTACATAAAGCAAGACTGTCTCAAATGACTGAGTGAATGCATCAGACGTGTTTTATATGTTAGGGTCTCACATAAGGTGTAGGATGGCACTAGAGAGTTCTCAAACTGTCAGAAGAAACAGGCACATTATGTCTTTACTTGCTGTTGTTGATGGACTTAATACCTTGAGCAGTCTTCAATGATCTCTTATGAGGAATCTTATGCTTATGACTAGCATTTTTCTGTGGCCTCCTGTGTCCAGCTCCTCATGTCTTTTGTCTGGTAAGCTATGTTGCCATTTCTGTTCTCTGTTGATTCTGTGTTCCAGTTTTTTTTTTTTTTGTTTATATTTTTTTCTTTGAGACAGGGTCTTACTATGTAGCCCTGGCTAGCCTGGAACTAACTTTATAGACTAAGCTGGCCTCAAACTCACATCCACCTGCCTTTGCCTCTTGAATGCTGGGATTAAAGATGTGTGTCGCCGTGCCCACATGTTCTAGGTTTCCAATACCTGTGATTTTCCTTCTACCTTCAGGACTTTCTATAACAGTTCTTATAGTGCGGGCCTACTGACATTTTTAGTTTTTTTCTGTGTCTAGAAAAATCTTTATTTCACTGGGCATGGTGGCTTAGGAAGCAAGATTGACTGGTTGAGGCCAACCTGCTCTACATAGTGACTTCCAGGCTAGCTTGGGTTACATAGTGAGACTCTTGTCCTGATTTTATTTTTTTAATTTTTAAATTTTTTAATTTTTTTTTTTGCTTTATTATTTTATGTGTATGCATGTATTGCATGCATGTATGCAGGTGCACCCTTGTTCAATGCCCATGGAGGTCGGATCCCCTAGAACTGGAGTAATGGACAGCTGTTAGCTGCCATGTGGGTGTTGGGAACCGAACCTGGGTCTTCTCAAGAGCAGCCAGTGCTCTTAACTGCTGAGCCGCCTCTCCAGCCTGACCCTGACTTTATTTTTTTATTTTTTTTTAATTCACCTGTTTTTTTTCTTTCTTTTTTAAAAAAACATTTTTCTGTTTGGTGTGTGTACTTGTGTATTCACTTGCCATTCTGTGTTTGGATGTCAGAAGTGACTGTCCTTGGGTGTCAGTTACCACCTTCTACCTTGTTTAAGGAAGGGTCTTTTATTGTTTGCTGCTCCACTGTGTAGTCTAGGTCAGATGGCCTGTGTGGGATTCTTCCCTCTTACCTTCCATCTTGATGTAGAAGTGCTGAGATTTACAGGTACTTGTCACCTCATCTGACTTACATGGTTCCTATGATCCAAACTCAGGTCATCAGGCTTGCTCGGCAAGAGCTTTTACCCACTGATCCGTGACCGTTTACCTTTGTTTTTAAAGATGTGTTTGTTCCTAGGTTAATACTTTTTTCTTCTTGTACTTCAAACACATACGCACTGCTTGCTGCCTTTTCACATCTGTATTACTCTGTCTGTAATGTGTTCTCTTTTTAAAAGTTCAGGGAAAGGTCTTGCTCTGTAGCCCTACCTGGCCTTGAACACTCAGGCTTCCTGCCTCAGCTTCCCAAGTGCTAAGATTGTAAATATAGTACCATACTCAGCAGTTGTTAAGGTTTTTTTTCATTATTGGTTTTTGTGATATGTCTAGTTTCTTGTGCTTGGAGTCCATTAAGCTTCTTTTTGGTGTGTGTGTGTTGGGGGGTATTTATGCATGTGGTGGGGAGGGTGCATGCATGGAAACCAGAGGAAGACATTGGATGTCCTGCTCTGCTACTCTCTACTTTATTCCTGTGAGACATGGTTGCTTACTAACCTTGAGGTTAAACTGGTTAGAGTTCTTTTTTTATTACATTGTATGCATATGCCATGGTGCATATGTAAAGATTAAAGAGCAACTTGTGGGAGTTGATTCTCTGCTTTTACCATGTAGGTTCTGAGGATCAAACTCAGGTTGTCAGGCTTGGGCAGCATGCAACTTCACCTTCTGAGCCATCTTGCTAGCCCTAGAGCTTAATTTTTGATTGTTTATTAATTTGTAATTACATTATAGGGCTGGGAATATAGCCTAGTGTTATAGTGCTTGCCTGTCATGTATAAGGGCCCCGAGTTCAACCTCTAGTACTACACAAAAAATTCTATAAAATTCATTTTTGTGTGTGTGTTTGATGTTGGGAATGATCCTAGGGCCTTGTGTGTTAAATAAGCACTCTTCCACTATACTCTATCCCCTAGCCCCCCACTCCACTTTTTTTTGGTCTTTTTGAGACAGGGTCTCTCTGTAGTGACAGCTGGCCTGGATTCATTATGGTGACCAAGCTGGCCTTGAACTCATAGAGATCTGCCTGCTTCTGCTTCCCAAGTGCTGGGATTAAAGGTGTATGCCACCATACCCAGCTCCTATCCCTTAAAAAAAAAATTATTTTTATTTTATGTGTATGAGTGTATTGTCTGCATGTGTATTAATAAGTATACCTGTGTTGTGCAATGACAGCAGAAGTCAGAAGTTCTGGGATTCCCCTGGAACTGAAAGATGGTTGTTAGCCACAATATGGGTGCTGTGAATCAAACCTGGGTCCTCTGCAGGAACAGCCAGTGCTCTTAATCACTGAGCCATCTCTCCAGTCCCAGATATCCCTTAGTCCTTTTAAAATTTATTTTGAAGCAAAGTTTTACTAAATTTTTCAGGCTGGGCCTTGAACTCAAGATCTTTGTGCCTCATCTTCCTGAGTACCTGAGTTTTCAGGCTTTCGTAATGAGGCCTTTCAAACTCCACTCTTCTGAACCATACAGTTGAGTTACATGGCCTCACTGTAGTCTTAGAACACTCTTACCACGCTATAAAGAAATTCTGTATCTAATAGCTGTCACTTTCCTTTCCTCAACCTCTAAGTAATCCCTTTTTCCCCCACCATGGATTTCCTTTTCTATTTTACCTTCATGCTTTTTTAGAAATTTTATACCAAGGTAATCATAACATATATGGTTTTTTGTGATTTTTTTTTTTTTTTTTTTTTTTTTTTTTTTTTTTTAAAAGTAATATAAAACCAAATGTTTGTTTTGGATTTTTTTTTTTTTTTTTTTTTTTTTGTCTTTTTTGATACAGGGTCTCCTTGTAGCCCCAACTGTTTTGGAACTCACTATGTAGACCAGGCTGGCCTCTAACTCACAAAGATTCGCCCACCTCTGCTGCCCAAGTGCTGGGATTAAAGGCGTTTGCCACCACGCCTAGTCCTTATTTAGTATTTTAATACTTGTCTATCACTGTATTTGTTGAAATCTTTTTTTTTTTTTTTTTTGGTCTTTTTGAGACAGGGTCTCCCTGTAGCCCCAGCTGACCTTAAACTCACAGAGATCCACCAGCCTCTGCCTCCCACATGCTGGGATTAAAGGTATAGATCACCACGCCTGGCTTTATTTGTTGAAATTTTTTTTTTTTAGTCTTTTTGAGACAGGGTCTCCCTGTAGCCCCAGCTGTCTTGGAACTCACTATGTAGACCAAGCTGGCCTTGAGCTCAGAGATCTGCCTGTCTCTGCCTCCTGAGTGCTGGGATTAAAGGCCTGCACCACCATGCCATGCCTCTTTTAAACTTTAAAAAAAAAAATTTATTATTTTTATTTTATGTGTATGCGTGTATTACCTGCATGTAGGTAAGTACACCTGTGTCTTGCAGTGCCCTCGGAGGTCAGAAGAGGCTGTCAAATCCCCTGGGACTGGAGTTATAGACAGTTGTTAGCTGCCATGTGGGTGCTGGCATTTGAACCCAGGTCTTCTGCAAAAACAACCAGTGTTCTTAACTGCTGAGCCATCCCTCCAGTCCCTCTTTTAGCTTTTATATTTGATCATAAATATTGAAGTTGTATTTGTGATTTTCTTTTTGGGGGGAGTCTATTTGAGACAGGGTCTCCTGTAGCCCCAGCTGTCCTGGAACTCGCTATGTAGACCAAGCTGGCCTTGAGACTCACAGAGATCTGCCTGCGTCTGCCTCCCGAGTGCTGGGACTAAAGGCGTGCACTACCATGCCTGGCTGAAGTTGTATTTGTGAACTCTCAGTTCTGTCCCGTTGGGCTGTGTGCCTCTTTGGGAAGTACGAGCCCTGTATTCATTTATTTATTTATTCATTCACTCATTCATTGTGTGGACTCATATATGGTGTATGCAGATGTGTGGGCTCATGTGGACCCAGAGGTTGACATTGTTGTTCACCTAATCTCAGAGAGGGTCTTTCACTGAATCTGGCTGGAGCTTGCCATTTTGGCTAGACTAGTTGACCAGTGAGCCCCTAGGATCTGCCTCTATCTCCCTCCCAGCTGTGGGGTTACAGATGAGTGCTGTCACACCCAACTTTTTATGAGGCTGCTGCGGGTCCAAACCCAGGTCCTCAAGTTCATTCAGCAAGCACTTTACCCACTGAGTCATTTCTCTATCCCTTCTTTTTCCCTTTTTTCTTGAAAGTTCTTGCCACGGATTCTAGATTGACCTTGAACTCTTGATCCTCCTGCCTCTACCTTCCAACTGCTAGGATTTTAGTTGTATACCACACACCTGGCTCTTTTACTTTAAAAAAAAAAAAAAAAAAAAAAAAGTTAATTTATTTTTATTTCATGTGTATGTGTACAAAGCCCATATTGGCCAGAAGAGGGTGTCTGATCCCCTAGAACTGGAGTTAGAGCTTGTTATTAGCTGCCATGTGGGTGCTGGGAATTGAACCTGGGTTCTCTGCAAGAACAGCTAGTGCTCTTAACTGCTGAGCCATCTCTCCAGCTCCCCATCCTTTTGTATTTTTCTTTTTCTTTTTTTTCCTGGTCTTTTTGGGACAGGGTCTCCCTGTAGGCCCAGCTGGCCTGGAACTTGCTATATAGACCAGACTGGCCTTGAACTCACAGAGATCTGCCTGCCTCTGCCTCCCGAGTGCTGGTATTAAAACGTGCGCCACCACACCCTGCTTGTATTTTTCATTTTGAGACAGTCTTACAAAATTTTCCAAGTTGAGGAACCTTGGACTTCTAAGAGTTGGACTTCCAAGAGTCCAACCTTGAGGTTAGAATTTTCTTACCTCAACCTCCCAGGTAGCTAGATTTACAAACATGTACAACCAGAGCTCAGTTTATTTTTTATACTTTAAAAAAATTTTTTTTAAAATTTTGGTTTTTTGACACAGTCTTCCTGCTACTTTTTGTGCTATTGTATTTTTAGTAGGTTTCTTAGGATTTTCTTCATGCAAAAGTATGTTATTTGCAAAAATAGCTTTGTCTCTTTTTATTTATTTATTTATTTATTTATTTATTTATTTATTTATTTTGGTCTTTTTGAGACAGGGCCTCCTAGTAGCCCCAGCTGGCCTGGAACTCACTATGTAGACCAGGTTGGGCTTGAACTCACAGAGATCTGCCTACCTCTGCCTCCCAAGTGCTGGGATTAAAGGCATGTACCACCACACCTGGCTCTATTAAAGAGACTTTAATGTATGCTTAAGCATGAGGATTAAGAGAAAAAGAGGTACTTAGAAGAAAGATATACCCAAATGTAAGTAGAGGCTCCTCAAAGAAGAGGCACCAAGAGTTAGTATTTCTTGATTATTTAAGGTGTCCTATAGTATAATGTCTGTACACTACCTCTGTTTTTTGTTTTGTGTTTTGGTCATTTTGAAGCAGAGTCTCAAAAAATACAGTGCTGAGATTAAAGGTATGTGCCACCACACCCAGCACACACTACCTCTTACTCTTTGGTTTTCTTGTCTTGCTGGTCTTTCCTCTGTCCCCTTTGCTAGTTTTCCTTTTCTAAATTCCTAAATAAATGCTGGCAGGTTAGACCTTAGCCCTTTTCCTAGACTTTTCTTTGATTGCCCATTGATTAGAATATTATTTAGGTGTGAGGAGCCCTGGGCTCTTCCCACAGCCTTGAACGTATGCCTGCTGCTCTGCTCTCTGGCACATACTGTGGCACTGCTACCTGGTGTCTCCAAAACACCCATGAAACTGCCTTGTCCCTCAGTCCTGTATTTGGGCAACACCCCGTTCATTCTTTAGGAGTCATTGCTCCTAAAGGATTTTTCTTTTTCTTTTTAATATTTTAATTATTTTATGTGTACGAGTGTATTGCCTGCATGTATGTGAGTGTATCATCCGTGTCGTGCAGTGCCATGGAGGTCAGAAGATGGCTTTGGATTCCCCTGGAACTGGAGTTAAGGACGGTTCATAGACGCCATATGGGTGCTGGGAATCAAACCTGGGTCCTCTGTAAGAGCAGTCAGTGCTCTTAACCACTGAGCCAACTCTCCAGCCCCTCCTAAAGGATTTTTCATATCCAGTCCACAGAGGGATTAGATCTACCTTCACACACACACTCCAGGTCCAGTTGGACATATTCTAGGTGACTGTTGCTTTCTTGGGCAGATCACCCATCCCTACCCAGCATACAATAGTACCTCTTGATGTTTCCTTAGTCTCAGCATGCCCGATTAAAACCCCCAGATGCTTCTTGTCATCTGGAATAGACACCTATGCCCATACTATGGATTATAGGCCCAGTGGGTCAGGGCTTGGGGTCCTCACCCTATTGCTGCCCTTTTCAAGGTGCACTTACATGTCTCCACTTCAGATCTCTGCCCTTGTTTCTGCTCTCAGATGCTTTTCTGATGCCCACAGGGCCCTAAGGGCTTCAGAGAGGGATGGATTTCCTATCCTGCCTTGCTTGTTCATTTCATATCCTGTCTTAATCATCATGCATCATCATTGTGTGTCGTCCCCCCCCCCCCCAGGGCAGTTTTGCATACATGAGAATATAATTGTAAGATAAATTCCATAAGGTGGAATTGCTGGGTCAAATGTGTACATGCAGTATTTTGATGGAGGATATGAAGTTGTCCTCTATAGAGGTCATCAGTGTGTAATCCTTCCTCAGCAGTGAAAGATCCATGCCATCCTTTTCTGAGCAAGTGAGTCAGAACACTTTCTGTTGCTGATCTTACAATGGCACTAAAAGTAATTTATCATTCTTAGAGATAATAATGGTTTAGAGGGGCTGGAGAGACGGCTCAGCAATTAAGAACACTGGCTGCTTGTGCAGAGAACCCAGGTTTGGTTCCCAGTACCCACATGGAACAATGTGGGCTTACAACAATCTGTAACTCCAGGTCCAGGGATCCAGCATCCTTTTCTGGCCTCCTTGAACACCAGGCACACATGTAGTACACTTATGTACATGTAGGCAAAACCCTGATATATAAGAAATAGATAAAAAACCAAATCCACTATGGTTTAGAGTTTCTTTTCAGGTGTTTAAATTTCTTATATTTGGTTTCTGGTAAACTGTATATCTTCATATCCTTTGCAACATTTGTCTACTGGGTCATTGTTTTATTGTTTTTTTTCCTAATTGATGTGCAAGATACTTAGTTTAGGGCTAAAGAGATGGCTCAATGGTTAAGAGCATGTGCTATTCCTCCAGTTCCTAGAGGACCTGAGTGTATCCGTTCCTAACACCCATATCAGGTGGTTCACAACTGCCTGTAACTCCAGCTCCAGGGGATCTAGCATCTCTTCTGGCCCCTACAGGCATCCACACATATACATACAAGTTTAAAATACTTTAAAAAATATTTTACTGTTCTACATTTTTGGTAACATAGTCTTGTGTCTCATGTTGTAGAACTTTGTGGCTTTTCTCCAAAAATCCCAAGTCTGCTTTCCTAAAATTGGGAGTGCTTTGCTGCTGGTGGCCTGCCTAGTGAACTGCCCTTTCAATTGGTTATCTGCCTCAGCCTTCCAGGTTTCTGTCTTACCTCCTGTGTAACCAGGCTCCCTACCAACAGTTCTTCCTGTCTGGGTCAGAGTGTCTCTTCTTTTTGTCTTTTTTTTTTTTTTGTCTTTTTGAGACAGGGTCTCCCTGTAGCCCCAGCTGACCTGGAACTTGCTACGTAGACCAGACTGGCCTCGAACTCACAGAGATCTACCTGCCTCTGCCTCCCAAGTGCTGGGATTAAAGGTGTGCGCCACCACGCCTGGCCTTTTTGTCATTTTTAACTTGGGAGTTCTAGCCCAAAGGATACAAACATTGTTTTTTTTTTTTTTTAATATTTATTATTTTTATTTTATGTGTATGAATATATTGCCTGCATTTGTGTAAGTGTGCACATGTTGTGCAATGCCCATTGAGGTCCGAAGAAGGCATCAGATCCCCTAGAACTGGAGTTACAGACAGTTGGTAGCCATCATGTGCTGGGAATCAAACCCGGGTCCTCTGTAAGAACAGTTAGTCATCTTAACTGCTGAGCCATATCTCCAGCCCCAGACACAAATATTTTCGAACTTGCTTTTTACTCATACTATTCTTAGAGCTTCTTTAGCATAGGAAATTCTTAAGCCGAGCATGGTGGCACATGCCTTTAATCCCAGCACTTGGGAGGCAGAGGGAGGTGGATCTCTGAATTCAAGGCCAGCCTGGTCTACATAGTGAGTTCCAGGCCAGCTGGGGCTACAGTCTCAAGAAAACAGAAAAAGAAAAGAAAAGAAAGACATTCTTATAGCCATGGAATGGCTTAGTATAACCTTTGTAATGCAGTAGGACCTTTCAGTTACTCAGTGTTTATTGAGTACTTACATGCTAGATGGTGAGGACGGGGCATCAGCGAACAGATCAGCCTGACAGATAATGGTGTTCAGGGTTGCCAGGCTACATGCCCAAGACCATAGATATCTTGGTTCTTACCATTCAGAAATAACATGCACTTTGCAGCCCTGACTTCAAAATTCAGAGTTTTTGTGTTTCTCTTTCAGGATGCTGAGGAGTGTGACAGGGCAGGGAGTGTGGCCACGTGCCAGGCTGTCATGCGTGCTGTGATTGGTATCGGGATTGAAGAGGAAGATCGGAAACATACCTGGATGGAAGATGCAGATAGTGTGAGTTTGCCTGCTTGTTCCTTGCCTAGAGTCTCTGTCAGGAACAGTGGCCCCTTCCATGAGTAGGCTAATTACAAATCTTTTCCTCACTCACCTTCTGTTCTCCCCTGCTTAAAAATCTTTCTGATACACATATTTTATTTATTTTTAATTTTTATTTATTATTTTTTAAATTTTTATTACTTTTTTATTTTGTGTATATGTGTATTGCCTGCATGTAGGTAAGTGCACCTGTGTAGTGCAATGCCTGTGGAGGTCAGAAGAGGCTGTCAGATCCCCTGGAACTGGAGTTACGGACAGTTGTTAGCTGCCATGTGGGTGCTGGGATTTGAACCCAGGTCTTCTGCAAGAACAACCAGTGTTCTTAACCGCTAAGCTATCTCTCCAGCCCTATTATTTTTATTTTATGTGTATGCGTGTATTGCCTGCATTGTAGGTAAGTGCACCTGTGTCGTGCAGTGCTCTCAGAGGACAGAAGAGGCTGTCAGATCCCCTGGAACTGTAGTTATGGACAGTTAGCTGCCATGTGGATGCTGGGATTTGAACCTGGGTCTTTTGGAAGAACAGTCAGTGTTGTTAACCACGGAGCCATCTCTCCAGCCCCCATATTTTATTTTTACTTCTATTTGTTTTTGAGACAGAGTTTCACTTTATGGTCTAGGCTTATCTTAGACTGGAGATCCTCCTGCCTCAGCCCCCTTAGTACTGGGATTACAGGAACATGCACCACTCCTGGCTCTGATACACTTTGATGCTATTTTAAATGGAGTTGTAGTCTTAAGGATAGCAGACTTCTATGAATCTGAGTTTAAATTTATTTCGAGTGCTTACTAAATGGAGGAAGCAGCTGTTATAATGGTGGGCCTGCTGGAGCTCTGTGTAGCTAGCCTACAACTTTTTTTTTTGTCTTTTTGAGGCAGGGTCTCCCTGTAGTCCCAGCTAGCCTGGAACTTACTATGTAGACCAGGCTGGCCTTGAACTCTTAGAGATCTGCCTGCTTCTGCCACTGCCTCCTGAGTGTTGGGATTAAAGATGTGCCACCATGACTGGTGCCTACAACTTTTTTAGGTAAGTGGCAGACAACTTCGATGGCATCAGGTTCCCTTCCACTTCTTGGTTCCCATGCAGTTAAGAACACTGGTTGTTCTTGCAGAAGACCCGGGTTTGAATCCCAGCACCCACATAGCAGCTAACAACTGCTATGTCCGTAACTCCAGTCCTGACAGCCTCCTCTGTCCTCCAGAGGCATTGCACGACACGGGTGGACTTACCTACATGCAGGCAATACACACATACACATAAAATAAACAAATAAATAAATAAATAAATAATAAAAACAAATTTATTTCAGAAAACATTTTGCATACAAGCTGCTGCTGCTGCTTTTGAGATTATTTCCTCAGAACAGGTTTCCAGGGGGAATACCATAGGGCCAAATTTATAAAAATTTATAAACATAAGTTTAAAGAACTAATACAGATGTTTGAAAGAAAACAGATTTATTGAGTATCTTGCAAGGAGGCAGCAGTCTGCAGCCTTCCTGTAGCCTCGCTTTATTATTACTATTATTATTGTGCTGTGCATGCATGCGTGATGTGTATGTATAAGTACACATGCTACAGTGTAGCACATGTGGAGGTCAGAAGACAACTTTGTAGTCAGATCCCAGGGATTGAACTCTGGCTTGGTAAGTTCCTTTATCATCTTGCCAGCCTTAATTTGATTTTCCACCCCCCAATTTTAGGATAGAACTCAGGGTCTTGAATATGCTAGGCAAATTACTGTTGGAACTATCTCCAGCCCTTTTTTTTTTTTTTTTGTCTTTCTGAGACAGGGTCTCCCTGTAGCCCCAGCTGGCCTAGATTTGCTGTGGAGACCAGGCTTGAACTGATGGAGAGCCACCTGCTTCTGCCTCTGAGTGCTAGGAATAAAGGCATGCACCATCACACCTGGCTTCCATACCTTTTAAAAATTTTTTCATCTATTTTATGTGCATCTGTGTTTTGCCTGCATGTATGTAAGTACACCTGTGTCACACGTTGCCCAAGGTGGCCAGAAGGGGGCGTCGGATCATGGAACCGGAGTTAAAGATAGTTATTAGCTGCCATGTGGGTGCTGAGAACCAAACCACTGAGCCATCTTTCTAGCCCTTTTCTTTTTTTTCTTTTTTCTTTTTTTTTTTTTTTTTGGTCTTTTGAGACAGGGTCTCCCTGTAGCCCCAGCTGGCCTAGAACTCACTTTGTAGACCAGGCTGGCCTCCTTGAGCTTACAGAGATCTGCCTCCCAAGTGCTGGGATTAAAGCCATGTTCCACATGCCTGTTCCAGCCCTTTCTTTTCATTAAATTTATTATTATTATTTTTATTATTATTTAGATTGAATCTCACTATACAGCCTTGACTGACTTGGCACTGTGTAGACCTGGCTGGCCTGAAACTGTGAGATTAAAAACCTATGTCGCCGGGCGTGGTGGCACACTCTTTTAATCCCAGCACTCGGGAGGCAGAGGCAGGCAGATCTCTTGAGTTCAAGGTCAGCCTGGTCTACTTAGTGAGTTCCAGGATTAAACAACAACAAAAAAGCCTGTATTCTATTCAGAAGCTGCCTCGGATCATGTTCTCAGGTCAATTTGGGATAGGACCTCAATAGGGCTTCAGGCTGTCTTTGTGTTTAAGGAATCTGGTTGGTTGGTTGGTTGATTGATTGATTGATTGATTGATTGATTGATTGATGATTGATTGATTGACTGACTGATTGACTGATTGATTGATTTTGGTGTTGGAGATGGAACCCAGGGCCTGAGCATGTTGGGCAAGTAGAGACCAGTAAGCTGTATCTCCCACCCAAGTCTGAATTTTTGAGTACTCTATTTTCACAGAATCCCTTTTGACCTGCCTCTCTGTGATGTTTGCTTGTGGCTTGGTTGAAGTTGTTCTTTGGAAGGGTAGAATGTCAGGTCTTTATACAGAGGTATATGTACCTGTTCACACTGACTAGCTGTCACAGGTGGAAGCTGCTGTTGACTCTCCTCTGTTTAGCTACTGTTTCATTTGTGATTAGTAAACATTCATGAGGAGGCAGTTTGAAATTATGTAAGTATCCAATTATCTTCAAACATTGACTCACTAGTTTGAGAATCTATTAATAATAGTGGTTGCAAAAAAAGACAAAAAAAAAGAAAATGCCAGGCGTGGTGGTGCATGCCTTTAATCCCAGCACTTGGGAGGCAGAGGCAGGCGGATCTTTGTGAGTTCAAGGCCAGCCTGGTCTACATAGTGAGTTCCAGGACAGCTGGGGCTACAAGGAGACCCTGTCTCAAAAAAGACAAATAATAATAATAATAGTTGGTTTTTGTTGTTCTTGTTTGTTTATCCTTCCTTCCTGTGTGTTTCTTTTTCTTTTTTTGATAGGGTCTCACTATGTAGCACAGGCTGGCCTCAAACTTGCATCAGTGCTGCCTTAGTCTCCCAAGTGCTGGATTTACAGGCAAGAGCCACGGTGCCCAGGTCATGAATGATGTTTTTGACTGAAATAATTATTTCTGTGGTATTTGCCAAGGGGTGATTTTCTGTTTCTGTTTGGTTATAGCTTTCATTTTGAGACAAGGTCTCATGTATTCCAAGCTGGCCTTAAACTCCTTGTGTAGCTGAGGATGACCTTGGACTTTTGATCTTTTGCCTTCACTTCCCAAGTGCTAGCATTATAGACATGCACCAACATGCCTGGTGTATGCAGTGCTGGATATTGAATCCAGGACCTGGTGAATGTCAGGCAAGTATTCTACCTTTGGAGCTACATCCCTAGGCTTTGGTTTTGGGTTTTTGAGACAAGGTCTTTCTATGTAGCCCAGGTTGGTCTTGAACTTGGGATCTTTTTGCCTCAGCCTCCTGCTCAGGTCAAGTAGTAATTTTTTTTTTTTTTTTGGTCTTTTTGAAACAGGGTCTTTCCCTGTAGCCCCAGCTTTCCTGGAACTCACTATGTAGACAATTTCTGTATCACTGTGCCACACTCCTGTCCCTTAAATAACATTTTCTCTACATTTTATGGGTTGAAATGCCACAGTAATGGAGAGCATTCCTATTCTTCATCAGTGTGTGTTCACTTCTTCACGTCTGGAGAAACTAGTGATTCATCTTTTAGTTGTGGTGTCCCTTGAGGCCAGTGTGTTAAGTCCTTGTGGCACAGAACTTAGGTGCTGGCTCTACAGCCTGTGGATGGTCTTATGTGTACTAATGCAAGTTTTACTCCTTGAGTGAGTCCAGAGGTAGGCCAAAAAGGTTTTACCATATTAGGGCCGGAGGTGTGGCTCAGTAGTAGAGCACATGTCTAACACGCACAAGGCTTTGGGTTCAACTCCCCAGTACCAAATATATCCATACATTTAGAGAGACCAACAACCTAGTCTGTGTATTGAATGAAAATTCTCTCCTATGTAAAAGAACCTAACACTTGGTTGTGGAAACTTCTTTATTCTAAACACAAAATCACATGGTTTGCACCTCTCCCCTTTATTGCTTTTGACAAATACGGAAGCCTTACTGGACACCACTCTGCATGGAAAACAAGTGTGAGAGCAAAAGTCCAAGAATGTTTTAGATTGTTCATTCTTCTTTTCTTTCCTCTTGCTTGCTTGATGTAGCCTGGAACCTTGAACTCAACAATCCTGTTACCTCTGCCTCTTTAGTGCTGGGATTGCAGGCATGTGCCATCATGCCCAGCTTTTCTCATTTTCATTGTCACTTAACCACATTTGCTCAGTAACTACAATTTTCCTTGTCATGCCGAAGTGAGAAGTAATGTTTCTGGGGCTGCCCAGAAGTATGGGGTGCTCTCCTAGTACGTGTCCTCACTGTGGACCTGGCCTGCCCTGGGCACTATTACTTGATGCTGCAGGCAGTTGAGGCAATGGAGAGACTAAAATCTTTGCAGCTGATCCCCATTGCTTTGATCAGCAGCTACACAAAAGAGCATAGACTGTGTTTACCTGTCTGTATACTCTATGGATACATCTGGTCAGGGCACAGCAGCAGGGCCCTTGGCTTCTCTGGTGGTTAAGAGTCAGGTCATGTGATATAGGAGACATTGGGTTTGAGAAAGATCTTGACACACTCCTGTTCCTTATTCTCTTCCACACCTGTTTCTGCACACATTGACAGTATCTGACCATCTGAGAAGGAGTCTTGGATAGCCAGGTACCGTCTCTGTGGCATGAACACAACTGTGAATACAGCTCCACTCAGGGTATTTGGACATTCACGATTGTAATAGTTTGTCCCTGTTTCTCCCTAGTGGCGTCTAATTTACCTCCAGATACACACCCCTTCTTGGTACAAGAATACCTATAATGTCTGCAGACTATAGAAAGCAGTGATTTTCCCCGAGAGGGAGCCTTTAGTCTTTGAGCCTGAGTACAGTTGTCTGAGCTTGTTCTGTATGTTGTTGGGTGTCATGGTCACCATGAAGATCAGTTAAACTAGTTCTTGGATGCTGTCATGCATATGATATCTGGCTTTGCCATTTGATATTACCCATCATTAAAATTTTTTTAAATATTATTTAGTGTGTGTGTATGTGTACTTGTACATGTATGTATACACATGCCATAGCATGTATGTGGAAGTCAGAGGTCAACTGTGAGAGTTGGTTCTCTCTACCATGTGGGTCCTGGAGATTGAATTCAGGTCATCAGGCTTGATGGTATCTTAACTTGCTGAGGCATCTCAGGTCCATTACCCATCACTTTTAATATCAATTTATATACATGGATTTTTTTTTCTGAGTTAGAAAAAAAAAGTTATGTCTGCATGTATCATGCACCATGTCATGCAACGCCTTCAGAAGCCAGAAGAGGGCGTAGGATCCCCTGGAACTGGAATTTGTTAACCACCATGTGGATGCTGGGATTTCAACCCTGGTCTTCTCTCTTCTGTAAGAGCAGCTCTTAATTGCTGAGTCATAACTCCAGCCCCATACATGGGATTTTTTAAAGATATATTTTTGTGTGTGTGCACATGTGTGCGTATGTGTGCATGAGTGTGCATATGCCTTGTTTGCAGATATCTATAGAGCCCAGAAGAGGGCATCAGATTCCCTAGAGTTGAAGTTAACTAGTGGGTTGAGCCTCCCAACCTGGGTGCTAGGAACTGAACTCAGGTTCTCTGGAGGAGCGCAAATTCTCTTAACTGCTGAGCCATTTCTCTAGCCCCTAAAATCACTTTTTTTTAGATAGGTTCTCCTGTTGCCCTAGTCCTTCTGGAACTCGTCTGTGTAGACCAGGCTAGCCTCTATCTCACAGAGATCTGCCTACCTCTGCCTCCCAAGTGCTGGGATTAAAGGTGTGAGCTACTGTGCCTGGAGTTAAAATCACTTTTGAGTAAAGGAAAAACCTGAAGGAGCCAGGCTTGCTGGAAAGCAACTACTCAGGAGGCTAAGGCAAGATTGCAGATTCAACTGGCTGTGGTGCCACATACCTTTAATCTCAGTGCTCAGGAGGCAGAATCAAGTGAACTCTGAGATCATGCCAGCCTGGAAGTTCCAGGCCAACTGGGGATACAGGGAGATCCTATCTCAAACAAAACAAAACAAGACAAAAAATAAAAACAAACATAAAAGCTTGCAAATTCAAGGCTAACCTGGGCAACTTTGGGAAACTCTTTCAAAATAACAAATAGAGCTGAGAGGGGCCTGGAGAGATGGCTCAGCTGTTATGAAGAAAGGGCTGAGAATGTAGCTCAATAGTAGATTGCATGCTTATTACACACAAGGCCCTGGCCTTGGATTCAGTGTCTAGTAATGGGAGATAGGGTGAGGGGATCTGAAGGAAGCAGAGCTATGGTGCACGCGTGCTGGGCACCCTGGCGTGGTGTGCACGGGCACGCCTGGGAGTCGCGGCGCGGGTCCAGTCCCCTGGTCTCAGCCACGCGCCCTGGAAGGAGGCGGTCTGGCCCCGCGGGCTTCTCCATGTCTCTGTGGGTCTCTGCTGCTGGAGTGTTGTCCAGCCGTGTACCGCCTTAATTTCCCCCCGTGCGCTTTCCTCTTGATGCGAGATCCACTGGCCACTGAATCATGCGGGAGAGCGCAAGACGGCTGAAGCTGGGATCCGTGAGCTGGTGACGGAGGAATGCTGCCCCCCCGGGGAGACTAGATTGCAGGCAGGAGACACAGACTCAGTCCAGTCAGGTTCAGTGCTACAGCTCTTTATTCCAAGTCTCAGTGACCCAGTTCCTGGTCTAGCTCCAGCTCCGCTTCTAGCTCCAAATTATTGAGAGAAGACTAGGATATTTATACCATGGGGGTAGTGGTAAAAGCTTTGGCTGATAGATACTTTGTGAGACATTTCTATTTGCATATGGAAGTGGGTTTCTGCCATGCTGCCAGACTGCTGACTACCTGAAAAATCACACAGGAAAGCATGGTATTCCTAGAGCCAGAGGCCATGTTTATGTTATGGCATTTGTGGCGGGCACTTCAAAAGGAGAGTCAGGAAAAATGCCAGGAAGGCACCCCGCTATGAAAGGAGTCTCAGCACATAACTCCGAGCTCATGAGCTATCCCGGATATGAAGAGACTTCTGCATCACATAACAGAGGCCCCCAACACAGAGCCTAGTGGTATATGCTATATTTCTGCAGGATTGGTGGGCTTCTCATCCTTTTTGTTTTGATTTGTCATATACAGGTTTTGAATGGGCTTAGCTTTTGAAAAAAATTTTTTATTTTTTTTGTGTGTGTGTGTTTGCCTGCATGTTTTGCACCTATGCGTTCAATACCTTCAGAGGCCAGAAGAGAGTATCATATCCTCAGGTAGTGGATGTTAGCCATTGTGTCAGTCCTAGAAGAGCAGCCAGTGTTCTTAGCCACTGAGCCATCTCTCTGGCCCCAGGCTTAACTTTTGTACACCTAGTTAAAAACCAGCATGTGTGATAGCTTCAGCCTGTGTCTATGTGCATATAAACAAACTTACCTTAACCACAGCCCTGTATGTGTGTATGTGTGAGTGCATACATGCACGTACCTCATTGTCCTGCAGATGATAACTGGTGCTCCTCTTACAGCTCTTGCAAGCCAAGAGGCTTGAAGACAGCCCCCTGGACTATTTGCAGTGTTTGTGTCCCCATCCTTAGATTATAGCTTATTAGATCAATGTCACAGCATACTTGGTACCACATGCCATTCCTGAGAATTTTAAGAGGATGGGAAATGTGTCAGCATTTGTCCCATGGCAGTGCTAGGCCACCTTTCCACACAGTGTCTCTCTGCTATAGTGTGTGGCCCACAATGCCCTGGAGTGTGCACGAGCTATCTACGCCTATGCCCTACAAGTCTTCCCCAGCAAGAAGAGTGTATGGCTACGAGCTGCATACTTTGAAAAGAACCATGGTACCAGGTATGTGGTTGGCCTCCAGTTCCTGCTTCTGTGGTACTGGATTTAAATCTTATTTTCCTGACAATCTGCAGCTGACATCATTTGGGGTCTGGCTCTCTGGTGATGGGCAGGTTGTGTTGAGGGTAGATGCTTTTAAGGGTTCTTGGGACTTTGCAACTCTATTGTTTATAACTCTTCTGTGATAGGATTATCACTATGTTTTAAAGATTTGCTTATTTTTATTTTAGTATATGAGTGTTCTGCCTGCGTGTGTATAAGTGCATCATGTACATAAGTGCATCACATATGTACATGCACCCCAGAGACCTGAAAAGAGGGTGTCAGGTTCTCTGGAACTGGAGTTACATACTGGGAACCAAACCCAGGTTCTCTGTAAGAGCAGCAAGTGCTCTTAATTGCCGAGCTGTCTCTACAACTCCAGATTATCACTATTTTATAGTTGAGAAACCAAGCCATCAAGAAGACCTGTCCTGCCCTAGTTCCTCATGGATCTCGGAGTACTCAAGTATAGGCTAGAGACTGGAGCTAGTACTGTTAGTGCCAGGGCACTGCCTTCAGCAGTGGGCGGTACAGTATCTACACCCATGTAAGCTGTTTTTCATTTGTTCTGGCTTTCTGGGTTTTGGCTGGTTTTTCTGCTCAGAAGGAGGTCCTTGACAGTTTTCTTTAATTGTAGTTTTTAATTGGAAAAACCTTTGGGTCTGCCTTATTGACTGTAAATGCTGATTAAATTAGGCATTTCAGTTTCTTGTTTTAAATGTGTAACTCTCCAGGGCATTGGGCTCATGTCCATGGACACCCTCCATTCATCCTCTTCTGGGTCCTCAGAAGAGCTCTTGGGTGGGAACAGACCTTGCCGGTTTCACCAAGGTTGCAGCTGGGACTTCAAGCCCTTGTTTCTTTTCTGGTATTATTTAACGTCTGTTTCTTGAGGGCCTCTTTCTACCCTGCCAGCTGGTTTGGTGTTTCAGAATTAACTCCTTAGGGAATTTGGGAACATTTTGAAATGATCCCGATAGCTCATTCTGTAGGTCACCTGGGACAGTTTAAGTGTTGAGCAGCATAAGTATTTTGTCCTGCTGGGTGTGGGATTAGCCCTTATGACCCATGGCCTACATGTGTATTGCTGTCCACTTGGTGTTTCAGTGGCTGGTGTCTCCCCCCACCCCCCATTCTACTTTATCTCGCTGCTGGCCCACGGACTGATGAGGGGAAGCATCAGCACTTCAGCCCAAGGCTTTGGGGAGCATAATGTTGTTCCTGCAAACATTTTCCATGTAGTGTGCTTTTGTGTGTTCCTTGGCTTGCTGCTGAGCACATGAGGTCCACGGGGGTCATCCTCGAAGATAGTGTGACCGAGAGGAAGAGATTTCATACCCACTACCCAAGGCTGGCAAGTATTCTTGCTCAGTAGTGACCTAAAATCACTTGCTTTAATAAGACCTTTATTTTGAATGTTAGGGACCTTAATCTTTATCAGTGAATCCAGGGTGTCCTCTGCTTCAAGATGAAAAGACCATTGCTGTCACCAGACTGCCCTGTTATTGATACCCCCAGGACATGTGGCTGTAAAAGGTTCTGCTGTTCAAACAATGGTTTGCTTTGTAGAAAGTCCTCTTCAGTAGTTGGTTTTAGATTCTTTATGGGGAGGAAAGATTTCCCCATAGTCTCCCCATCATAAAATCTGGTAAATCATTGATAGTGCTGAACTTTGGAGTGGTAACTGTCTCTTTAGCACCTATGTTGGTGGCTGTGTGCTCTGGTTTTATAGCCCTACCCCTGGTGACCATGGCCTTTGTCTTGCAGGGAGTCTCTGGAGGCACTCTTACAGAGGGCTGTGGCCCATTGCCCCAAGGCAGAGGTGCTGTGGCTCATGGGTGCCAAGTCCAAGTGGCTGGCAGGGGATGTGCCTGCAGCAAGGAGCATCTTGGCCCTGGCCTTCCAGGTGGGTTGAGAGATACTCTACTGGGAGGGCCATGAACACAAACTCAGCTTTGGTGCCACTGGGACCTCAGAGCTTGTCCTGTGCTTGTGCTTTGGGATGTGCCATTTTCTAGAGACACTAAACTCCTATGAGTGACCTTATCCATGTGGCCAAGGCAGGAAGAACACCCCAACTAAGAACATTGATTTCTTGGTCCCTTCCACTTAGTGTGACCACAGGTCAGATGTTCCAGAACATGAGGTTGCAATGTAGGCCACCTGAGTGTTCCAGTACCCTTGTGGGAATGGAACTCCTTTAAAATAGCTACATTTACCTGACCTAACTAGGCCTGGCTGTTATAACATCTGGAAGGGTGTGGGAGGGGCCTGTGCATATGTATGGTATGTGTACACAGTTGTGCTTACCTCTGTGTGTATTTGTGTGTGTGGAAGCTAGAGGTCAACCTAGAGTTTCTGCATATATCACTTTCCATTTTATTTTTTGAGATAAGGTCTCACTGAACCTGGAGTTCATCATTTTGGCTTAGTTGGATCCCAGTGAACCCTCGGGATGTGCCTGTGTCCACCTCCTAGCACTGGGGTTACAGATCTGCATTGCCATGCCTGATTTTTATGTAGATGCTGGGCATCCAAACTCAGGTCCTCTCTTGTTTGTCCACCAAACACTTTACCCACTGAGCCATCGCCCTAGCCCATGTGTAGTATTTAAAAAATACTTGATTTTTCTGCCAGGTGTGGTGGCTCACACCTTTAGTACCAGCACTCAAAAGGCAGAGGCAGGCGGATCTCTGTGAGTTCAAGGCCAGCCTGGTCTACATAGTGAGTTCCAGGCCAGTTGGGGCTACAGGGAGACCCTGTCTCAAAAAGACCAAAAAA
>NW_008346900.1:3237280-3255471 GCF_000622305.1 Nannospalax galili
TAATAATAATAATCTTACAAATAATATCCTAATATTTTACAACAACACAGGTATTAGATGGTTTTAAGTAAGCTATAGAGTGCTGTGTAAATGTCAATCTGTTCTCTTAGTCTAGGCCAACAATAAATTTTGTCTGCCTTGAGTAAACACTGGAAAAACTGGCCTGGGCCAGTCTTTTGTTCACACCTGTTACCTGGAGGTTACCTGGAGGTAGGAACAGCTGACAGTGCTCTGCTAGTTGGTGTCCTCTCCACGAGAACTCCTGAGGAGGCTCTCCTTGCTTGTCATGATGGGCACCATGGCCATATTAAAGAAGGCTCAGCTTTAAGGAGGTTTTGAGGGTACCACTTACATGTCCCAATGTATACCTTGAGCAGCTATTTACCCTGACCACATGGATATTCTTGTGTGGCTGACTGAAGGGAAAGGGTGAAGTATAGCAGGTATAGGATGTGAGTGACTCATGCTTTGAGAGGCCATGCAGAGTTTGGGTAGATCCTAGGGAAGATAGCTCTGCAACATTAGCATTGTTGCTTCAGTGCCATGGAGGCCTCACATCTGAAAGTGAAAAGAGATATATTTTCAGGTAAACTTGGGTCTTGGCTAAAGTCTGCCCTGTCATCCCCTTGCTGGTGCAGGACTTGGAGCATATCAGTTCTGTGGCAGAGTAAGGCCAGCTCACTTTTCAGACTGCCTGCTTTTCATTAAGTTTGATCCAGTTCTGGTCATTTTTTGATGCTGCTGTGCTTGCCCTCCAGGCCAATCCCAACAGTGAAGAGATTTGGCTCGCGGCTGTGAAGCTGGAGTCTGAGAACAATGAGTACGAGCGTGCCCGGAGGCTGCTGGCCAAGGCACGGAGCAGCGCACCCACTGCCCGAGTGAGTGGTGGCTGGTGGGTGGGGGAGGGCTGGCAGGGTGCTGCCTAGCTCTTGCATCACATTGGGAAGAAATGAGATGAGAAGGATAGCTCAGGCTACAGCCTAGTCTTGTTACTGGACTTTAAAATGCATTCTTCATCCCCACCTTTTGTACACTTGAAAGAGCTGTGACAGCTTACAATGCACGTAAAATAGAGCAGGACAGATGTGTGGAAGATGGTCGTGACGTGAAGCATGTATTTCGAAGGTAGTTAGCATCCAGATAGGAGATGGAACAACCCCCTTGTGTGACAGTGCATGTCTGCTTTGTAGGTGTTCATGAAGTCTGTGAAGCTGGAATGGGTGCTGGGGAACATTGCTGCTGCCCAGGAGTTGTGTGAGGAGGCCCTGAAACACTATGAGGACTTCCCCAAACTGTGGATGATGAAGGGGCAGATTGAGGAGCAGGGGGAACTGATGGAGAAGGCCCGGGAGGCCTACAACCAGGGGGTGAGCCTCTATCAACATGTTTCAGGGAAGGGCTGGAGAGATGACTCAGCAGTTAAGAGCACTGGCTGCTCTTGAAGAGGACCTGGGTTCGGCTCCTAGCACCCATGTGGTAGCTAACAACTGCCTGTGACTCCAGTTCCAGGAGATCCAGTGCTCTCTTCTGTCCTTCCTCCATGGGCATTGCATGACACGGTGCCCTTACATACATGCAAGCAATACACTCATACACATAAAAAATAAATAGGGTCTGGAGAGATAGCTTAGTGGTTAAGAGCACTAACTGCTCTTGCAGAGGACCCAGGTTCAAATCCCAGTACCCACATGGTGACTAAGAACCGTCCTTAACTCCAATTCCAGGTGAATCCAACACCCTCTTCTGACCTCTCTGGCATTGCACAACATGGGTGCACTCACATACATGCAGGCAATACACTTGTACACATAAAATAAAAATAATAGCCGGGTGTGGTGGCACACGCCTTTAAGCCCAGCATGGAGGCAAGACAGGCGAATCTCTGTTGAGTTCAAGGCCAGCCTGGTCTGCATAGTGAGTTCCAGGACAGCTGGGGCTACAGGGAGACCGTCTCAAAAATACCAAAAAAAAAGCCAGGCGTGGTGGCACATGCCTGTAGTCCCAGTACTTGGGAGGCAGAGGCAGGCGGATCTCTATGAGTTCAAGGCCAGCCTGGTCTACATAGTGAGTTCCAGGACAGCTGGGGCTCCAGGGAGACCCTGCTTCAAAAAGACCAAAAAAAATTTTTTTAGATGTCTCAGAGAACTCAGCAGCCTGGCATTGGTCATTGTCCCACACCTCTAGAAGTGAGGGGCTAGTAGTTTACTCAGGACTAAACCTTGTCCCTGCACTGTGGGTCCTGTGTTTTCTCTTCTACAAAGCTGCACATCCTGTTTTGGGAATATGTGGGGTTTTGTACACTCAAAGGTGGTGTGATATGTACCCATTGTACGCATGTATATGCAGCATGGCTATACACACGAAGTGTACATATATGTGCATGGCACAGGTGCACATATGTATAGAGTTCTACAAACATCCTGTGTGCACATGTACATGACACAGCCATACACAGTAAAGTCCTGCACTTCTATGTACACGTGAATACAGCAGAGACATGTCTAAACCCCACATGCAGAGTGTGAAGAACATATCACAGCCCTGACATGCTCTTAGAAGCTGAGCATAACTATCACAGTCCTTTGTGGACACTCCCTGAGCTCCTCTCTCGTTCCATTTGTTGACCACAGCTGAAGAAGTGCCCCCACTCCACACCACTGTGGCTTTTGCTCTCCCGACTGGAAGAAAAGATTGGGCAACTGACCCGTGCTCGGGCCATTTTGGAGAAGTCTCGTCTGAAAAACCCAAAGAACCCTGGTCTGTGGTGAGTCGTTGGCTACTGGCTCAGCTCTCCCTTTAGAAGCTGTCTTTACTCAGCTCCTACCTCATTTCAGCCTAGACTTGTGAGAATACAATAGTAGATGGCAACTGCTATGAGGAGTCATAGTTCCTGCTTTGGGAGAGCTGGGCCTAGATGGGGAATTGACTTTTGGTGGAGGGCTCCAGGGTCAGGAAATGAAGTTGAGAAAGTAGGCTCTATAGAAGAGGTGACATGGGTGGGGCCTTTAGGGACATGAAGAAACTTGCCAGAGGGAACTGGGTGTGGTGGTGCATACCTGTAATCCCAGAACCTGGGAGGTTGAGGCAGGAGGATGATGAGTTAGAGGCCAACCTGGGCCACATAGTGAGTTCTAGGTGAAGGATACAGAGTTCAGCTCAGGGTTAGGCTGAGGTGAAAGAGAATACTGCTCAGGAGGAGCAGCTCTTGAGTGCCTCATGTTTTAATCCAATGTTTCTGGGCTTGTTTGGTATCTTTACATGCATCTGGATCATGTGGAGTTCTGAGGGCTTAGATGGGGCTGCAACCTTGATACCAGACTGTGGGGACCAATGCAGCCACATCTGGTAGATGAATTATTAGAGACTAGAATTCTAGTCATCGCTGTTAAGAGACAAGAGCCTTCCTGGGTTGACAAGATGATTCAGTGGGAAAAAGTGCTTGCTGAACTTGATCCCTGGAACCCACAGTGGAAGGAGAGGACCAGTTCCCAAAAGTTGTCCTCTGATCACCACATGTGCCACATACACAGCAATAATAATAAAATAATAATTTTAGAAACGCTTTTCTGACAAGGGTCTCTGACAGAGTACTGACTGGGCTATGCTGTGGTAGACGAGGCTGGGACTTCCTTAGGCCTGTCTTCCTAGGTTGGAGTCAGTGCGTCTGGAGTACCGTGCAGGGCTGAAGAACATTGCCAACACACTCATGGCCAAGGCTCTTCAGGAATGCCCCAATTCTGGTAAGGGATCCTGGCTCACTAGCATAGTGGAGAGGAAATCTTCTCTGGGGTGAAGTTGGCTTCTAGTGACACCATTAAGGCGTGACCTATTTGGAGCTGGAGAGATGGCTAAGCAGTTAAGAGTACTTACTGCTCTTCCAGAGAACCCGGGTTCAGTTCCCAGCACCTACATGGCAACTAACAACTGTCATTAACTCCACTTCCAGGGAATCTGATGCCCTCTTCTGGTCTCCATAGGCATTGCACAACACTTATTTGGAAAACAATCAATCATACACATAAAATAAAAACAAAATCTTTTTTTTTTTTTTAATTTTTTTTTTTGGTCTTTTTGAGACAGGGTCTCCCTGTAGCCCCAGCTGTCCTGGAACTCACTATGTAGACCAGGCTGGCCTTGAACTCATAGAGATCCGCCTGCCTCTGCCTCCCAAGTGCTGGGACTAAAGGCATGTGCCACCATGCCCAGCAAAATAAAATCTTTTTTTTTAAAAAGACATAACCTCTGTCTTTCATTTCAGTCTTAACTTCGCTGATTTTGGTTTCAAAGACTTCAGACTAAATCCCTGGTCTCATCATGGCAGAATCTGATTTGATATTCTGAAGCACCCCCATTTCTTTTTCTTTTTTTTTGCCAAGATTTAATCTTTATTATCTTACTTGTATGTAGTATATAAGAAATGTAGGACTACAGCGATGGCTCAGTGGTTAACAGCACTTCAGAGGACCTGAGTTTGGTTCCTAGCAACCACTTGACACTTCATAACTGCCATAACTCCAGCTCTAGGAGATCTGATGCGCATAATTAAAAATAAAATAAATCTTAATATTTTTATTTTATTGATTGATTGATTGATTGATTGGTCTTTTTGAGACAGGGTCTCCCTGTAGCCCCAGCTCTCCTGGAACTCACTGTGTAGACCAGTTGGCCTTGAACTCACAGAGATCCACCTGCCTCTGCCTCCCGAGTGCTGGAATTAAAGGCGTGCGCCACCATACCCGGCCCAATATTTTTAATTTTTATTTATATGTGTGAGTATATTGCCTGTATGTATGTAAGTGCACTTGTGTTGTGCAGTACCTGTGGAGGTCAGAAGAGGGTGTCAGATCCTCTAGAACTGGAATTACATTAGGGATGGTTGTTAGGCACAATGTGGGTGCAGGGCCTTGAACTTGGGCCCTTTGTAAGAGCAACCAGTGCTTTTAACCACTGAGCCATCTCTCCAGCCCCATTAAATCTTTAAAAAATGTATATACCACTTAAAGAAAATTGGAATTAAAAGGGGGAAATAAGAGATTGCCTCTAGCTGGGCATGGTGGCGCACACCTTTTATCCCAGCACTCAGGAGGCAGAGGCAGGTGGATCTCTGAGTTCAAGGCCAGCCTGTTCTACATAGTGAGTTCCAGGCCAGCTGGGACTACAGGGAGACAGTGTCTCAAAAAGACCAGGGGTTGCGGGGGGATGGGAGGCAGCGCTCTAAGCCTCTAAGCCCATTACTTAGGAATCCCTTCTTTTACTTGTTCATAGTATTTCTGTGTTATTGTACAGAATTAAGTTTTTTGAGACAGAGTCTTGCTATGTAGCCCTGGCTGGCCTTGAACTCACAAAGATTTGCCTACCTCTGCCTCCCAAGTGCTGGGATTAAAGGCATGAACCACCATGCCTGGTTCTTTTTTGGATTTATTTATTTAATTTTACTTTATTTATTATTTATTTATTTATTTTTGTGTCAGCCCCAGCTGACCTAGAACTCACAAAGATCCGCCTACCCCTGCTTCCCAAAATATTGGAATTAAAGGTGTGGGGCTGGAGAGATGGCTCAGTGGTTAAGAATACTGATTGTTCTTGCAGAAGACCCGGGGTTGAATCCCAGTACCCACATGGCAGCTAACAGCTGTCCATAACTCCAGTTCCAGGGGATCTGACAGCCTTTTCTGACCTCCGAGGGCATTGTACTACATAAGTGCACTTACCTACATGCAGGCAATACACTCATACACATTAAAAAAAAAAAAAAAGGTGTGTACTACTATACCCAGCTTCTGTTTTGGACTTTGAGACAAGGTTATATAGCCCATGCTGGCCTCAAACTCACTATGTAGTCAAGTTTGGCCTTAAATTTCTCATCCCCAAGGGTCTAGAGAGATGGCTCAGTGGTTAAGAGCACTAGCTTCTCTTGCAGAGGACCCAGGTTCAATTCCCAGCACCCACATGGTGCTAACAACCATCCATATCTCCAGTTCCAGGGGATCCTATACCCTCTTCTGACCTCTGAGGGCATTGCAGGACACAATTCCACTTACATACGTGTAGGCATTACACTCATACATACACATTAAAAAAAAATTCTGATTGTCCTGCCTCTACTTCCTAAGTGCTGGTATTACAGTCCTGCACCACCATACCTGACTAAGGTTTTTGGTTATGGTGGTGGTGGGTTGTTTTTTGTTTTTGTCTGTTTTGTTTTGTTTTACCAGGGTCTCATTTTGGAGCTCAGGCTGGCTTCTAACGTGATCCTCCTGCCTCAGCTCTCAGCCTCCCAGGGGCTGGAATTCCAGGCATGTGCCACCATGCCCAGATATCTCCTATTTTGATGGCAACATGTAATGCTGCTTTCAGATTACCATTGCCTAGTGCCTATTTGCTAATTCAGTAAGAGGGTAAGCTTGTAGCTGTCATCCAGGGACTGTCCAGTCTGTGCTGTCAAGGCTGCTGTAATGTGGGAGGTGACTGGGTGGGTAGACACTTGAGGCTCTTATGACTACTCTCGGCATACCCTCTTGGGTGCATTTCTGAAGCCAGAGGTGAGGCTGAGGACAGATCTTTTCTTTTGGATTTCAGGTATCCTGTGGTCTGAAGCTGTCTTTCTTGAGGCAAGGCCCCAGAGAAAGACCAAGAGTGTGGATGCCCTGAAGAAGTGTGAACATGACCCCCATGTGCTCCTGGCTGTGGCTAAGTGTGTGGGAGTCCTTTTGGGGTTGTTTACCATCTGGGGACCTGGTAGAGCTTTATCAGCATCTCTGTCTCTCCCTGGCTTTGATAATTGTGCCTTCACAGGATGAGCTGCATGGTCCTCAACTGCCATAGTTCCTGCTTAAGTCTTCTGGGCAATATTCTCTGAACAGGGCCACGAGATCTATGCTGTCTACGTCTGTCTGGTTACTCCCTCTCCTCAGGCCTCCTGTGTACTTTGGCCCTTCCTCAGTCCCAGGCTTCTGGTGGGGCGTCTCTCTGTGTTTCAGTTTGTACCACATTGGGACCGGATTATGCGAAGGACTGATTTGCTCCACTTAGAATTTAAAAAGCAAGCAAAGGCTCTTTAGCTCAAGGGCTTGAGCCAAGAAGTTTGCTTTCATTATGTTAGCAGAACTCAGACATGTTCAGCTTTGTGGTCTTGGGAACAGCCCTGACTCGGATCCAAGATATGGATCAGTCTTGAAGTGCAAAAGTGACTGACTAGAGATCATCTTGGAACCCACAGTTTCAAGGGGAAGAAGAGGTTGACAACTGACCTCACACCTCCCAGTACATGATCATGCCCCCTAGTGGTTGGCAGTGGAGGCAGAACTTTCTTAGAACCAGTTTAGATTTGTTCCAGTAGCACTGTGTCTTTGGGGTCTAGTGTAGCTGCGCTCACATTTCTACCTGGGCACCTTTGTAGTATCCATGGCCCCAGCAAATAAGAGAGGCTTCTAGGCCCCAGCCTTGCCAGCCTGAGCTTCTTCCTCCTAGAGTAACTTCTGTATGATCTCAGACAGCACAGCCATAAACCTAACAAAAGACTATTAAAGTAAATAAGTCACTCCTTACTGTTCCCAAGCCAGTGTTCCATGTGCCTGCTATCTTGAGTTTGTGCTCTTTAAATCACAGTTTATCTAACACTGAGCAATTAAGAGCACTACACGGCTTAAAAAACAATCAAGTAGCCGGGTGTGGTGGCGCACGCCTTTAATCCCAGCACTTGGGAGGCAGAGGCAGGCGGATCTTTGTGAGTTCAAAGCCAGCCTGGTCTACATAGTGAGTTCCAGGACAGCTGGGGCTACAAGGAGACCCTGTCTCAAAAAGACAAAAAAAAAAAAAAAAAAAAAAAAAAAAAAAAAAACAATCAAGTTATCAGCATGAAATTACTACATTTGGTACCTGAGAGCCACCCAAACAGCCGCCTGTAATGGAGGGGTTTAGCTCTGCACCAGCTGCCTTGCTAGGGAAGGGTGAATACAGCCCCAACTCCTGAGTCTGCCAGAATGCCCACCAGTAGCTGGCTGGGTCATCTTACCAACTGTTTACCCTGCTATCCTGTACTAACTGTCAGGTGTGGAGTGTGCCCATGGAGATCCCAAGTTAGTTTCTGATAGTCCAGTCTTTTGACTTCCAGCATGGTTCCTCTTCAGCCTGGTTTTCAAGTGTCTGTGAGTGTTGGGCATAACAAGAATGTGTGCTGTGGTGTGAGTGCCATGGGGCTGCAACTCTAGTGGGCCCAGGTCCCCAGAGTTGACCTTCGGAAGCCCATCTTAGAGTTTACTTAAGTTGCTGCAAGGGGTAGGACAGGGCAGGATAGTCCACCAGGTGTTACTGAGGAGCAGACTGAAATACCAGTTTTTCCTAACCAGCCTGACTGTTTTGTCAAGGTTAGTTTTGTATTGTATTTGACCCAGGGGAAAAAAATAGTTTAAAGGAGTTAAGATCTTGCTGTGTATTAGTGTTCTAAAAAGCAGTGTGGTTAGACCCTGAGGTGCCAGTGGGTGATCTGAAGTGACATCCAGGCAGCCCCACATGGCTTAGACCTTCTGTGGCACATACCAGGGCTTGCTGGTTTCATTGGGTTCAGGTTATAGCTGATGACCCACACAGAAGGGCAAGGATAGTCCTGGGTGATTCTTACAACCCTGCAGACATTATCCTATGCCCCTTACTCTAAGTACTTTTCCCATAACAGGCTGTTCTGGAGTGAACGAAAGATCACCAAGGCCCGGGAGTGGTTCCATCGCACAGTGAAGATCGACTCAGACCTGGGGGATGCCTGGGCCTTCTTCTACAAGTTTGAACTACAGCATGGCACTGAGGTGAGGCTGCACTAGCAGACTGGTATGCTGTCCTGCCTGTTCCCCTATCAGATTACCATTGCCTATTGCCTATTTGCTAATTCAGTAAGAGGATAAGCTTGTAGCTGTCATCCAGAGACTGTCCAGTCTGTGCTGGCAAGGCTGCTATAGTCTAGGAAATGACTGGGTGGGTAGACACTTGAGGCTCTTGTGGCTACTCTCGGCATACCCTCTGGGGCAGCCTGAGGATAAGGGTGCATTTCTGAAGCCAGAGTCTCAGCCACTTCTAAGACTATAGGAAGCTCCACCCATTCCCTAGGAGACAGCCAAGACTGGCAGCTCCTTCCCAATTGAGCTTTGTTAAAACTATGATCACAACTTGGGGGTGGCCAGGATGTCCTGGGGTCCTCATTGGAAGTAGCAGTCAGACCTGATTGAATCTGGGAAATGCCTCATTGAGAGATCATGGACCTAGTAACTTTTGTGAGACAGAGGTAGGGGGTCTGACACAATTTAGCATATAGATTGTGCTGACTTAGAGGCCATGTTTTCCAAGAGGAAGGGATAGCTTGAAATCTGTTGGGGCCAGATCTACAAGGGAACAGGCAAGGCTCAGGGTGCACCCTGGAAGGAACCCTACCTGAAGTACTCTATGGTCTTCCCAGGAGCAACAGGAGGAGGTGAGGAAGCGGTGTGAGAATGCAGAGCCTCGGCATGGAGAGCTGTGGTGTGCTGTGTCCAAAGACATCACCAATTGGCAGAGGAAAATTGGGGAAATCCTGGTACTAGTGGCCGCCCGCATCAAGAATACCTTCTAATAGCTGGAGTAGGGACAAAGCACTGAGGGGCAGCACATGAACAGTGAGCACAAGGCCTATACTGCCTGTCATTCATTCATTAAAGATTTTTATGGAGTATGTTGGCTGGAGATCACTGGCTTTCTGTTTCGTCACTGCCTCCTGTACCAGTGTGACCTTCTGCAAGTACCTATGCTCCAGAGGAAGCACAGTTGCAGTACTGAAGGCTTGCTAAGATTTTTTTTGAAGATGTTGGGAGTGCAGGCTCTGGAATGAGTTAGGGCACTGAGTTTGTGACACAAGAGCTTGGAGGTCATACAGGAATCAACCTGCAAGAGATTGAAAATCTTGCAGACACCTCACTGTTGTAGCCACAGGGTAGGTAGGGGACTTAGTCTATGAATATCTGGGGCTTTCTGGAGTTGGAGTGAAAACGGGAGACACTGGCCCTGCTGGAGGCCACTCCATGCCATGTTCCAGGCCCCTGTAGCTACCATTTTTTTTGAAACAATATAATTTATTTGTTTGGGGATGTACACTTGTGCCATGGTATGCATGTGGAAGTCAGAGGACAAATTGTGGGAGTTGGTTTTCTCCTTCCACCATGTGGGTTCAAGGGATTGAAGTCAAATCATCAGGTTTGATAGATGGTACCTGTACCTAAATGAGTCATCTTGCTAATTTAAAGCAATTTCATCCTAAAGTGCTTGTGACAGCCATTATTGCTAGATAGAAAATTATCACACTTTGGCTGTTTTAGTTTTAAACCTATGAAAGGGTAAGGGGCTTTCTTGGGCCATGGATCCCTGCATGTGTGCCTTCGATTGAGAACCAGCCAGCTAGCTCTCTTGAGAAGGGGGCAGGCGTGCATGCTAGACACATCTGACTGAAGGTCATGGTATGGAAGATAGTGACAGTCTTAGATTGGCCTGGAATGAGATGCAGTTACATGGTATGACAATAGGCAGCCTTCAGGCCTGCTTTATTTAGAAGAGCTATTCCCAATAGAAGAGCTATTGTGGGAATGATTGTTGTGGGTGTTTGTGCCTGGCCTTCCTAGAACCCATTGCTCTCAAACTGGACTGAGCCTGAGTTACAGGGACTCCCTGATGCACTCTCAAGGGCCTCATGTGACTGTGGTAATGATCAGTCGCTGACTCACAGCTCTGCTCTCCTGCACACAGGGCCTGTGTTGGCCTACGATCCCTCTGTCCCACTTACAAAACAGAAAAGGAACATGTACTCGAGGCCCTGAAGGTAGAAAAGAGCTCAGCAGGCATCTCTGCTTGCCTTAGAAGTTGTCCCACCTGTGGTTCTGGGATCCTTGACAGCATGTGAAGGGATTAGTCATCTAGAGAACAGGCATGACCTGCTGGCTGGCTGATGCTTGAAAGGCCACTTGGGTGCTGGCTTGGGGAAGTCCCTTTTCCTCCTATCCTGAGGAGCGGCTGCTGGAACTGCTTGGGTGTTTCCTTGGAGGGAGCCTTGGTGGTCCTTTTGAAGAAGGGCTGTACCCAGCAGTTCCCTCACAGATGGAGAGAGATGACTGCAGTCTCAGGCCATTGGTGGCCCCTGTTCCTTTTTGACTGCCCCCTAACTTGAGCTGAGTGCAGTGGAGCAGTTAGAAAAGAGGATATTTGGGTGAGGTATCCTGCAGGGCTGTGGAAGGTTCCAGAGAGCCTGTAGTATCCACATATGCAGGTTGTGACAGAGTGGGATCTCTATAGGACTTGTGATTCAATCCAAGACCCAGGATAGCTCTGGATCTGCTGTAACAGGCAGAGGCTGTGCTTCCAGGGTCAGACTAATTGAAGTGATTGGGGAGAGTGGGGGGAGGGACCAGGGCAGGGCTGGTTGGCTGGCTTGCTGGCCTCTCTTTCCCTCCCTTCCTGTTCCTTCCCTTCTTTGCTGGAGGAGCCAACTTCAAAAGCCTCTCTGCCTGCCCCTCAGCCCTGTCCAAGGAAGCCCCATCAACCGGTGGAGGACCTGGTGTGGCTGCCAGTTGCTTTGCTTCACTGGCCACCAGAGGACCCCAGGACCATGTGTGTGGCCTGCTGGAGGGAGTGAGGGAGGGCCAGACCCTGAGAGGCCTATGGTGAGCAGTTGGGGCCTCTGGGTTGAGGGCTGGCCTGAGCCATGGGGTTGGGAGCCCAGGGGAAGCTGTTTACCTATGCCTTATGGAAACCCCCAGCTGTTTATGATAGCACCTAGCACAATGATTTTTGTGGGTGTTTGTGCCCTGGCCTTCTTAGAACCCATTGCTCTCAAACTGGACTGAGCCTGATTTACAGGGACTCCCTGAGCAACCAGCCTGTCCCATGTTGGGTGCTGGACATCCATCAGCTCTATTGGCTGGCTCGGTTGACTCTGGTGCTTAATGTAATCTGATGGGCAGTAGGAAGGGGGTGGTAGGCAGTTCTGAGGCCCCCTGCCCTCTTGGCCATTCTGCCCAGTGACTTTCAAGAGGGAGTTGCTGCATTTGCTCTTCAGTTTGTTGCTGCTGGTGTCCCAGACTAGAGCTCCAACCCCCAAGCTCTAGGTGGGGTTTGTGGTCTGCTCAGTATAGCTCCCCTGCCAGGGCTGGGAAGCCGAGTCCTGTCGTTTTGCTGGATTCACATGACTAATTTTCCAGCCCAAGGTTGCTGTCTGACTCCAGCTGAGGGCCTGGGGCAGGTTTTGGACGTTTGGGAACTGGTCCCTTTGGAGTAGTTTGGGTCCCGGGGACCTTCAACTGTTTCCCTGATGTATGGGCTCCCCATACCCCTGCACCAGTCCCTTCTATTCTGGATAGGAAGAAGTTTGTTGGCAGGCTCTGTTTGGGGTACAGTGTGGCCCCCTTCCTCCCCTGTTGTCACTGGGGCGTCCTCCCAATCTCCCCCTTCCAGTGGGAATGTGTCTTGGAGCTCTAAACCAGTGTCTGTGCTAGTTGGGGATAGAGGAGCCATTCCTGGGGTTAGTTGTAGTAGAGTCATTGATGGAGGGGTTGGAGTTACCACACAGCATGGGAGCAGAGTGGTTCTACCTCTAGCCCCCTATCATGTTTACATAGTGGGCATAGGTGTGTGTGGGCGTGTGTTTGTGAGAGGAGAGAGCCTAGTTTCGGGGAGAGGGGGCTTATAACTGTTAGGTATGGGTCTGAGTGTGGCCAGGGGCAAGGCTGTACTGAGGTTACTTCTCACTGTACCACCCAGAGCTGTCCAACGCCAGCTGTGCAAAGCCAGGTAGCTCTTGTACTCGATAGTCTACATGCTCCATCACTTTTCTGCCTCTCCAGTGTGGACCACAGGGCCAGGTCCCTTGCCTGTGGACCTGTTCTCTGTCTCCTTCCTGGTCCTTCCAGGCTCAGTGAAAGGGCTTTCCCATGCCCCACTACACACCCCACAAGTGTGCATACAACATGAAGCTGTCTGGTTCATAGGTCTTGTTTTTCCCTTCCCTAGGTCTGCAGGGGTTTATCCTATCCCATGCTCAGAGCCTCTGATGATATTTGTATCCTATCCTCTCAGAGATGGAGGTGGGGAGCCCCTTTGTGGAGGCCACTCCTTGTGCTGGGAGGCCTAGGCACCCAACCCCAACCTGGTGTCCTCTTCAGGTGTGCCCCAGGCCCACTCTCTGTGCACTACTACTGCTGGTGTGTCTGGGGTCTGCTCTGGGCTGGGCTGGGCCCCATTCCTGCAGCATCCATGAGCTACTCCGCCACTATCAAGCCATCATCTTCCAGGACTTGCAGGCTGCCATGCGGTGGGCAGGGACTGAAGCCCATCGTATAGAGCCAGGCCCAGTACACCACCACTTCATTCAGAAAAACCTGACTGGAGCTGGTGGAGGGCAGGGATGGCTTCAGGCCTCCTGTGATGCCCAGAAGGTATGGGAGTGGTATGCCCCCCCATCTGTTCCTCCTTCGGGGCTTCCCCAGCCCCCCTGCCCGGGCTTTCCTCCCCTTTCCAGAAGCGCAGTATCTTATTGTCCATTGAGTCCTTGGGCCAGACCCTTTGTGGGAACAAGGCTGGGGTCCCCCGCAATGCCCTGGAGAAAGCAGCATGGACTGTGGCAGTGCGCACTGAGGCGGTGATGCTCAGACACTGTCGGACATCCCGAAAGGTGTGTGTTCTCAATCACCCCTCCCCTAAGGGCCTTAGTACCAGTGGCGGCTTCCACCTCAAGTAGGGCTCACTGGTTGGGATGCAACCCACTTCCCTTAGTGCTGGGTATGAAATTTGGGGCATGGGCTTGGAATTTGGATACATTTACTCTTGGCTCAACCCTACCAGCAGATTTCACGGCCCAGGACTAACCCTGTACAGCATCGCATTGGCAGGAAGCGTCTCCTGCTACGTGCCCTGTATTCTGTCGCCACCTGCTGGGAGAAGCTTTTCGCTCTGCATGCCATGGCCACCAGAGGATTCTAGCACCGTCCTCCCCGATCCCACCTCAGGAGACTGGGAACAAACTGTGTTTGGTTCATGTTCTGATGGCGGCCCCTCCCTTGTCTCTGCTCACACTCAAGGGCCCAGGATTTGGAGGAGATAGCACCCTTCTCCGTGGCTGTCTCCTAGAGTGTCCATTGAGACCTCAGTAAACACAGCGAGGGATGTGGCCTGATTGTTCTTCCCTTGCCTGCCTGGTTGTGAGCCCTGGGCCATGCAGGGGTCTGCTCCTCAATGGGGAGGGGTCAGGGACCTGCACTTCACACCTGGGCTGTGGCTGTGATCATAGTTCCTAACCTCACACGGTAGGGGGCATGGGTTGGCCACTGGACTGGTCTTCAAACCTTGTCCAAGGCAGGGGAGGTCATTTGCCAGCCCTCCCTCCCCACCACGTCCTGGTTGGGGGCTTTAAAACTAAAACATCATGCATCCGTCCTGCTCCACTCTGGACTGGGGAGAGGGTGGAAATGGAGAGGAGGGGGAAGGCTGAGCTTGGTGAATTGAGAGCAAAACAACCGGATAAAGGAAACAGGGCTTAGAGGAAGCCAGCCTTGCTGCCCTGGCTACAAATGAGACCAGGCCATTTCCTGCTGCCCCAGGGGGATGAACAAGGCAGTGGGGGATGACTCCAGAGACTGCTGCAAACTGGACTTTGGACTAGCTAGGCTGTCCCCTAGTACCTACAAAAGCTGAATGTTTCCCCCATGATTCTAGTATGGGGCAGAAAGAGGCATTGTCCCCCAAGAGCATCAAGGAATACCTTGCCCTGTGCCTGTCAGACAGGCAAGCAAGAGACGAAAAAGGCAGTGGTAGAGTGATCCACAGGGGCAAGACCTAACCCTGAAGCTCATCCTACCCCCATCCCTGCTGCATTGTCTGCCCAATGGGACTTTTTTGTGTCTTTTCACAGATGAGGAAGCTGAGACATGGGAAGACTACAGGGCCTTCATTGGTCACATAGGAATTAGAAAAGCTGGGATCAGATTTGGGTCCAAAGTATGGTGTGTGGAAGGGAAATAGAACTTTCTGGATATCAGTATGCATTCAAATCATCTATGGATTTAGATTTCTAATGATCTCACAAGCCACCTTAGAGAACAATATAGAACATTCTGGCTATACTCATTGGGTGGGGGCTAGTGTGGATGAATATAGGAATGAGAAAGACAGGTGGGGTGTGCCACATGGAGCCCAAGTACATGGACCTACTGAAGGCCTTCAACAAAGCCAGGCCAAAGATGATTCTCCACTGTGTATGCATGGAGGGTGGGGGGTTGGGGGGGATGCTGGGTCATTGTAGGATCCTGACCAGCCTAGATGGCTGGTCATCTTGAACTGGGAAATACCAGTAGAAGATAGGACAGACAGATAGGGATCTAGATTGAGATGTTCACATTAGTGAATTCTGCTGGGCATGCTGAGATATAGTCAATGTCCCAGTGTAGAGAAAAAAAGTTCCAGTTTTGTTGAAACATGAGGCATAGAACAGAACATGACCTTAGAGTGTGATTAAGTAGAATCTGGGGAACGTTAGTAAGGGTCTGAGATCTGAGCTGAAGGCAGAGACTTTTTGCAGAGCAACTTGTGCTTACTCTTGTCCCAGCTCTAGAGCCTACTGGGCAATCAGTCCTAGTGAACATTCCACAACCGCTGCCCACCTTGCTGCCTTGTCCTACTGTTCAGATCTATCAGAAACTGGGTAGGTAGGCAACAATATACCTGACACACACACTCCCCCAAACAAACCATAGGCTCTTAGGGGTTGGAGGTAGACTCCAATCCAAAGAGTTTGGGGGAGAAATATTGATGCCTGAGTCCTGAACCAGAGTACACAGTAGGTGAGAGACCTCCTGAATCCTACCCCCATGGTTTTCTGCAGCATCAGCCTGTGGCCCACTAACCCCCTGTCCTCTGGCAGGCCAGGTAGATGCAAAGCCCTCAAAGAAGCTCAGAACTGGAGAAGCAATCTAAGTGCTACTGAGACCCTAGATGCTGGGCCCTTAGGTTTATCCCAGGAATCTGATGGAGGATCCCTAAAGCCCCTTTGTAGCTGAGGACAGAGCACGTCCTCACGCACATCTGACACACCCAGCACAGGAGCTGTCCCACAGTTTGCTGGCTTCAACTGATTGGAACTGACCTTGGCCGATGCTAAAGCTCAGCCATGAGACTGGAGAATGCTGGTATTGTCCCCTGCCAAACACGCCTTTTCAGGGCTTGCCTTTCCAGGGAGGTGGAAGCTATGGCCCAGAAGGAAGGGCTATATGAGGATGGCAGATGGGGCCCTCAGGGCACTGACCAGGCCTGTGCAATTTCCTGCAGCCCCAGAGCCAGGCCCCCATGTGTAGTGCTGGGAGAAGGGGCCTGGCAGTCTTTGAAGGGAAACTGGGTACCAAGGCCTCCCACAGCTAGGAGCCTTTGAAAGAACATCTGGAACTCGGGCAACAGCAACAGCAGACAAGCTAGTCCCTGGGTTTGCAAATCCCAAAGTTAATCCTGACTTTACTACTTGTGTGCTAATAGCCCTCCCCCAAATCCCACCATGGTAGTAGGGGTGAGGGTGGAAGCCTCTTCTGTGTTGGAACAATACTGCTCTACCCTGCCACCCACCACTCTAGCATAGGAGTGCTGCACAACTAAGTACGGGGAGCAGTATGAAGAGTAGACATGTCTTCTGTGTTCCCTATGAGCTAAGCAGGCAGAGCACTGAATTCAACTGCACTCGAAGAGCCGAGTGCCTGGAAGGCTTGGGCAGCACTATGGACAGGGCTGTGGAGGAGGAGGAAACACCTGCTCCCAGACCTGGAGAATGCCTGGCCTTGTGGGCATTTTTCAGCCCTTTCGTGTGAGCATGCATATGGGGTCCCAAGATCTGCAGGTGTGCAAGAAGGCCGCCTGCTTCAGCAGTAGCTAACTGGAAATAAACAAGGCCCTCTACTCCAGGAAGCACATATCACTGTGGGGGGAGGAGGGAGGCAGGTGCTGAGGCCCATTGTCCCTGCCAGTGGCCCTCAGGACCCTGGGGGAGGTCAAGGGACAGTCCCCATCCTGCCCCCTCCCCAGGAAAAGACAGCTTTGTAAATAGAGAAACAAACACCCCCTACTCCAGTAGAATCCGGAATAACCAGCAGGGAGGTAGCACCTGCTGTGGGAAGTGAGTCCTTGTTTGAGTGGAAATGGGGAGGTCAGGCCCTTGGCAGTGATGCTGTGCCTGTTGTGATGGTGGGACATGGGTCCTGGCTATGGGTCATCTCCTTGCTGTGTAGACAGGATTTTTGCTCCTGTCTACAGGAGACATCAGCCTGATGTACACTGGGAAGTTCAGTGGCACACTTGTTAGGCCTTATTGCACGTCAGCCCAGTTGTGACAATTTGTGGCTCAGAGGAGAGGCAATCAGGGCTCCTCGCCAGGTGAGCAGACTCTGTCCTTGGGCTGCCCCTGGCGTCCCCTGCCCGGCGCAAGGCCAGGGGTCAGGGCTGCAGAGTGAGATAAGCCCAGCTTCCTGCACTTGCTCCCAGAGCAGTGACTCCCGACACTTCCTGTTTTCTGGGCGGACAGGGCTGTGGGAGACAGGCCAATGTGGTGGGGGCTGGGGTCATGGGACACAGGGCGGGTTGTACCGGGGTTGGGGGAGATGAGATGAGATCATAGAGGGCAGGTCGTGGATACAGGGTGGGACAGTGGGTGGGAGCAGGTTTCCTGGAGATGGGGTGAAGTTGTGGGGGCCAGGGTTGTGAGTGGCATGTACCCAGAAGCAGGGTAAAGCAGTGGGACCCCAGGTGATGGAACACAGAGTGGAGTTGGTAGCCAGATCATAGGGGGTGGAGACTTCAGAGAAGGGGTGAAGTCATGGGCTGGGGCTATGGGATATAGGTGAGATTATAGTGAAAAGTTTCCCTAGGAACAGGAGCCAAGGGGCCTGAAGAGTACTGAGGTACTCCTGGTGTGCATCTAGGCCCTGCCCTCCCCTGTTCCTGGACCCAGGGCCCCCCATATGCACACCCTTCCTTGGTGGATTCTCCTCCTAGCAGAAGTCTTATAGACTGAGTAGAGGTTGACCAAGCCCTATAGAATCTGTTTGGGTGGCTTACTTTGGGTTGGAGGTCAGCAATTCTGGACCCCCATTTTGGGAGCAGCTGCTGATGCATGTGGACGCATGGTTCTTTTTTTTTTTTTTTGTTTTTCT
>NW_008346900.1:3255566-3290106 GCF_000622305.1 Nannospalax galili
TCTGAGACAGGGTCTCCCTGTAGCCCCATCTAGTCTGGAACTCACTATGTAGACCAGGCTGTCCTCGAACGCTCATAGAGATCCACCTGCCTCTGCCTCCCAAGTGCTGGGATTAAAGGTGTGCACCACCACACCAGGCTGGATACATGGTTCTTAACCTATTGTTCAGACTTGGCCATTAGAAATATAAATCTATGAAATTTTAATGATAGTGTGAGTTAGTAGAAACCAACATGGTCTTCTCTCAAAATACCTTATGCTATACTCTTTTTGTTGACCTGGATCAAGTGAAATCTCAAAAAGTGAATCTTCAGATAATGGGGACTAGTGTATATGAAATATTCAAATTAGGCAAATCTGAGCCAGCAAGCCAAGCCCAAAGACCTGAGTCCGATCCCTGGGGACCTCTACATATGTGCTGTATATAGCACCTGGATGCCCCCCCCAAAATAAAATGTAATTTAAAAAATAATAGGCAAATCCATGAAGATAAAAAGCAGTTTAGTGTTTCCTAGGGGCAGGGAAAAAGGGAAGTACTGACCTTCTATGGTGCTAATAAAAAGACTCTAAAATTAGAACGGTAACGGTTCCTTACTATGAATATTCCCAAATCACTGAAGATTTTATGTAAGGCAGACCTGAGTGCTTCTTAGGTGCCCTTTCTCCAAGTGTCAGAGCAAAAGGGGAGTGAGGTCCAGTTTAGAGACTGCTTCCATGGATCCAGGTAGCAGGACAGACTGGGCCCACCTCCTACTCCTGCTTACTGTTTCTGTTCCCCTTCTGCATGTTTCTGTCACTAAGTGCTGCTTACAAGGGATGAGATCCCAAGTGAACCTCCCCCATCTCATCGTTTGAGGTTTGGGGCTCACACTGGCCAGTGATACCACCTTATTTCAAAGGCAGAACACTCATAAGAAATCCCCACTTCCTTTTTAAAAAACATTTTATTATTTTTATTTTATGTGTATGAGTGTAATGCCTGCATGTAGGTAGGTGCACCTGTGTTGTCAGAAGAGGGCGTCAGATCCCCTGGAACTGGAATTACAGACAATTGTTAGTCGGTATGTGATGCTGGGACTCAAACCCTGATCCTCTGCAAGAGTAGTCAGTGCTCTTAACCTCTGAGCCATTTCTCCAGCCCAAGAAATCCCCACTTCTTATATACTACTTCCCATAGGTGCTGGGAAGCTGGCTCCCTGCCCACGGATACACACGAACATCTAGCCCCAAGCTTGCTACATTGTCTGTCACACATGGTTACCCCCATGGAAAGCCATAATTTTCTAGATTCACAGTCAGGCTGGGCATCTCACACTCTGTGTGAGAGAGCGCTGTGGATGAATCTTAGGCTCAGTTAGGCACTCCAGGGTCTATGGAGGTTTTGGGTAGGACAGGCCTCTCTCCCTCTCCAGGAGGGGGAGCTCCTGGGCTAAGGAGATCTGCTAGGCCTGAGGTATGTATGTCTGTGTGTACTGGGGTCACTGCTAGGGTGATTTTTCTAACCCTCTGGATGCACAGGTTTGTCCAGTGAGGACACCTTCGAAAAGGAGGTGGTATGGAAAGACGGGTTCAGTCCTTCTGGGAGTAGCCCAAGCAGGGCTAGTGTGATGAAGCTCAAGCCGAGGGCTTAAGGTGTGAGATCTTGGTCACTGACCCTCTCTCTGAACCACATCACCTGGGAAACAGAATGGGTGTGGCATGGTGGTGCCCCTCCTAGGGAATATCTTCTGAGGTCTGTTGCTGTGTCTGCACAGGTGTTAGCCCTGCAGTCCTGCCCAAATGAAGTGTGCTGTCCTGGACAGTACTTAGGCTTGCAGAAGTTCTGAGGTGAGAATGGTTAGCCCACGTGGAGTGTAGGGGGTACTGATTGCCAGTGTGCTTGAGTAAATTGGGGAATGGGACAGAAGAGCTGATGCTGTCTGAGAACCCAAATGGAAGGATAGAGGGCAACTGTGGGGCTAAAGTGGACCAAGTTCCCTGGGTATTAGGAAGGAAATACCCAAGATGCTAGGTAGGAACACCACAGACAGGCACGGGGGAGGGGAAGGTTAAGCACTCTCCAGTGGCCCTGGCCTTCCTTTACAGCCAACAAACATTATTGTACCTCATACAATGGATGTTAGTGTTCACTGAAACCCTTTGAAAGAAAAAGTTTAATTAAAAATTAAATATATTGTATTATATATATATAAAGGCAAAGTAAAAAATACAGTCTGGTTCTAGAAAATACACTGCAGAAACGAATTAGATGCTTCAAAAACTTAACCCTGACAGAGGCAGCCAGCAGGTCATCAGCCCGAGCTTCCTAGGGAAGCCCCAGGACGCAGGAGCCACCAGCAGGACTGCCAGAACAGGGGTGGGGCAGGGCGGGCGGAGGTGGGACCCTCAGGCCACCAGCTCTAAAGGCTGCTGCATAGCTGTGCATACATCTGCAAGAGGGAGGAAGCGGGCAGGGCCCTGCCACTTGGCGATATGTAGAAGCGCTGGAGAGAAGGGGCAGTGCCTAGCCTGAGATGCAGGCGCTGTAGTAGACGGCACTGCTGGCGTCGGACAGTGCGGAAATGAGGCTGCTCTCCTCTGGACAGGACATGGCGCGCGGACCTAGTTTGGCCAGCGCCATATGGTAGGGGAGTGTAGTGGCATCCGGCCGAGTCCGGCTGCAGTTGAGGTACTGGTCGAACTCGGTGAGGTCCACATCGGCCCAAAGGTCGGCGGCAGGGCCTAGCGACTCAGCGGCTTCCAGCGGAGGGGCCTCGGGTGGCGGTGATAGAGGACTGGAGTACGGGCCTGGCATGCCCAGGGTGCCATAGTAGAGGCCAGCGAGAGGCGCGGCAGGCGGCGCGGTCCTGAGCGCCTCGGCCAGGGGCGCCCCGAAGCAGGCTCCAGGGTCCCGGGCTAGCTCCGGGGCGTAGGGCGCACGGAAAGCCCGCAGAGCGCAGTCCTCGGGTGCCGAAGGTGGTGGGAAGAAAGCGGCCTCGCCAGGCTCCAGGCCGTCCAGCGGCGAGCGCTCAGGCGTGGGTAGCCCTAACCCATCGAACTCTGCGCCCAATGGGGGCACCTCCCGAAAGGCGCGGACCGAGCCTGGCGCTGCAGGGAAGGGTTCGGGCGGCGGTTGCACGAGGCCGGGGAGCAGGAGGCCAGGCTCTAGCCGCCGGGCCTTGCGCGCCTGTTTTTTGCGGCGGGGTCGGTACTTGTAGTTGGGATGGTCGCGCAAGTGCTGCACACGCAGCCGTTCTGCCTCTTCCACGAAGGGCCGCTTCTCCGCAGCATTCAGCTCCTTCCACGCTTTGCCTGCGGGCCACCGGAACTAGTCAGTGGACTGCCGTCGGGAGTACAACATACCAGACCCTGCGTGCGCCCTGGGCGCACCATGCGAGCGCCACACAGCCCCCTGCACCAGGTCCCAGATCCCGACAACGCCCCCGCCTCCCCCCAGGTCTCCTCCCCTGCCTTCCCTCTCTGCGCTTTCGGATCTCACCCAGCATCTTGCTCAGCACCGCGTTGTGTAGATCCGGGTTCTGCTGCGCCAGGCGTTTGCGCTCATCCTTCGCCCACACCATGAAAGCATTCATGGGCCGCCGGATGCGCGACTCGTCGGCAGTCTGGCGCTCTCCACGGACGAGACCATAGCGCCCTGACTCGGGGCTGCGTGGCGGACTCCGAGGAGGAGGGCTGGACGGTGAGGCAGGCTCGACGGGCGAGACGTTGGCGGCTGGGAGGCCGCGCGGCTCAGCAGCGGCCCCGAATCCCGGGGCCCATGCACAGTCGCGGCGGGAGGGCGGATCGTCCTGTGCGTGGTAGCCGGGCGGCGATCTCTGCATTCCAGCTGGGCAAGGCCTGGGCGGAACGCGGCGCGGGAGCGCAGAGGACAGTGGCCGGCACCGCGAAGCCAAGCACGGAGGGCAGACTGACGGCGGGTGGAGACGGTGGAGACGGAAGCCTCACCCGGAGACCACAACCCAGATATAGAGACGCAGGGCCAATCGGCAGCGGAGCGGGCTGGCTGGGGCGGGGCTGCCCCCTCCCTAGTGGCGTCCTTTCTTCTCCAGCCGGGCAGGATCCAGCCGAGGCCTTCCTAGTGCAGAGTCCCCCGCCTTGTTTCTGAAGGAGAGAACGCCCCCCCCCGCCGAGTGGGAGAGGGCTACTGGTGTGGGCTGGGGCTCCGAAGGAGGGGTCCTCGAAGGTTGTTCCGCTCTCAGAGCCGAGCTGTCACCCCACCCACGGAGTCAGACCCCTGGGTGGTAACTGGAGGAGAGGGCAGCGCCAGTAGGTTGCATTGGGGGAAGGAAGATTTATTTTAGCACCAAGTTCTTGGGAGGTCGCCTTCATCTGCACCTCGGGGAGAGGCAGTGGAATTTTGGAGATGTTCTTGCCACTGGAGGTTGACCTTCCTCCCAGCTGCTGAGCTCAGCACTAGTAGTTCCCAGTGCCTCTACCCAGTCCTGTCCCCGAGGTTAGGGAGAAGGTGGGCCTTTCTTTCCCTCTCCCACGCCCAAACTTTGGAACAAGGCAGAGCCTGGACTTAGTCCACAAGGAAAGGGAGACTGGGCCAGAGTCAGACCCTGCTCCACAGGGTCTTCTCTGTGTAGGTTACTGTGGCCAGTTCCCCTGCCCAGGCCAGACTTCTCCCAGGAAGAGACAGGAGACTGAACAGGTGAGGCAGGAGAAAACTGGGTGTCTTCCAAAGGAGCCCTCAGTCACTTTCATTTTCCCTCCAAGCAGCCCATCAGGAGGGGATATAGGCCCCAGGGGCTGATGGTTCTTTCTGGGAGCTGCTCCTCCTCCACTGCCACTCTATAGCTCTATAGGGGAAGATCTTGTGTCTTGGCAGTTATCTGTGCTGGGTTAGAATCCCCATCATATGTACTCTGGAAGCTCTGAAGCTGTCCCTACTGTCAGGATACTCTACTTTGGTCACTCAGAGCTCCATAGTTTGAAGCTACATAGCATTTGTAAGCTTAGGCCTGGCTTCTGGGACTGCCCATATGAGCCCAACAGCTCTCCAGAGACTGTTCAAGAGTTGCTTCTCTTCTCCAAGTACTCTTTTTGTGGTTTTGTTTCTGAGACAGGGTCTCTCTGGAGCCCCAGCTGACCTTGAACTTGCTATGTAGATTGGGCTGGCCTGGATCTCACAGAGATCCACCTGCCTCTGCCTCTGGAGTGCTGGAATTAAAGGCATGCATCACCATGTCTGGCCCTAAGCACTCTTACCATTGAGAAGGCCAGAGCTCCCTGGAGTTCCTTAGACTAATGGCTCTTGGGTATCACTACCCCATATTTTGTCATATAGATCTGGTGGTAAAGGACCCATCACAGGCCCTGCACCTTATGCAAGGACATGGACTCTGAGTAGGGTAGGGTGTTGGAGCACCTGAGGCCTCTGACTTTTCTCAGAAGGCAGGTAGTGGTGTGGATACCTATATGAATATGCTTATAGGACCCTGCCAGTGGTTAGCTCCTTTTACCCATGTCTAAGTGGGTAGGTGGGCTGAGTAGCTAGCACACGAGCACTGTGAGTGGGACATGGGGAGCTATATGAAGATTCTTTATTTGAGAATGGGCCCAAAGAACTAGATCTAGGGGCTAGAGCATGACTCAGTGGTAGATTGCTTGCCTACCATGCAGGAGGCCCTGAATTCCACCCCCAGTGTCATAAACAAAACAAAGGACCAGAGCTATCCTAATCTCCCCTTACCTCTCATCAGTCCTCCTCAGAAATTATTCTTAGTCCATAGCTATGGGTGCAGGCTGGGTTACCAGAGCCTGGCTTCACCTGGGCAGTGATTGTTCTGAGGTGATGTTCATGATGGCACCAGAAGGGGACCTCCAGGATTTTTGGTTGCAGCCCCACAATAGCTCAGAATCAGCCTTATGCACTGAACATCATGTCTGGGCAGTGTCCATTATCACCTCATTGTGTTCCCTCTCTCTATCCCTCTAGCAACCACCTATTCTAGCACCAGGCAGTGACCCTCCTCTCAGCTAAACTGGGATTCAGGTGTCAGACTGTCATATCCTGTGAGCTGAGCTGGACAGGAGCCTTCCAGCCTTCCTCCCTTCTCTCTGCAGGTCAGGCTACTCTCCCTGCCCCCTGCCTGGCAGTGGTGAGGCTGGGAGCTCTCACCCTCCCTCCAGATGGGACAACAGTGGGGGAGATGATTATAGTCAGTCAGCAGGGTGGCCCTGACCCTGGAGCCTCAAGGCTGGAGGGACTCCCCAAGGCTGTACAGGGCTGCTGTGGGTGTGGCCATCTGTGTTAGGGGAAGGGTGTTCCACGTGAGTGAGTGTCTGCTTGTCTGTGTGTGGCCTGCATGTGTGTTTCTGTCAGGCTTCCAGGGTTTGGGGTGAGGTGGACCCTAGTTTGAGAGACTGCTCAGGTTCTTGGAAGTCAGACATGCTGGCCTCTCCCATGAAGAAATAGGAACTCAGGGGTTGAGTACTCAGAGTCCTCAGGTAAATACGGCCCTCAGTATCCAAGGGAGGGTGGGGTCCCCAAGGCTTCTTTGTCAGAAGAGCTGCAGCCCCAGCTCTGGACAAAAGGAGGAGGGTAATTCTGTTGCTAGACCTCCACTTCAACCTAGCTTGGCTCAGATGGGGCTGCTGTCTACTCATGGGAGGAGCTTGTCTATAGCCTCAGACCTTACAAAGGTGGAGTTACTGGTAGGGCAAACTTTTTTCTGTCAGTATGGGGCTGGCCTGGGTGTCAAATGGACACTATTCTCCCTGGCCTCCTACTTACTTTCCTTAGTCTGCCTGGATCTCAGGCCTCTGGGTGAAGCCTGCAAAGGATGCTGGGTAGTTCCCCATGGTGGCTCTGGTGGGGGCTTGGTTTGGCTCTGTTCCGCCTGGGGGTGGTGAGACCTCCCAGGCACTGCCTGGGCACAGACCTCCCAGACTCCCACCAGCCAGCTCTGGCTGCTGCACAACAGTGAGGCTGGGACCAATTACATAGTCCTGCAGGGCTTGGACCCTCCCACTCCCAAAGGGTGGGGTGGGGTCCCTGTCTAAGGCCATTGTAGCTCCAGGTGGGGGATTCTGCTTTGCAGTCAGCTTTCAACTTCAGATCCCTCCACCCTCCCTCTCACCTCTCTTAGTTCTAAGCTTTGTTGGCCTCCTAGGCTCTGGTGGCTAGAACTGGGGAAAATGAGACTAGGGTCATCCTTGACTTTTCTCCTGGAGAAGTCAGGCCTCTCCTGGAGGAGGGGCCCGATGCCTCAGAACCAGGTGAGTATATGTGACTCTCAGCCAGGAACAGGTCTGTCCTTGATGGGCTGGGCCTTAGCCTAGTATGTCCTCTGGCCCTGTGCTATTTTGTTCCCAGTCCTGGGATACATCAGGCTTCCAAAATTCAGACACCTTATTTCCAGGAAAGGATACATTTAGGAGGCAGGAGTTGCCATGGTTTTATAGGCACCTACAGTATGAGGTTTGAATAGGTGTGTGAATAGGTATAAGCACTTAAAAAAAAAATTTTTTTTTTTGTCTTTTTGAGACAGGGTCTCCCTCTAGCCTCGGCTGGCCTGGAACTCACTATGTAGACCAGGCTGGCCTCAAACTCACAGAGGTCCACCTGCCTCTGCCTCCCAAGTGCTGGAAGTAAAGGTGTGTGCCACCATGCCTGGCTGAGCAGCTCAGTACTTTTAAATTTTGGGTTCTGGGTAAGGTTCACAAGCCCAACTCCCTACAGTCCTGTGGATCCAAGAGTCTCAGAGCAGTTTGAGGGTGTGGGTGCTAGGGTCACTGGATGTTAGGCTGGTGGAGGGGTGGCATGTGTGATCCCCCCACCTAGTCAGAGTGGTTATAGGACAAAGGAGTGATGCTCAAGGCCAAGCGTGGCAGCACAGGGCTTTGATCCCAGCAGTCAGGAGGTAGAGGCAGATGGATCTCTGTAAGTTTGAGACCAGCCTGGTCTACATAGCAAGTTTTAAGTCAGACAGAGGTGTATGGTGAGACTTTGTCTTAAAAAAAAAAGAGTCATGGGCTGGGCATAGTGGTGCACGCCTTTAGTCCCAGCACTTGGGAGGCAGAGGCAGGTGGATCTCTGTGAGTTCGAGGCCAGCCTGGTCTACATAGCGAGTTCCAGCCCAGCTGGGGCTACAGGGAGACCCTGTCTCCAAAGGACCAAAAGAAAAAAGGGAGAAAAAAAAAAAAAAAGAGTGATGCTCAGGCTGTTGTGTGTGGTGTTGGCTTGGCTCTCATCCATTTTGTACCCTCTGACCTTAAGACTGGGTAAGGACAGCAGGGATGGGCAAACCAAATGCAGCCTATTACTGCAGGGTCACCATGCAGGACAATGGGCAGATCAGAGTGCCGCGACGGTTGGGAGCAAGTCACATACAATGGGGTAGCTTTCATGCGTGGGCCAGGGGTCAGACATTTATAAGGCCATTCCCAAATTTTAGAGTTGTTATACTGTGGTGGGCATGTGGTGCCCAGGATGTTATCATAGGCTTTGTTCATTTTAGGGTCAACAGATGCAAGCCTAAGTGTAAAGATGGGCTTGTATGGAGGTGTGCTGGGGCTGCTGCACAACTTTTTGGAGTGCTGTGCTCCAGGATAGTTGCCTGGTCAACTTGTGTCCTCCGATGTAGTTGATGTAGTTGCAGATTTTGTGTGGTAGGCCTTAGCAGCACCTCTGCTCCTGCTGTGCAGGGGCTCCGTGGGAACCTAGCTATGGAGCTAGGCTACTTTGGGTTTCCGTGGCAACAACAGGGAGGAGCCAGGAAACAGCCGCTCAGGAAGGAAGGCTGGCCTCCTGGCCCGAGAGAACCCATGGCTGAGCAGGCGCCAGACATTCTGTCCGGTTGTCCCAACCCCTGCTGGCCGGTGGCCGGTACTCAGCCCATTCCGTTGGCTCCACCCACTGCTCCGCCCCCCTGCCGCGGGACTGCAGGTTTTTGAGTGAATAACTATCTTTATTCTCATTTCCTTGCCTGTCTTGGATCTGTGGGTGTTCCTTTGTTCTCTTTCGTGCTTTGGTCGGATTGATGGTTTTTTGCCGGTAGTGTGGTAAATGCAGACATAGGCAGGCCCCCTGGCTCCTGGAGGGTAGTGTCCCACCCTGAATGTCATACCTGTTAGGCTAGCTCCTCTCTACCCTGCCAGGAAATGGGGAGAGAGGGAAATCAGGACAGAGGAAGAACACACCTGTCCCCTTCCCTCACATCCTTCTCCCTCTCTTTCTTTGTCTTTCTTGCTTGATTCCTTCCTTCCTTCCGTTTTCTTTTCTTTCTTCTTTTTTTTTTCTTTTTTATTTTTTTTCCTTTTTTTGAAGACAAGCTCTCACCGTGTAACTCTGGCTGGCCTGGAACCAGGCTGTTCTTGAATTCACAGAGATCAGCCTACCTCTGTCTCCCTAGTGCTGGGACTAAAGGCATGTTTCTAGTGTTGCTAACTAAAGTGGGCCTGGAATTCTGTGTAGCCCAGGCTAGCCTCTACCTGAGCTCTGGGATTGTAGGGGTGGTTTTCATACCCAATTTTGTATGCTGTTTATTTTGTTTTATGCTTGTGACACTGGCTGGTGACAAGTGTCTTTGGTGGGTAACCAGCTGGTTGTAGGGCAGGTGTATGTTCAGAGACTTTAATTATTGTTCAGAGACAGAACCTGTACATCCATGTGTTCAGAGACTTTAATTATTGCTCAGAGACAGAACCTATACATCCATCTCTTCATTTGGCAATAAGCCCTCTGTTAGCACAACTGTTTTCTGAAGTAGGAATTCAGAAGAGAACAAACAGTCCCAATCCTTGTCCATTCTGGTATGGAAAGGCTGAAAACCAATAAATTCACAAATAAGCTGGAATTTGGGGTCCCTGTTTTGGGAAAGGGCTATGTCAGAGTGTCCACACTGTTTTTCCATGAGGTGACTTTTGAGCCCATACCTGAAGGAAATATGTGAAGGAACCATAGGAGGAGTATGCTATATAGAGGGGGGAGCTGTAAAAAGTCATTTGGGAAGCTGGGCGTGGTGGCGCACACCTTTAATCCCAGCACTTGGGAGGCAGAAGCAGGCAGATCTTTGTGAGTTCAAGGCCAGCCTGTTCTACATAGTGAGTTCAAGGATAGCTGGGGCTACAGGGAGACCCTGTCTCAAAAAGACAAAAAAAGCCCTAGTGTAAATTAAGTACAGAGTAGTGTTTCACCAAACATTCCACAAGCAACACAAAGCCATTCAAAAAGTCACACTAACCTAAGAAATGGTGAATATGTAAAGCGGAAATTTGTTTTTTCTTGAGAATACTATGCTGGGCATGGTGGTGCTCACCTACAATCCCAGTGCTCAGGAAGCTAAGCAGGAGAATTGTAGCACTATTTAGCAAGGTCCTATTTCAAGATTACTTTTTTTTTGTGGTCTTTTTGAGGCAGGGTCTCCCTGTAGCCCCAGCTGTCTTGGAACTCACTGTGTAGAGCAGGCCGGTCTTGAACTCACAGAGATCCGCCTGCCTCTGCCTCCTGAGTGCTGTGATTAAAGGCATGTGCCACCACACCTGGCCTATAAATTATATTTTTTAGAGTCCCAGTGGAGCATCTTGCTCTTTCCTCTGAATGAGACTTGGGGAGAGTTTTGAGTAGAAAGCATGATCTGAGTTGACTTCCCATGGGCTCAGCACAGCTCTGCTGACTGAGACTTAGCTGCGGCTGACTGTCTAGGCTGGGCTTTTTGCAAGATAGTGTGGCAGTCAGGTAGGCTGCCTCAGGACTCCATGGGTTTACTGTCCTCCATTCTTCACCCATTGCCCGTGACTTTGTGGCTGCCTGGGGCTCTTGGGGGAGGAGGATGGAGTGGCCGCCAGGCTGGCGGGCTGGCAGGGCAGGAGGGCGGCATTTCTGGGAATTGTGTGTGGGAAGCACATTGTTAGAGCAAGCCTGAAGCCAGGGCCTCATTGGCCTCTGGGGATGCCTCCTGCCTCTCCAGTACTGCCTCTGGGGGAGGAAGCTGGGCCCTGGCCAGGCTATGGGCTGGCTGGGGACTTTCCAAATAGACATTGCCTTGAGCCTTTGGCTCTCCCCATTTTGTAGACTGGGAGACTGAGGCATATAGAGTTGTCAGTTACACCGGTAAAGCCAGTAGTCACATGCCCAGCCTCTAACCCCTGCCTTTACGCAGCAGAGATCATCAGTGGTTACTGCTCTGTCTGACCACAGAAGCCAAGGAGGACTAAGTGGGTCTGCTTGTGGTTATAGATCCACAGAGCCCTGTAGTTGGGACCTGCAGCTCCTATAGTGGGTTGGACTGTCTGATGGACCAAATGCAGGAGGGGCTACCATAGGGTGGCAGGAGTAGGGTTCAGGATGCTTCCCAGTCTAGTGATGGGAAACAAGGGGCTCCGTGTGAGCTTAGCAGTATGAGTCTTCCCACCCATCACCGCCCTGCCTTGTCCAGAGGGGAAGCATGCAGGCCACCACTGGGGTCAGGGCCAGCTCTGGGCAGGCAGGGTGTTGGGGACACAAATAGAAAAATAAATGGCTTGAGCTTCCGCTCTTTCCTGAACTGAGGGGCAGGCTCTGGGCCAAAGGTTCAGTAGGTCTGGTGGGGCAGACCCTGGGGGTGTTGTCCCTCAAGTAGGACATTGTCTTTCCTTTTCAGACCTTCAAGCTGGGATGTCTTCACCTCAGTCCCCAGGACAGGGCTGTGTTGCCCACTGAGGGCTCTTAAGGTTTGAGACCTCCTGCAGGAAGGGACAACTTTTCCTTAAGGAAACTGTGTATGTGGATATGCTTAGCCTTAGGAAGGTTTGGGGCAGAAGTCAGGCTCCTGGTGGGGTGAACTGTGAAGAAGCTTCATCTGTTGTCATGGGAACTTGGGAAAGCTCCAAGGGGTGGATGGGCCAGGAAGGTCCAGTAGTGAGCAGGTGAGTGCCCTCTCTACCATCTGCAGAGGGCTAAAGTGGAGTCTGAAGGGACAGTACTCTGAGTGAACCCATGGTTCACATATTGTCAGTTTAATAGGGAGGTTTCATAGAGAATGAAGTCCCCCAAATCAGGAAGGTATTTGTGCATGTTTTGAGGTGGGACATAACTACTCTGAGCAAGGGCCTGAAAGTTGGCATTTCCATGGGACCTGGGAACAGGACTTTTTTTGTTTGTTTTTGAGACAGCGTCTCCTCTCATGTAGCCCAAGCTACCCTCAAACTGAATATGTAGCTGAGGATGACCCTGAACTGATCCTCCTGCCTCTGCCTCCCAAGTGCTGAGATTACAGGCTCCTATCTTACCTCCACATCTGTTTCTTTTTTTTTGTCTTTTTTGAGACAGAGTCTCCATATAGCCCCAGTTGGCCCGGAACTCACTATGTAGACCAGGCTGGCCTCAAAGTCACAGAGCTCTGCCTGCCTCTGCCACCCAAGTGCTGGGATTAAAGGCATGTGCCACCATGCCTGGCCATACCTGGTTTTTATGCAGTGTTGGGGATTAATACCCAGGGCTTCCTGCATACTAAGCAAACACTCTACCAACTGAGCTACACCCCCATCTCAGGGAATGAGGTTTTCTAAGGCTGAGGTGTGGGAATATCTAGTTGGTCAGTGCCACAACCCCACAAGTGAGGGCCTCTCAGGACCAAACACGTTTTCATCCTGGCTGCTTTGTTGTCATGGCAAGGGAGTGTTGTCTTTGCTGGGAATCTATTGGATTTCCCTTGGGAAGGTTCAATGCCTGGGCAGGTTTGTGGGCTGCTCCTGCCATCTACAGGCTGCTGCAGCACACATCACTGGGGCCAGTCACAGGGACCCTGGCCAGCTTCTTCATGGGGTCAGTCTTCAGCCAAGTGCAGCATGGCTGAAGAGCATGTGGCTCCCTTGCTACCTGTGCTGTGTTAGGGTTCTCCAAGAAGTAACTCAGTGCTCAAACACAGAGTTCCCTCTTCAAGTACTCGCTTGGTTGGTTTTGGCTCAGATATAGGACACAGCTCCCAGCAAGTGGTAGAATCAGAGTTGGTGTGGAAGCTGTGGAGTGTTCATCCTTCACTGCACCTCTGGAAAATCTTTGTTATCTACAAGGAATTCCATGTTTTTTCCTCATGATGAAGATGTCATAACTGACCACCATCATGTTTTCTATCTAACTGACACTGAAAACTCAAGGCATAGGCAGCCTAGGCCATTTGGAAATACCACTTGCATCTTGGCCTCATGATTCCTGTGGGCTCCACACCACTACAGATAACAGTCCTTTGGCCTATGTCCTCCCATCATCTGTGGCACAAAGGATGGGCAGGACCTGTACTTCTCCCTTGCCTGGACATCTCTATGGATTTCCTGTGGAAATGTCTGAAGATCTGATTGTCCTGCTTTGTTCCCAGTGTGTCATGAATCAGTATGTTTCTGACAGCAGCCTGTCATCCTCACTTCACACGTGGAAAGACTAAAGTATAAAGCAACATGCAGTGCAGAACCTGGGTTTTACACCGTTTGGTTGATTTCAGAGGCTGAGGTCTTGCTCACGAAGCCTCGCCAGCGCGTTGCCCATAATTCTCAATGTGCGCGGCACATGCGCAGAGGCACCAATGACCCAAACGCGGCTCGGACATGGGTGTAGGGCGGGGCGGTGGAGGCGATCTTAGGGAGCAGCGAAGGGCAGCCGTGGGCTGCTCATGTGGGTCGGGTTCCAGACACTCATGCAATGGCGCAGCCCTCAGCACAGCTAGTCCACTTCACCTCACCCCGCCCTCTCCGCGGAGCACCGTAGGGGCTAGTGGGGTGCGTTGTCGGCAGCCAGCGGACTACCCATCCCATCAAGCTGCGCGCGCTGCACAGTAGTCTGGGAGTTGTGGTCCTCCGAGCGGAGACTATGCTTTTCAACGAGTAGCGCGCGGCCACCAAGCGGAGGTTTGGGCAGCGGATCTCGACGGCGGCGGCGGCCCGGGTCGGGCCTGGCCGGGCGGCGCAGCAGGCTCAACGCGCTGCCATTGAGGCGGTGATGGGCAAGGAGGAGGAGATTGCGCGGATCGCACGGAGGCTGGACAAGATGGTGACCAGGAAGAGCGCGGTGAGGGGCGCGGGCCGCCAGGACCCTGGGGCCCCCGCCCCTCCAAGACCCGCCGCACGCACTCGCGGGCCGGACGAAACCCTGCCCGGGCCAAGACCCCCGTCCTCCACCTCCACCTTATCCTGGGACCACCGCTCCACCTTGGACGCCGCGCCGGCCGAGACCCGCCCCCTCCCCGTCGCCCAAGCCGGTGGCCGGGGGCGTTCCTGGCCTAGCCGTTGTCCCTCTGTCTGCCCCTACCCTCCAGAACCAGGTTTCTGTAATAAATTTTTTACCCGCTTTAGCTGGGCCTCAGGCAGCAGCCAGTCGGTGTGGGCAGACAGTAGAGATTTCGGGGTGAGCCTGTGGTCTTGAGACCGCCTCTGCGTCTCGGCCTGGCCACCGGCCCGGCCCTCACCTGGCTTGGGCCGGCGGTTCAGCTCGCCCTCTGCCCTTGGCTACTAGCGCAGCCGTCCAGGAGCACCCTTAGCCAGGGCTCAGCGTGGGTGGGGAGGGACCAGGAGGTGGCCCTAAGGCACACTAAGCATGACCCGCCCACCTTCAGGACCACTCCCGGGGCAACCTCAATGGTGAAGGCGGCTGAGTCACCGGCCTCCGAGGCCTGCGCAGCCTCTCCTGGACGTGGCAGGCAGGGAGGGCTTTTGGGATAAACAGGATTGACCCCTCCTCTTGTTGGTCAGGGTTGGGGGACCAGGTTCTACACTAGGAAGGGGGCGGGGTTAGGCTCCCACTCATCCCTTTCTATTGGAAACAGCCCCCGACTGTGCTCACCAGGGCTGCGGTTGGGCAGCTGAGTGGAAAGCTGAATGGATGAGTGCTGCTTTCCTCTAAGGGGGCAAGCCCAAAGGACAAACGTTGGGAATCCACAGTGGCTAGAGGCTGGTGGAGGCTTAGCATGAATAGAAGACCACGGAGGGGTGGGGCTGTACAGTGAAGATGGGGACCTGCAAAGGTTCCAGCTGGTTGCAGCACCAGAGAGGCTCCTTGTAGATGTTGGTGGCTTGTTTGGCCCTTTTCTGGTGGATGTGCAGGGGTGTTGGGGATGAGTGCCCCTGGCTCAGAGAGCACATCTCTGGAAGTCACCTTAGGGTTGGTAGGTGCACAGACCTATGATCAGGATCTGCGTTGGGTCCCAGAGACCAGGCTGCAGCCCGAGCAGTAAGTCACAGATTGGAAGGTTAGCCTAGTCCCAGCCCCTCCCATTTTCTCTAATAGGGGATGTTTGAATGGATGAGTGGGTCTTCTCTGCCCTCTTGTGGCATGTAGAGACACACACATGCACACATGCACACAGGGGCAAAGTGAGGCAGCTTGGAAAGCAAGGCAGGGCAGGTTTGGGATTTTTAAGAGGCAGGAAGAATCTGCCTGCCATGGAGGTACAACGTGCCTGTAGATCCTGAAGAACAAACAGAGCTTGAGCAGAGGAAGGAGACCAGGTTATCTGTCAAAATGCCCAGGAGAGGAGTGGTTGCCAGTCTGGGGCAGGGATGAATGGAGCCATAGGACTTATAAGTGCTGATTGTGAGAAAAGCTAACTCTTATTTAATTTTTTTTACATTTATTTATTTATTTTGGGGTGTGTGTGTGTGTGTGCGTGTGTGTACATGTGACTGCTGTGACTTGTGTGTGGAGGTTAGAGGACAACTGGTTCTCTCCTTCTACTATGTGGGTTCCAGGGATGGAACTCATCTCTGCCATTTGTACTGAGGATTGAACCCAGGACCTTAACATGCTTAGCAAATGCTATACTGCAGCTCTACCTATGGCCTACTTCTCACTTAAAAAAAAAGATTATTATTTAAAAATTTTATGGCCGGGTATGGTGGCACATGCCTTTAATCATAGCACTCGGGAGGCAGAAGCACGGGGATCTCTGTGAATTCAAGGCCAGCCTGGTCTACATAGTGAGTTTCAGGTCAGTTGGGGCTCCAGGGAGAACCTGTTTCACAACTTTTGTAATGGCTTTTAATTTTATTGTAGTTGTGTATGTGTGACAGTATATGTGTGGAGGTCAGAGAACAACTTGTGAGAGTTGCTTCTCTCCTTCCACTATGTGGGACTCAGGGATTGAACTCAGGTTGTCAGACTTAACAGCAAGTGCCTTTACCTACTGAACCATCTCATGAGTCCTATTATTATTAATTATGGTTGTTTGTATAGAGGCATATGCATATGAATGCAGGTATCTGAGGAGGTCAGAGGTGTCTGATCGTCCTGGAGCTGGAGTTACAGGTGGTTGCCAGCCATTGATGTGGATGCCGGGAACCAAACTCAAGTCCTTTCCAAGAGCAGTGTGTGCTCTTAACCATTGAACCATCTCTCCAGACCTTTTTACTTTGTTTCCTAAGTTGCCTAGGCTGATTTTGAACTCACTTTGTAACACAGGCAGGTCTTGAACTTTTGTTCCTCCTGATTAAACCTTTCCAGTATCTGAGATGACAGGCCTATAGGCCTGGCAAATTTTGACTATGATGCTGCAACTTTGCAATCAATGATTGGAGTGGAGATTCCTGAGAGTTTGACCCTTCTAGGGTCAGCCCCTGCCCTGCTGGGTGGGTACTTTGAGGAGAGAATACTATACCACCAGGGCATGGACGAGACAAGGCCTGGGTTACATTTCTACCTGGGTGTCTTTCCATATTGGGCAGGAGCTGGGGCATTTCTACGTCAGTGCTTTGGTCAGTGACCTGGTGTGGTTACTGTGAGGTCTGTAGGTTACCACAGGTACAGGGTAGGGATCCATCTCATCTTTGAGAACACTGTTGAACTGTTTGCCTTTATTCCTACCCTATAGTAGAGGCAGTAAAAGGACCTGTTAATGGTGTAGGAACATGTGTGCAGTGCTCTGGGCATTTCAAGGTGGGGGAATGACTTTTTTCTGACATGTAAATTGTCATTGGCTTGTGTCTCCCATGTGGGCATGAGAAGGTCCTTTATGAAGTCCTTTATGAAAGTCCTTTCCCCTTCCAGGAGGGAGCCATGGACCTACTGCGGGAGCTGAAGGCCATGCCTGTTACCCTGCACCTTCTCCAGGTAGGTTCTTCCTGCCCTAGCCTGGAATGGCTACAGAGACAGCAATGTCAAGGGCATCTAGCAGGGCTCCCCACACCACTCACATAGGGCTTGGTTGGCACAAACACTTGTTCTGAAGCGAGGGTTCCTGACTTTCTCTGGTACTCAGTGAGGTAGCAGGAGATGCCCTGGGTTCTAAATGGGATAACAGTCTTTGGGAGAAGTGTTTGTCTGTCCTTAGCCAGTCCTCAGCCCTTCCATTTGGGAGGCAAGAGTACCTCTATGAGGATCTGCCCCTAGGGCAGGCCCCTATCAGTTCCAACCCAGGTCACTTGCCTTGCAGTCTACCCGTGTTGGGATGTCTGTCAACGCCCTGAGGAAGCAGAGCTCGGATGAGGAGCTTATTGCGCTGGCCAAGTCCCTCATCAAGTCCTGGAAGAAGCTCTTGGGTGCGAGTCAGCTGGCTTCTTGCTGGTCAGCATAGCACAGAATGCTGGCTGTGCTGCCCTGATCTCGCCTACCTGGTAGTGGGATGCAAAAAACTTGGAGCAGGAAGTACCTATCTCTGGGCTGAAAGTGGAGGATGAATGATGGAAGATGGATGTCATCTATTGTGGGGAAGGGGTAGCCTGGGAGGCATGACTGTTGAGAAAAGGGTGTATGTTGGGGAGGAGGGTTTGAAGCTGCAGGAGGTCAACAGAGAAAGAAGTCCAGATTAGGATGCTCCAGGGAGTCCTTCCAGATGAAGGTAGAAGAGGTAGGACCACCACCCAGGGAAGAGGTGAAATGGGTAGAAGTATAGCTCTTTCTGGGGACAGTGTACTACTAGGCTGCAGATATATTTCTGTTGATTAGGAAGGCAGCCTTTCTTGGGCTGTCTAAACCCGTGAGACACGTCACAGGATCTGCAGTCATATAGCCATCAAGAGGCTATCAGAGTGTGTCTTGGTCCCTAGTACAAGTCTGAGTCAGGCCTCACCCATGGATTCAGGAGGAGCCTTGTGAAATACATGCTTGGTCTCTGGCCAGGATAGGCAGAAAGGTGGACTCTTAGGGGTCCCATAGAGGGTTGCTTGAGTGGGGGCTTGAGAAGGGAGGGTCCTGAGGAAGCTGGTGGGCTTGATGGGAGCAGAGAGGAAAGTCTGATGGCCTCATGGCACCTTGCTTATCTTCTGGGCTTGGGCAGTAGGGACAATGGTCTGGCTGAGGCAGGCCAGCACTTGGCTGCCTGCCCCTGACCGACTAGTCTATCCTATCCCTTTTCTGGTAATGATAGATGTTTCTGATGGCAAAACCAGGGATCAAGGAAGGGGAACACCTCTGCCAACATCGTCCTCAAAGGATGCCTCAGAGGCCATGGATCTCAGGTAGCACACCTGAAGGCAGGTACACACATTCCTGCTTCTGTCCTCAGTTCCCCCAGTGGGAAAAGGATGCTGATGTCCATGTGCGTGGGTAATTGCCTTGAGGGAGGGGCCCTCTCTAGGCCGCCATTCACAGGGTTGGTCAGCCTCATACTGGATACTGTTCGTTGCTCAGTCCCTTTCCCAACCATCGGAAATGGCTGGCTATGTCTGCCTGGCTGTCAGTGGGACCCGATACCTTCTTTTTTATAGGGAGATGCTGCCCATCAGGAGCCAGTCTAGGCCCAGGACCCTCTGCTTGCTTCCTAGACTATCATATACCTTTACTTAGCAGGACTAGAGTGGGATCCCTCCTGCAAATGCTGCCCAGAGCTAGAGTTGGGCCTAGCTCCTATCTCTACATTCAAGTGGGACCACCACTGCCCTAAGGTTGTCTGGTCCAGCCCTATTACCATGGAGTCTAGGGGTACTTCCTATAGGCTATAGGTGAGAAGCTGCTTTGACTAGATGGTAGCAGTGGTCAGAGAAGCTGGGCCCAGACCAGGCAGGCTGATCTCTGGACTCTTCCCAGCAGTTCTGGTGTAATGTTACATTCCGAGTTCACTAACACACTAGCACATATAGTTGATTTTGTCCCAGAAAGCTACCTGATATTGCTGGTTTCTAGAGGGGGCATAAGGAGAATAGGCCATTGGGAGAGAGTAGGTCATTGGGTAGTCCCGTTTTGGACCCAGTCCTGAGGAGACCTTTGCCTAATTTGTGTAGAGGGGTTCACCTTCAATATCAAGAACTGGTTTTGGGTGACTCTCACTTCATCTTTACCCCAGGCAACTAGAGGTCTTTGCCTGGCCCTGACTTGCCATCAGCAGAGAGGTATTCACTGTGGCTCCTTGGCCTCTTGGGAGGCAGACACCTTGGAGGTGGCAGGAATATCACAGCCCATTTTAACTAGGGAGTGCTGCCCAGACAGTGTTGGTGAAGGATCTGGCACCCTCTTCTCACTTGGGGAGTAAGCTATGACCCATTGGGGACCTTGTAGCCAGTGTTCTGCTCTGGCTAGTGGGGCAGAACACACAGGCACTGTAGGCTGCACTAAAGATAGTTGAAGTCACTGGCCCTGTTGGGGTCTGTCAGGGTACAGCAAATGGGTATTAGAGGTGGGCACAGTATTCTGACATCTCTTCTGGGGATCACCTGCAGCTTTGAGTCTGATCCCAGCAGGCCTTGTTTCTCTAGCTGTAAGAGGCCAGATCCACCTAGGACCCCAACTACTCCAAGGATCACGACGTTTCCCCCAGTGCCCATTACCTGTGATGCTGTACGCAACAAGTGCCGTGAGATGCTGATGTTGGCTCTGCAAATGAACCGTGAGTACTACAAGTCCTGGTTCTTGATACATGCCTGAATTCACAGGGTAGCCTGGGCCTCTCTCTGTTTCAGAAATTGTTGCCCTGTTCTTTAGCCTATTGTGACCTGGGGAGGAGGCAGGGATCTTTGGAGTCACCAGAAAACCTGGATCTTGGGCAGCATCTCCCAGGAATGCAAGTGTCCCATCTATGTTAGGGCACTATGTAAGCAGAGGGGTGGCAGGTGGAAAAGGCCAGCAGGGACAACTAGTGAGGGCTCCCTTTTGCAGACGACCATGTGGCTGTTGGTGCAGACTGTGAGCATCTGTCAGCTCAGATCGAGGAGTATATCCTTTGTGAAGGGTATACAGGGCCAAAGGCTCCTGATGGAGTTTGTAGGCCACTGGGCCTGGCTTCTCTCTAGTGGCTGCTGGACACCACTGCTGAATTTCCCATTGCCCTCCCTGGGTGGTCCCCTGACCTTTTCTGAGCCCTAAATGGGCAAAGGGCTGTGACTACCTGCTGGAAGGATCTGGGTCTCAAACAGGAATGGGTCTGGAGGAGGCACAGCACTATAGTCCCTCAGGGCCTGGGTGGGTAGACTGATTTCCATGTGGCTGGGAAGAACACTCCTCACAGGGCCCACAACTGGGCGGGTGGAGCTCAGAAGCCTCAGATGAGTCCTTAAATGCCTGCACGCATCTTCCGGGATGTGGGAAACACAGACATGAAGTATAAGAACCGTGTGCGGAGTCGCATCTCCAACCTGAAAGATGCCAAGAACCCTGGCCTGCGGCGGAATGTGCTATGTGGTGCCATCACACCCCAGCAGATTGCTGTGATGACATCTGAGGTGAGCTCCATTGGAAGAGTTGGGGACGAGGGTTGCTTTTGCAGAGCTGTAGGCTGAACACTTGGCCTTTTCCTCAGGAGATGGCCAGTGATGAGCTGAAAGAGATCCGTAAGGCTATGACCAAGGAGGCCATCCGTGAGCACCAGATGGCCCGAATGGGTGGCACGCAGACTGACCTGTTCACTTGTGGCAAATGCAGGAAGAACAACTGTACCTACACACAGGTGGGGTCCACTGTACCTTTCTTGCCTGGGACCTCAGGGTACTCTCATCCTTCTTGGAGCTCACCTGTGGCCTCACCTCCACTGGCCTGGGATCCTGTGCCAGGGCTGGGTTGCCTGGCCCTAGCAAAGAGTAACAGGAATGTGGTGTACTACCTGGTAGTGGCTGCAGGACCCTCCCTACTGTGGAGATGGAGGCTGAGGTGCTCTGGGGAGAACATGTATAGACTCCAAGAGATGTTGGGGGCTTGGGAAAAGGAGAGTGGATTGAGGTGATCTGTCTGATTGAGGCTGCGGAAACTGCCATCATCCCCCATGGGCTGCAGGGGTCTGGCCTTGAGGGGCCAGCTCAGTTCTGCTACAACAGGCTCTTTGGGTAAGGTTTTTCTGGATCCTCCAGAGATGGTCATGGCCATTTGGATCTCTGTTGGTCCCTCCACTATCGAGGCCCTCCTGTTGGTAATCTTCCTGTCCTTAGCCAACATTCTGGGTTCCACTGAGTTAGTCCTTTAGTCCCACAAAGGCCTCTGCCTTTGGTAGGTAATCCACCTTCTCCATAGGCCTAGCTCTAGAAAGTTAGTCACTGGGCAGCCTCAAATCAAGTCACCCATAGAGACTAAGGGCTGTGAGACCCTTCTGTAGCAGAACCTGGGATTTAGCCACCTGTTCCATAGGTGCAGACCCGTAACTCTGATGAGCCCATGACCACCTATGTTGTCTGCAATGAGTGTGGGAACCGCTGGAAGGTAGGTGGGTGAGCCCAGGATCCTCAACCTACAGTCTTGTTCCCTGAAGGTGGGGTATCTCAGCCTATGTGGGGGTCTGAGGTAGGAACCATGAACCACTGTGTCCAGCCAGCCTCCTAGAACTATATGGAGCTCTTAGCCTGGGCAAGCCCTGTCCTGTATCTGCCCTGGGTGGGTGGGAAGTCATCTGATTTCTTGTTCAGTTTCCTTGCCTTCCTGCAGTTCTGCTGAGCCCTTATACTGATGTGCTGTAGCCCCGGGCATGGCTATCATTGCCTCTCCTGCATTCTTGGTGGATACAACTTCTCTGAAGACCCCCAGAAGGTGGCATGCCTTGCCCCTGCCAGCCAGCCTGATGTGCACCTTTCTGCCTTTTGCCCCTTATTACCCTCAACATTAAATGTTTTCTTTTGCCATCTTCTGGCCTTGCTTCTGTTGGGCTCTGTCCTACTGCTATGGACACCTTTCTTCCCTGGGGTCAGGTGGCACTTGGGCTCAGATGTTGGGTCAGAGAGATTACTTAGACATGTGATTCTAGGATACTGGTGCTAGAGCTCGTGTGTGCCCCACTATGCTGTGTGGGAAGGTGGGGAGCATTTCATGTAGGGCTTACTAGACTAGGATCCTGCCTAACATTCACTCATTCTCATAAGGCATGGCAGCCCAAGGGCCTAGTGCCCCTTTCAAGATGATTTGCTCCATCCTGTGCTCTGTTCATCCGTGGGGGGGGTGGGGGGTGGTCAGGGTCTCTGGGTTGAGATCAAGTCTAGCTTCAAATTGCTAAAGCTCCCAGCAACTTGGAGGAACAGAGTAGGGAGAGCTTGCTTCATAGGGTCTGAAAGAGGAAGGTGACTGTGCCCAGCACCTTTGGGAAGGCCATACCATTAGCCTTGCCCCAGCCAGCCCCCGGGAGACTTTTCATTCAGTATACAAGGGCTGGGGTCATCTTAGTTGCATCTCAAACCCTTGTGGGATGCTGGCCCACTTCAGGGTTGTGGCCAGGTCCTAGAGCCACACCTTGGGCAGGGTCCAAAACCACCCACTGAGGCCACTACTGAGGCTGGGCCCAGGGCAGTCTGGATGACCCTCTTCTCTAACCTTTACCCTGATTGTGGGATACACAGAAGCTTCTGTTTTAAAAAGGTCAATACTAAATCAAGTTTTTAGGATGGAGGAATACAGATGAATGGAAGTTTTTTTTTTTCTTTCTTTTTTATATAAAATGTAAGGAAATGTTTCCAAGTTTAAAGTTCATGAACATATAAAATATAATTGGGCCCTGTCACTGGAGTCTGATTCTGAGGTCCTACATATTGTTCTATTGTTCTGAGGAACAGACAGCTCTTTTGCTACAAACCTGTTGGCAAAGAGGCTGTACTCCATGAGTACATGTTCTGGACACATGACTGGTCTGCAGCACCTCCCAGGAGGGCACCCAGTAGGGGCAGGCCAAGGGCACTGCACGTGTCACTGGGATTGGGTCTACTTCCAGCTAGCCAGGTGGGGCGGAGTGTGAGCCCTCAGTTTGCCCATAGGAGTGGAGCATCCGTATGGCAGCAAGTGACCTAGGCCTCAGAGGAGGACTGTGGGGCCCCCCGGAGCAGCAGAGCCTGGTAGGTAGGGGAGCTGAGGAAGCGAGGATAGGAGTCCCGGTGCATAAGCGTGTAGATCTGCAGTTGTGCATCATCAAATGTGTGTGCAGACGGCTCCTGCATCTTCCTATTGATGCCCTCTCGCACACGGGAGTCCAGGCTCACCTGTGTGGTGGGCACCAAGGTCAGGGGGGTGCCCTTCCCAGGCCACCCCCACTCATCCCCGCAGCTGGCGCACCTCCTTGGGGGACAAGATGGACACATAGTCCTCGTAGATAAGTCGTGCCTTCTCGTCCACCACATGTTGGTTGGCCTCTGCCTTTAGTTCCTCACAGGCCAGCCAGAAGAGCATATTCTCTTCACTGTATTCTGTACGCAGAAATGCTCGGAACACACTGCGGCCGGTAGGACTATGCATCAACTTGTCGAAGGACTGTGCCCAGCTCTGTACCTCCTCAGGGCTTGGTGGAGTGCTGCAGCCATCAGGGCCAGACCATATCAGACCAGACACAGACAGACAGACAGACACACACACACATACAAAATGGTGGCTGTACTCACCAAACTTCACAGCTGGGGAGGGGCTGCAGCTTGCTTTCCCGAGTGGCCTGCCAGGCTCGCTGCCGTTCTTGGTTCCTAGTGGCAAATGAAAGTGGCACTACCTTATGCAGCTGGGTTCTCCACATGCCATGTAGCTCTATGTGGGCCTTGGGATATGGATGTCTGGCACAGTAAGTAAACCTGCTGCAGCAAAGGGAGCCCCTAGAATCTTCACACTTTCCTGCCCCTCACTAAACTAGCTTATCTGTATTGCTGTTCTGGTTACCATTATGGCTTCTTTCCTGGTCAGCAGTTGGTCTCAGGTTCTTGGTGCCCCTCCACCTTCCTGTACAGCTGGGTAGGACTCTACTCCTCAGCCTTGTCTCAGCTCATTAATTTCTTGAAGAGGCCATTGAGGGAGCCACACTAGGCCCAATGTCAGCAGTATGACTCATTGGCTGATACAGGGAGAAAGCCCCTCCTATGTATCCATACCTGTCCAGTCCTAGATCCTGATCCCTGCGCCTCTCTCTAAGGAAAATGTCTTCTCTGTCAGTCCATGCCCAGCTGGCCTTTTTGCCAGCTCAACCCGAAAGGTGTGAAAATAATTCAGTCCCCTCCAAGCCTGGCTTCTCAGCAGCAACACAGCTCAAGCTTTCTGCTCCTGTCCTATCCCTTAGACTCATAACCAAGTTCCCACTGAACCCTAACTATTCATGCATCAACCCCTGTTGTCTTGCCTGCACACAGGCCATGGTGGCTTGTTGTTCAGTGGATCCCACTTTGGGTCCCTCAGTCTATGTAGGGCCCAGGTCTCTGTAAGGTGAGAAACTTCCACCAACTTTCCCATTCCTAGGAAACCCTCCCTGTTGCTACCTGGAGGCTACTCCTGCCAAGCCAAGACCCCAAACATCTTTCTGCCAAAGGCTAACTGTTCCTTTGTCCCAGTTTCTGCTCAGATGTGCCCCACATTTCAGTCTCTGGTCTGGGCAGTTCTCAGTGGTCTGGCCAGGTGTATGGTGAATACATGGGTGCTATGTACATGCAGTTTACCTGGCTCCTACAGAGAGCATATCCACAGGACACCAGGTAAAATAGGGCCATACAAAGTCGCCTAGGGAATTTGCACCACCACTACCAGCCAACAGGGTTCAGCAGTCTCTGGATAGGGCTATGTGGTGGCAGGGGCACCTGTCTGAAAATGGTTTCTTGGAAGGCTCTGGAGAACAGGCCACATCTGGCCATACCACTGAGAGCTTCCCAGATGACCCTCCTTAGCACCACATACTCCAGTGCCTCTGTTTTGTGAGCTGCCTTCCAGGCTCACATACCCTACTTCAGCCTCTCTTATGCTGTCACCCAGGCTCACATACCCATTCTGTGGCTCACGAGCCATGTATCCTAGCCCATATACCCTGGATCTGCCCAGTGAAAGCTGTGACATGTCCCCCTCCCCCAAGCCCTCTGCCCCAGGTCTACATACCAAGAGCAGCTGCAGCAGCAGCACCAGCACAAGCAGCAGGGGTTGCGACTTGGGGGTCCTGGGGGTGCTGCATCATGGCTGGACATCGAGGGGGGCCTGTCTGCCTCCTCTGGCCCTGTGTGCTAGGGAACAGGGAGCCACCTCAGCTTCTAGTCCAGAACCCATTGGACCCCATGTCTCTGCCCACCTACCCAACTGGCTGTGCCCCCAAGGGTATGACCTCTTGGGCATCAGGTGTTCAGGAACCATTTGGGGTGGGGAATGGCATACCTGCTTCTCAGCCTCATGCGGGGTGGGCATGGGTAGATGAAAGGTTGTCCAGGCTCCGTGGTGCCAGCTCTAGACCCTCACTGCAGCCTGGGAACCTAGGTGATCTGGGGAGAGGTAGTTCTAACTGAGGTCTGTAGCCCTGGCTCCCCTTGAGCCCTCTGCCCTCCTCCCCCAGGACTCCCTTAGAGGGACCCCCATCTGAGCCCTGCTTTATCCTTCTACCCCAAGCTTGAGTGCTTATAACAGGTGGAGGTGCCTAGGTCAGTGAAGAGGGGGCTACTGCCACTGGACCTCCTAGATGAGGCCCCCACAAGGTTCCAAGACACCCTATCTGCTCTGCTCCTGAGAAGCCGGAAGCCTGGGTTCCTCTTTCTTGACTTCCGGCTCTTAGCCCCTCCCAGAGGGACTGGAGTTGGTATGGAGGGTGCTAGACATTTTGACCCCACTCTCTTTAGGGGTAGGGAGGTGGGTAGAGTTGCTGCCCTGAGGACTGCAGAGGATTAGGTTCTGAAGCACTGTTATTAAAGTCGGACGTAGAATAGGACTTCCTGAAGGTGTGAGGAATGGGGGCATGCACTGGTGAGGATGTGTGCTCAGGGAACAAGTTTCTATGGTCCTCAGCCATGTCAGCTACTAACCCTCCATCCTGGTTTCCCTCTGTCTCTCTAGGATACAGAAAGTATGTGTGTACTATCTATGGAAGCTAGGGTGGCAGTGTGGGGCATCAGCTGCACAGATGGAGCCTTGGGCTCTCTTTGCGGGGGGTTTTCACCTGGTTTATCCTTTTTGGTGTTTGGACTGTACCTTGAGGGGGGAGTGTTCGGGAACCTTCTAGGCCACTCAAAGCTGACCACAAATTCCAGTGTTCCCAGGGTAAACAAAGCAAGATATCCAATCAGCACCCTGGCAGCAGTTCTGAATGCCTCCCCTCCCCCTACCTGTGCCCACTTCTCCAGAACTCAAGTCCCCTGCTTTGTCCACTTCCCTCTCTCTCACCAGCTTGGGGGCTCACTTTACTTTCTCAATTTCCACCATCCTATTGCCCCTCTCCCCCAGCAGAGATCTTGTAATCCTGTTTCTGCCTGAGCTGGCGTCTACAGGCTCCCAGGGCCTTGTGAAGGTAGCAGTGAAATGGGAAAGTGAGCTCTGTACATTGAGGGGAACCTCACCACCTGTCTCTTCCTGAGATGATGAGTTCCCAAGTCTCCAGCAAGCACACCAGGACACGAGTTGAACTGAGCTTCTAGTGAAAGGAAGGGGTGTGGCAGAGCCTGAGATCTGGCATCTCCCTAGAGGGCTCTTCTTCCTCCGCACCCCACCCTGCACACTGTCCCTCAGAGGCCTCACCACCAATCAGCTGACTGGACAGGGAACCACATAGGGTGTGGGCCTGGGTACTGGGGCCCAGTGGGTGCAGAGGTGGGAGCCTTGCTCTTTTTCCCAGCACAGGTTCTTGTCCTGGCTCCCTGCACCCTTCTCAGGTCAGTTGGGACCACCCATGTCGCCCAGGGTGCCCTCCCTTCTATGGGAATGGGGGGTAGGAACGAGGACGGCATGGGTTCTTCCTGCCCCTTATCCAGGAGGGCTCATTCCCTTCGGCTGCCCCTTAGGCTTTGGCCTCCAAGTCTGGGCTGAGAGGCCAGATGCAGCAAGTCTGGTCCCTGGGGACAGACGCTCCCTGGGGAATGGCTTCCGCGGTGCTCCACAGAAGGCGAAAGAACGGCCAAGCCCATCCAGTCCAAAAAAATAAGAAAATGTGGCAATTCCTGAAAAATGTCATAATCTTTGGGAAGGGGGCTGACAGAGGGACACCATTCCTACACTTCATCAGTGCCCCAGCTCTGCCTCCAATGCAGGCCAGGCCTCTCTACCATGGCCAAGCCGGCTGCCCTAGCCCACCTGTGGATGATGGGCCCCCATCCACTTCCTGCTTTCTGCCCGTGGGATCTTCTGGAGGGCTTGTCTCTTTGCGGTCCCTCTCGCAGGCTCTGACGTCCCCACCCCTTCCTTAAGGAACTCGCCATAGTGCCCCACTCACCAGTGACCCAAAGGCGGATGGGGATGAGAGGGCCAGGTTCGATCTGGGCCCCACCCTGGTTGCCGAAGGGGCGTGCTCCGAAGCAGCAAGCACTCCAGAGACCTCAGGAGGCACTCCTGGGCGGTCCGGAGGTAGGTGGGCGTGCGGAGTTCCGCTCCACTGGGGCTGGGGCTGGGGACGCAGCGCCTCCCCTGCAGTTCGCAGGGCAGAAAGGTTGGCGGACCCAACTCGAGGGATAGGGACCGTGGCGGACCGGGTGTCTCGTGTGGCCCCTCCCCACCAGGCTAGCGGGGCGGGAGTCGCGGAAACCTGGGTTCTTCCGGTCCCCACCTTTGAGCAATCACTTCCCAAGGCTCGGAGCTGAAAAAAAAAGGGGAACCTCGCTACGGCTTACCCTCCCCCACGCGCAAGGGGTGGGGCTCGAGTCCCACAGTGACCCAGGTCCACGTGGACCGGTCGCTTAAGTCCTGGACCGGAGCCGGCGCCCACACAGCCCGGGCCAGTCCCCTGTCTAGCGCTCCAGGCGCTCTCACCGCCGCGTCGCGTCCGGGTGCCACAGCCGCTCCGCCGAAGTCCCGCTGGTCGCCGGGGAGGGGGCGCAGGCGCAGTGCGCAGGCGCCTCCGCGGCACTTCCCCAAAGAGAGGGGCCGGGACTTCCTTGAGTAGGAGCAGCTGCTGGCCCGCCGTGCCCCGCCCCGTCCCGCGCTCCATCCGCTGGTTGCGAGTCGCCCCGCAGTAGCGTGGGGTGGCTCTGAGGGGTGAGGCGCGAAGACAGTGAGCTGATGGCGCCCCGTTCTGGTCAGCTGGGTCCACTATTCCATTCAAGGGGTCGTGCAAGTGGGTCACCAGACCTGGACCCCCTGTGCTTGTCTGGGTAAGAAGAGGACTGATCAACCCTTTGCCTTTCTGAGCCTGGTCTGTAACGTAGGGGTCATGAGCCTGCCACCCTGCTGTGGAGCTTGGTGGGACTGCGGGTCCTGGTTCTTGCATCCAGTCAGCCCAAATGTCTCTAGGGCCTGGCTGAATTCCTACTGACCCCTCAAGCTGCTCCAAGATAGCCTTTGCCACAAATGCCCTGCGCTTTGGCCAACTCTGCTGGTCCCTTGTGATTGGGTGCAGATGTGAGTTACCTCATTGTCCCAGCATGCTCTGGGCCAGTGTCCAGAGGCCCTGACCCTGCGTTAGACATGGTCTGTAGAGTGTCTGTGGTACCTCTTGCCATGCCATGTGACTCCCACCCTCCCCAGCTCAGGAACACAGCCTGATCAGTTCAGGTGTTTAAGATCTTGCTAACAAAATGTCTTACAGTTGCTTAAGTTGTATGTGTGCACACACCACACAAGTCAGAGAGGCAAAGCAGAAACTTCACATGAGCTCTTCATTCACCTGACAAGCCCTTGGAAACCCCTCCCCCGTTGTGGACTAGGCAATGAGGTGGACAGAGTAGCCTGGAGCTGACTGCAAGGGGCTAGGGTGGGAGACAGACAAGAAGGGGACTGGTGGCACAGGATATGGCAGCTCAAACCCTTTAATTCCAGCTTTTGGGAGGCAGGAGCAGGTGGATTTCAATGACTGCAGGCAAGTGGGACTACACAGTGAGACCCTGTCTAAAAGAAAAAAGAAAAGAAAGGGACAGGGTAAGAGGTGAGGAGGAGAGCTGAGGAGGAGAGGGTGTTGCCATGATGCTCAGGGCACCTAGCTAAGCAGAGATCAATGGATGAGAGCCTGAAGCTGCCAGGCTGCCTGTAATGTATACCCAAGGACTTGATGACTTGACCACAGAAACCTGTGGCTGCCACACTGATGAACCATCAAAGCTGGACAGAGACCAGGAAGCCTATCTGGACAGGAACAGTTACTCTAGTCTAGATATTAGTCCTGAGAGGCAGGTACAGGTCAGGACAGGGAGGCCCAGTGGAAATGGGCCAGCACCTGGTGGAAGCCACATAACATGGCTGATTCTTCAGTGTTGTCTTTTTTTTTTTTTTTTTTGTAAATTCTTCAGAGGATACAGTCTATTGGGCCTGTGCTTTTGCTTCTCTGTAGGGTTTCCTTCAGGTAGAGGCATCCTCTGGCACTTTTCCTAGCATCATTTGCAGACCCAGTCCCTCCATGATGTGGAGATATAAGGAGTTCCCTTAAGATGATCTGACACTTTATTTTTGTTTTTTTGAGATAGGGTCTCCCTGTAGCCCCAGCTGGTCTAGAGCTCCCTATGTAGACCAGTGGCCTTGAACTCACAGAGATCCACCTGCCTCTGCCTCCTGAGTGCTGGGATTAAAGGCGTGCACCACCACGCCTGGTGGGTGTTGTCTTTCTATTGTGGGAATAATGCGTGTGTGATCAACTGGCTGTGTGTGGAAGCCAGTATGCTTCCCCTGCTCAGGTAATTTTTACACCCCTATCCCCTCGTTCTCTGCCACCTTAGGTCTGCTGTCCACTCCATCATTATCTTCCCCTTGGCACAAGTCAGGCCCCTAAATCTAGGAGGCAACCAGGAGAGTTCAGCATGTGATGCCAGTGGGGATAGAACTTGATCCCATTATGCTCTGCTTCAGCACAAGAAACCCAAATTCTTCAGAGGATACAGTCTATTGGGCCTGTGCTTTTGCTTCTCTGTAGGGTTTCCTTCAGGTAGAGGCATCCTCTGGCACTTTTCCTAGCATCATTTGCAGACCCAGTCCCTCCATGATGTGGAGATATAAGGAGTTCCCTTAAGATGATCTGACACTTTATTTTTGTTTTTTTGAGATAGGGTCTCCCTGTAGCCCCAGCTGGTCTAGAGCTCCCTATGTAGACCAGGCTGGCCTCGATCTCACAGAGATCCACCTGCCTCTGCCTCTTGAGTGCTGGGTCTAATACCACTACATCCAGCCAGTCTAACACTTGAAACAGAGCTCTTAGGCCAGTTTTACTAGTTGTTTCAGAGTGCTGACCTCTGTTCTCAGCCCTCTGCCATCATGTAGCTGTATGGAGTACTCACTTTGTGGGGTACTCTATAAACCTTCAAATATCCTTATAACCCCCATTTTAAAGATGAAGAAATGCAAGGTCAGAGAAGTGATGAAACAATGTGTGACTTTACTGAACAGATAGTCTTTCTAGGCACTTGGCCAATCGCCAAGGCTAAAATCCTGGGGCTTAGACTGCAAGGAGGTCGGTCAGAGGAGCCCAGGGCTGGCTGTCATCCGGTGCAACTATCTTCAGAGGTCTGCATTTGGATGTGTGTGACCATCACTCCTGGATGAAGAGCCTGCTTCCCTTTGCCGTCCATATCCCTGACCAAACCCACCATCTCCCTGCCTTTGCCCTCCTTCCCCCGACTGAAACTCCCTTCCCTCCTCCTGGGAGCTGCTTCTGACTTGTGAATGTTGCAGTCTGGGCTTGGATCAAGGCCCAGGACAGAAAGGGCAAAGGATCAGGTGCAGGGGGAGAAGGGCTGAGGAAACAGAGAGCTGCAGAAACTGGCCATCAGTGAGCAAGATTCCTTTTGGATCCCAGTTCTGATCTCTTTCTCACTCTCCAGATCTGTTTTCTGCTCCATGCAGAGCCAGTGGGAGCCCACTTGCTGGGGCAGGAGCTGACTACTACCTTGCCGCTTCCCCTTCTGTGCAGTTTGCTGAGTGGAAGCTGGGAAGGAGGAAAAGGAAGAGGGACCAAGAGACTACAGGCTCTGCAAAGATCTCATGCTGGGGAGAAGAGGAAGAGCTGCCTAGAAGCCAGTATTTTCAGAGTTCAGTGGTCTGAACAGGATGGGTGACTTCCTTCCTGTGTTTCATGTTTGGTGGGCTGAGTGGGCACAGGAGGTTATTCCTGATGAAAGGGAGGCCAGAGGGTGAGTCTTCTGTTCTACCACTCAGGGACCTTGGAGGGCGGCATCCCATTCACGCTCTTTTGGTCTTCAAGGCATGGCTGGACTATCCAAAGCCAGCTTTGGCTTTGTAGTCCCAGAATGCCACCCTAGTCCTCAGGTAGAATGACCCTAACTCTGGAAATTGCCCTGACTTCTGGAGGTGCTGGTGCCTAGGCAGACGCTTCCCTTGTCCTTTTACACACTGGGAGCCCCCGTGGCCCTGGAGGGCACTGGTTGCCTGATGGGTGCGGGCAGGGTTGGGAGATAGGGGTGCCCTGTGCCATTACTTTGACATCCACCCATTCACATTTCCTTGTCAGAAGAGCCCCTCTCTTGCGCCCTGAAGTCTGTGACTGTGGTTGTGGGAGAGGTGGCGTTCATGCTTACCCCTTCCCTGCTGGGGGCCTAGGGGAAGAAGAGGGAAAAAGACCGGAGAACCCTCCGAAAAGAACTTTATGTGGGATGGTGGGGAGCCCCTGCAACCCGGGGTCTCTGTAGGTTGCAGTCAACACTAGAAGAGGCTGCCATCCACGGGCTCCTCCAGGATAGTCTCCACATGCCTCCGCTGTGGAGAGAGGGGCTGGAGCCAGTGTATGGCGAGGCCCAGGGCCCTCCCCACCCATTTTCTAGGCTTACTGGCACCTCTCGTTGGTCTAGGGGATCTGGGATCTTTGTAGGCTTCAGTTGCGGTGGTAGGAAGAGTTCTAGCCGGATGGCAGCGCGCGCGGATCCCTGCCGCTGGATCAAGAGCGTGATCTCCTCCGCCTGCGGACATCAGCTAGCTGAGGAACACTGCAGGCCAACCAGCCGCGACCCGCCAACTGCCCCCTCCGGCAAGCGGGTGGGCCGACTTTCCAGGACACTCCCTGCCCTTGGCCTTCTGCCCACCCGCATGCGGGTGTAGCGCAGCTGCAGGGCGCGGACTCGACTGCGGGCCTCCGCTGCTTTGAGAACACCCAGGAGCCGGTTCTGACGCTCAGCTGGCAGCTCGAACGCCTGTGTCCACGTGCGTGGGTCCGGCATGCAGTAGGGCATCTCCACCGACTACCGAGGAAAGATGGAGGCGGCTGGGGCCCCGTCCTCGAGCAGGTCACCAAAGAGCAGGTGGCGGTGGTGCTGCATGGGAAGCATGGCCGCCAGCCCCTCCTGAGACAGGGCCCAGCCTGGCTTCTGAGGCTCAGCTGTCCGTCCGCCTTTCATGTGCTCAGAGGCTCAGGCTCCTGCTCCTGGTGTGTTCCTCAGGGCCTGCTCCCTTGTTGTTCCTTTCACTCCTTTCACTCCAGGAGGTGGCATGCTCTGGTCTTTGGAGGAGAGAGGAAGTCCAGCCGGTTAGGAGACCATCATGGCTCCAATCATCTCAGCGGGACTTCCCGTAGCCATCTAAGGTGCCACACCTCTGGCCTTTACATCTGTCTCTGAACCTTTTCTAACTCTAACACACATCTCCATTAGCGGCTTACCACACATCTGTGACTTGTGTCTGACCTTGCTCATAGGCAGTCAGCCATGACTTTCTGATCCACTCAAGTTTAGTAATGGACCCTACTCAGGTCTGTAGACCCCATGGACTGTTCTGTGTGCCACTGGTGGACTTTCATTATGCTCCATGGCCTCCGCGACTGGTCATGGGTCATTCAGTGTCCCCCACTCTTGAGCCCCAGGGACTGGTTTGGTCTGGCCCAGAATCCCTAGCATTTGACTGACAGAGTTGAGAGCATGGCCCTTTATGGTCTCTTGGGTGGAGGATCCCACCCTGTGTTTGTGTCTACACGTATGTGCATGAATATACTTGTGGAGTTTACAGGTGTGTGTATGTCTGGGTCTGTGTGTAAGGGTACAACACAATCTCTTTCCTTCTGGCCTGTCCCCTCATGGGTGGAGATGTGGGGAACAGAAGCTAGAGAAGAGGCGACAGAGGAGGAATAGCCCACAGAAAGAAAGGAAACCCAGCTTAGCAACGGTTCCCAATCCAGCCCCAGTTCCTGGCTCCCGGTGGGTGAGAGGTAGAGACACGTTGAGAGCTCTTCCCCAAACTCACACACCTCCCCACCCATCAAACAGCCCAGAAGCCAGGCCTCCCTGCCCATGCTCCACACACCCACTTTCTGCCTCACATACTTTTCTTCCTTTTCCGTGGAAAATGTACCTCAGTTCTGACACTCTAGGCTTATTGACTCGGTTGCCTAGCAACTTGGAGCCCCCCCTTTTCCCTCACCTGTTGGAAGCAATCCCTATGCCTGAACTTGGTCTTGGGTATGTCATGTGTCCTGCCCAAATGACTGCAAGTCTTTTGAGCCTGGGTCTCAGATACACAATTACTGGTCTTGTGGCCTGGTGTTTGGCTGCAAAGGCTCTTTGGACCTAGCTTTCTGGATAGGGCTCCAACAGGAGACTTTTGTGGCTGAGGTCCACCTTAAGCACTTGTAGGAACTCAAGACCCCTTTTCAACAATTCTGAGGCAAGTTTGGGACCTCAGGGGTTCAGAGGTCTCTCAAGATGAGAAGAGTTTTGTTAAGTCCTAACACGTTCTGGGCCTTGGATGGCAGGTCCTAGAGTTCTATAATCTACTTGCACCCCGACTGTATGCTGGGTGTGGTGGTGCATGCCTTGGATGGCAGAGGCAGGTGAATCTCTGTGAGTTAAAGGCCAGCCTGATCTACATAGTGAGTTCCAGGCCAGCTGGGACTACCAGGAGACCCTGTCTCAAAAAGGCCAAAAAAAAAAAAAATAGAGACTCTAATTCACTTCTCAGTTCTATAATTTACTCATATGTTAATTTCTCTGTATACTAAACACACATAAGTTGTGCTAAAGTTAGTGTATCAGTTTCCTTTCTTTTTTAAAAAAAATATTTATTTTTTTGGCTGGGCATGGTGGCTCATGCCTTTAACCCCAGTACTTTGGAGGCAGAGCAGGTGGATCTCTGTGAGTTCAAGGCCAGCCTGGTCTACATAGTGAGTTCCAGGCCAGCTGGGCTACAAAAAGACACATATATATATATTATTATTATTATTATTATTATTATTATTATTTTGTCTTTTTTGAGACAAATCTACTTATGGCCCCAGTTGTCCTCACTATGTAGACCAGGCTGACCTTGATCTCAATTTTTTTTAACAGCATAGGGTAGGGCTTTTTAAAAAATTTATTATTTTTATTTTATGCGTATGCATGTACTGCCTGCGTGTAGGTAAGTGCACCCATGTCGTGCAATGCCTGTGGAGGTCAGAAGAGG
>NW_008346900.1:3290332-3305580 GCF_000622305.1 Nannospalax galili
TCACTTTTTCTCAACAACTTAATGTACTCTTTTTAAAAAAAAATTTTTTTTAATGGGGCTTTTGGCTACTCTAACATTCCCATCTCTGAAGAGGTAACCGTAAAATCTTTTTAAAGGATTAGATAAAAGCTCCCAAATATTTTTGACATTTTTGGCCTTTGGAACGGAGTATGTTGCTGAGAGGCCCAAGGACATTGTAAGTTTTAGCCAAGAAACTGGCTACTTTTCTTTGGGGTCTTTTTACCCTAACTGCCTAGTGGCCTAATATCCTACCTCCTATTCTTATCACACCATCCTCTGAAGAGGTTACCCAAATGCTGATAGGGAATCAGGACGCTGACTGCTCTGGCTTCTTCCATGCTGAACAGGGATGCAGGGTGAGGCAATTGGGGTACCCCTTCAGTGGGTCTGTCTAAAAGACTCCCAAATTGCATAACTATTAACTGTGGAAAGAAAAGGAAGTCCTTGACTGGTGCCTAGCTATTTTAAATTATCAAAATTAAAAACTTTAAATCCAAAGAAATATAATGAATGTATAACAGTGGTTTTTCGAAAAAGAAAGGAAATCATTTGTAGTGCTTCTTACATTTAAAACATTCTCAATATAACACTCTCACTCGTGTGTGTGTGTGTGTGTGTGTATGTATGAATGTACTGTGTACGTATATATGTATGTACACATGTGTGAGAGTGCTCTGACTGGTGTGTGTACAATGTGGAGGTCAGAGATCGATGTTTGATGTCTTTCTATCATTCTATTCTATTTTTTGAGACCCCACTCAAAGGCTTCTAGGTAGGGGGAGAAAACAAATTTATCCATCATTTTAGAAAAACAGCAGGTTGTCTCTGTTAAGTACAAGTGGGCACTACAGTATTGGAGACCAAGATTTGAAGTCTTATATCTGAGCAGCACTTTCTGGTTAGGAACAAAATTATCAATGAGAAATAGTTGTCTAAATAACTTTTTTTTTGTCTTTTCAAGACAGGGTCTCCCTGTAGCCCCAGCTGTCCTGGAACTCACTGTGTAGACCAGACTGGCCTTGAACTCACAGAGATCTGCCTGCCTCTGCCTCCCAAGTGCTGGGATTAAAGGCGTGTGCCACCACGCCCGGCTTACATAACTTTTTATATAGACTTAAGCCTAATGTCTGGGAAGTGTAATCAGATAGGGGTTTATTTACAGAAGAGTGGGTGCCCCACATTTATGGCTGCACCATAAAGTCCACATTCAAATTCAGATTCTGTGACCTCCCAGCAGCTGCACAAAATGGTGAGAGAGGTGCCTCTTGGTCTTCTCAGCATATCCTTTGCCTCTTCCCCCCATATGCAGCTAAGGTTGAGTGATTGGGTGGGAGGGGTAACTGATGCCTCCCTTCGACTCGACTCCTTGATGGGCATGGGAAGGAGGTGTGACTATAGTTTGCTGGCAGAGTGGTTGGAGGACATTTCCATTTAACACTCTACCCCTTCCTCCGGCTCTTACATTCTTTCTGCCAGCCTCTTCTGAAAAAGGTCCCTGAGCCTTGGAGGGAGTGGTAGGTGTGGGATGATCTTTCTCCCATTGTAGTAAGGCACTGAACTTTCAGGTCTCTGCATTATCTGTTTTCCATGGGCTGTTGGCCAGATTCCACCTACTATAAAAACACACACAGCAAGAAGCAAGAGCATCTAAACAGTGACTGCTATAATAACTTATGGGTGTCGGTACTTTAGCAGGTGCATCATTTCCATCTGACAAAGCATTTGCAGTGACTTCCCACTGGGGCCTGTATTCTCCCCTGCCACAGGGGGTTGGCTGGGTCTACAGATGTGTGGGCCACACCTAGGAGCAGGCATTGTATCCAATCAAAAGTTTGCTGGTTGTACGTACACTAGATGCTCCACTATTGCACCAGTGGAGTGTTTGGCATGTTGGTAGTGAAACATGTGGGGTCTGTTAAGGAGAATTATAGGGGACTATTCTCCCCCAGTCATCTGTGTGTTGCCTTTTGGCACCATGAAAACCACCCATCCAGTGGCAGGGAGTTTTCAGCTTAGTCCAACCTTGAGTTCTCCCTCTCCTGTGCTCACATCATGCAGTGTCTTTAGCAATATGGTTTTTCCATCCACTTCCGGTGTACAACCACATTATTGGTGATGGCCTTTATTGTTTTGGGGGCCTCTAATGTCCCTCAGGCAAACAGTTTATGGGGGCAACCCATGTGTATTAATTTGTAATCTGTTAATGTGTATGGTTCATTCCTAGATGGGCAGGTGGTTTCTGAGCACCTTCAGGTGGCTGTCCTGGCAGAGGGTGAGTCTCCATCATGTAGGTGGACTATCTTGTCACTTGTAGGTAGCCATCCTGGGTGAGGCGGTGGGCTGCAGGTGGGCCTGTCATGGTTGAGAGATGAATCTCTGCTAAGTTTCTGGCCATTCTGGAGGAGGCTTTTAACTGTTTCCATTATTTTTGGAAGCTTGCCCTGGCCTTTTGGTGAGTCTAACTTATGACTTTGCAGCACCCAATCCCCAAGTTTGCCTGCCTCTGCCTTCTGAGTGCTGGGATTAAAGGTGTGTGCTACCACACCCAGTTTATAATAGATATTTAAGGTAGTATGTATATGTTTTCTGTGTTAGATACAGCTTCCTGGCTTTCCTTTGAAACTTAATTATCTTATTGAAAATAAAGTGTTTTCTAAATTTGTACAAATATCAGCAGCAACAACAATAAGAATAAGATGAGAAAAGAACCATCAAGTGAAAAGGAAATATAAAGGTTATAGGTATGAGATGTATTTGATAAAAGATTAAAAAGAGAATGCTTTGGATAAGGAAGAATTTTGTGGGGCTGAAGAGATGGCTCAGCGGTTAAGAACACTGGCTGTTCTTGCAGAAGACCTGGGTTCGAACCCCAGCACCCACATGGCAGCTAAGAACTGTCCGTAACTCCACTTCCAGGGGTTCCGACAGCCTCTTCTGTCCTCCATGGGCATTGCATGACATGCAGGCAATACACACATATACATAAAAATAATAAAATATTAAAAAAAGATTGTTGTAAAAATTTTTGTTTGGTAAGGTAAAGATTGTTCTAAAATGGAAATAGTCAAGAACAAAGAAGATCAAATTATGCTGTAGAATTAACCTTAAAGAAAGCGTTCATGGTTTTAACTAAATGGATTATAATATGAAGGTTATTAGAATTTTCAAGGTCAAAATTCAATAACTTGAAATAAATGAATGCCATAGTCTCTGTTTGCAACAATAAGGTTTTCTTAATTATTGATCTATTCTTAGTAATGTTTCCAAAAAGAAACTGGCTTAGGGGGCTAGAGAGGGAGCTCAGCAGTTAAGAGCATGTATTATTCCTGCATCAGACCAGAGTTCAGTTCCCAGCACCAATATCAGTCAGCTCACAACTGCTTGTAACTCCAGCTCTGGAGAGATCTGACACCTCTGGTCTTTGAGGACATCTGCATTCACATGTACATACTCCCCTCACCCCCTCCACACACACTTATACATAATTAAAAAATTTTAAAAATCTAAAAAATGTATTCCTTCTTAGAATGTTCCTGTTAAATTACATAGTGATCATGGAATTCTTTTTTTTGGGGGGGGGTCTTTTTGAGACAGGGTCTCCCTGTGGCCCCAGCTGTCCTAGAACTCACTATGTAGACCAGGCTGGCCTTGAACTCACAGAGATCCACCTGCCTCTGCCTCCCGAGTGCTGGGATTAAAGGCGTGTGCCACCACACCTGGCTCAGAATTCATTTTTTAAAAATATTTTATTTTTATTTTATGTGTATGAATGTATTGCCTGCATGTGTGTAAGTGTATCCATGTCGTGCAACACCCACAGAGGTCAGAAGAGGAGTCAGATTCCTCTGGAATCGAACCCAGGTCCTCTGGAAGAGCAGCCGGTGCTCTTAACTGCTGAGCCATCCCTCCAGCCTCATGGAATTCATTTTAATGGTCAAATAGTTAAATCTATTTAGAAAATTTGGCCTACTGAATAAATAAACTAATAAATTGCCAAAATTAACTAAAACTTCAGCTTTCAGTGAAGATTTACCCCTTGTGGAAAACATTCATTATTTCCTTATAAAATAAGTACTTGGTATCCTCTAATAAATTAAGTAAAAACTATGTGAGTCATTTCTATTAAAGGGAAGCATATATTATTATAAAGGATTTTTTTTGTGGTCTTTTTGAGACAGGATCTCCCTAATCTCTAGCCCCTTAATCATGTATTTCTAACCAACTTCTTTACTAAAATACTTCAGGAGATGAACTATTTAAAAATATATTTTATTGGGCTGGAAAGATGGCTCAGCGGTTGAGAACACTGGTTGTTCTTGTAGAAGACTCAGGTTTGAATCTAGCACCCACATGGCAGCTAACTGTCCGTAACTCTAGTTCCAGGGGATCTGATGGCCTCTTCTGTCTTTCAAGGGCATTGCACAACATGGGTGCACTTACCTACATGCAGGCAATACACTCATACACATTTTAAAAAAAAGATTAAAAAATATATATTTTATTATTTTTATAATACCTGTATGAGTGTGTAGGTGAATTCCTCTTGTGAAATGCCCATGAAGGTCAGAATAGAGTGTCAGATCCCCTGGAGCTGGAGTTATGGACAGCTGCCAAGTGGGTGCTGGGAAACGAACCTGGGTCCTTTCTAAGAGCAGACAGTGCTCTTAACTGCTGAGCCATCTCTCCAACCCCAGGAGATGAACTCTTAAATTCATATTTCTCATATGGACTTTAGAAAACAACATTGACAATTGGGCACCTTGAGTAATTTGAGTTCTATTTACACTAGTTAGAATTATGCAAAGATTTGGGTTAACTCTTCTTATCCAAATTATACAAAAGGCATCAGTCTCTAATCTGATAACAATATTCATGGTGTTTTATAGTTTGAGAGCCAATATTTCTTCCTATTTATTTATTTATTTAGGTCTTTTTGAGACAGGGTCTCCCTGTAGCTCCAGCTGTCCTGGAACTCACTATGTAGACCAGGCTGGCCTTGAACTCACAGAGATCTGCCTGCCTCTGCCTGCCGAGTGCTGGGATTAAAGATATGTGGCACCATGCCTGGTTATACTTTATTTTTTATTAAAAAATTTTTTTGTTTTGTTCCGTTTTATTTTGTTTTGAGACAGGGTTTTCCTGTAGCTCCAGCTGGCCTGGAACTTGCTATGTAGACCAGGCCAAACTTGAACTCACAGAGATCCACCTGCCTCTGCCTCCAGGGTGCTGGGATTAAAGGCATGAGCCACCATGCCTGGTTTATTTTTTGGCCTTTTTGAGACAGGGTCTCCCTGTAGCCCCAGCTGGCCTGGAACTCACTATGTAGACCAGGGTGGCCTTGAACTCACAGGGATCCTCTTGCCTCTGCCTCCTGAGTACTGGGATTAAAGGTATGCACCACTATGCCTGGCTCTATTAAAGACACTTTAATGTAGACTTAAGCATGAGAATTATGAGAAAAAGATGTGCTTAGAAGAAAGATGTATGCAAATGTAAGTAGAGGTTCCTCAAAGGAGAGGCACCAAGAGTTACTATTTCTTGATTATTTAAGGTGTCCTATAGTATAACCAGGATTTAGAAATATTAAATAATATTTATATTTTGCTACTAAAAAAGGAAATGGACAGTAACATAGTGACTCCTGCTAGAGTCGAATTTCCCTTTCTGTCTATAAAGGAAAAAAATAAATCTGGGCATGGTAGCACCTTTAATCCCAGGACTCAGGAGGAAGAAGCAGGTGGATCTACATAGTGAGACCCTGTTTCAACACCCCCCCCCCAAATGATTTCACACACACACACACACACAATGATTTAAAAAAGAAAATATTTGGGGGCCGGGAGCTGGTTCAGTGAGTAAAGGTGCTGGCTGCCAAGGCTGACAGCCCAAGTGTGATCCTTTGGACCCACAGTAGGAGAGAATCAACTCCCACAAGTAGTCTTCTGATCTCATGATGCATGCTGTACCTTCCCTCCCCCCATAGTAAATTAAAAAAATGCAATTAAAAATCAGATTTGGTTATGCCTACAAGGCCTACAAAATTCTGATTTTTTTTTTTAGTTTCATTATTTTTATTTTATGTGTATGAGTGTATTGCTTGCATGTATGTGAGTGTACCCATGTCGTGCAATGCTGCGGTGGTCAGAAGAGGGCATTGGATTCTCCTGGAACTGGAGTTAAAGACGGTTCATAGCCATCATATCATGTGGGTGCTGGGAATCAAACCCGGGTCCTCTGCAAGAGCAGTCAGCTCTTAACCACTGCACCATCTCTCCAGACCCCAAAATTCTGATTTCTAACAAGTTTGACCTCTAGTTTCTATCACTATTATTAATAATATTTGATACATGGGAATGGGAAATGTTGTTAAAAGAAAATTTAAGAGGCTGGATGTGGTGGTGCAGGCCTTTAATTCCAGCACTTGGGAGGCAGAGGCAGGAGCATCTCTGTGTTTGAGGCCAGTCTGGTCTACATTGTGAGTTCCAGGCCAGCTGGGGCTGCAGGGAGACCCTGTTACAAAAAGATTAAAAAAAAGAAAATTTAAGAGAATACTATGTTATGTAACTGTTCATTTACTTCCTCAAACTAAAATCTGATATAATACCAAGAGAATAAAATAGATCAAGTCAATATCTACAGATAAGAGTTATAATAATCTAGCCAGGCATGTTGGCACATGCCTTTAATTCCAGCACTCGGGGTGGGGGAGGGCAGAAAGGCAGGCAGATCTCTGTGAATTTGAGGTCAGCCTGGTCTACATAGAGAGTTCCAGGCCAGCTGGGGCTACAGGGAGACTCTGCCTCAAAAAGACAAAAAATTTATAATAATCTAAATATCAAAGATCGGTCTTTTTTTTTCCAAAATAGAAGTATAAAATTTATTTAAAACCACCTGCAAAGTTCTGTATAATCAGGAATGATACAATTTGCAATAGCTTCTTTTTAAAAAAATTCATGACAAAAATTTAAAATATATTTTCAATTACAGTATTCATTTAGCCTTATTCAGCTAGAACAATTTTTTTTTTTTGGTGTTTTTGAGACAGGGTCTCCCTGTAGCCCCAGCAGTCCTGGAACTCACTATGTAGACCAAGCTGGCCTTGAACTCACAAAGACCCACCTGCCTCCGCCTCCCAAGTGCTAGAATTAAAGGTGTGCGCCACCTTGCCCAGCCAGCTAGAACAATTAAAAAAAAAATTTTTATGCTCTAAGAAAATGAGACACACAGGAAAATATAATAGACAATTTTCACAACTATCTTTATATTTCAAGATTAGTCTTAAGAACTAGAGCTAGCCACCCCCCCGTGAGGTTATAGATATGGAATCAAATTGGTTAAAAGAATAACTAAAATTAAAAGATAATTTATTTAGGGGCTGGAGAGATGGCTTAGTGGTTAGGAACACTTGCTTGCTCTTTCAGAGGACCTGGATTCAATTTCCAGCACCCACATGGTGGCTAACAACTGTCTGTAACTCCAGTTCCGGGGGATCTGATACCCTTTTTTGGCCTCTGCAGACATTGTATGCACGTGGTACACTTACTTACAGGCAAAACACTCATATAAAATTAATAAATAAAATATTTTTAAAAAGATAATTTATGGGGCTGGAGAGATGGCTCAGTGGTTAAGAACACTGACTGCTCTAGCAGAGGACTCAGGTTCAATTCCCAGCACCGCATGGTAGCTAACAACTGTCTATAATGCTAGTTCCAGGGGATCCGAAAAAAAAAAAGATAATTTATTTAAATACTCCAATTATAAAGTAAAATAACTCAAAGAGTATAAATAACTGTAAATACAGGGGGAAATATATAATCAATCTAGTTCTAAAGCAATGTAATTTTTGCTTGCTAAATTATCTGTTTCCAGGGCTGGAAAGATGGCTCAGTGGTTAAGAACACTGACTGTTCTTGCAGAAGATTCCGGGTTCGAATCCCAGCACCCACATGGCAGCTAACAACTGTCCGTAACTCCAGTTCCAGGGCTGACAGTCTCTTCTGACCTCTGAGGGCACTGTACGACACGGGTGCACTTACCTACATGTAGGCATAACACTCATACACATAAAATAAAAATAATAAATAAAATACTTAAATTATCTTTTTCCCTCATCTGCTACCATTGCTTTTCTAGGCTAGACAGTATTCTTGATTATTTTAATTTTAGGTGTATTACTTCTACTATATATCACAGAGGAAAAAATAAATAGACCATTATGGCTAGGAGATTTGATGTTCTGATTCAGGGGTTTCATTTTTAATGCCTTTAACTAGCAATTTCTCTCTCCTGAAGACTGCTTTCCTCCTACTACTCAAGTTTCATCTACATCAGTTGTTAGGAATGATCTTTCCTAGCAATGAGGGAAGAATTATATTTGGTTCCCACATGAACAAAATATGATGCTTGGTCAGTAGGAGAAACAGCAAACAAAAGTTCCTGAAAAGAACTGCACCTTATACTGAGCCTTCTTCAAGGATGGCAAACTGACTATAACTTCAAAGCCTATAAAAAAGTTGGAATGTTGCCGGTCCAGAGCCTAATTGCTATTTATCTTAGTCTATCTTTAGCCCAAGATAAATAGCAATAAAAAGACACCTCTGTGTCTGGCCTAAGATGCTTGTGACTAACGGGTGAAATCTTTTGGAGTTTATGAATAAACCACTAGCTTCCGCCAATTAAAAAGCTAAGAATGTTGTCAGCTAGCATCTGAGGACTACAGCAGAGATCGATCGCCTCACTTTGTTATAATCTGCCTGGCTGATATTTCTGCCAATGTATTTGAAAAGAGCTTTGATTTGTTACTTTCTTGTTTTGTTACTATAAAAACTTCATCAAACTGTTACTATGTTGGAACATGGAATTTGGGGTAACATGAATCTGTATTCCTAGGCCATGGTCATTCATATTTGGCTCCAGAATAAACTATTGCTAATCCCCTTTGAGGTGAGAACTGTTCTTTTTTTTTGTTGTTGTTGTTGTTGTTGTTTTATCATTACTTATTACTTTTTTTTTTTTAATCAGGCACCTGAACCCTGACTCTCCCTCCCCTCACTCCTAACCAGGGACCTTAAGGGCCCAGTGCATTTCTGGACACTGTGCCTCTCTGCCTGTGTGGAGGCCTTGCTACTGTTTATGTGCCCAGAACTTGTGTCAAGGATCAATGGATACCTGAAAGCCTGTTTATTGACAAATTAAGGCCTGAATATAAAACTTCAAAATCTATTTGATGAGTTTTATTAAATAACCACATTTTTTTTTTTGAGACAGGGTCTCACTATGTAGGCCTGGCTGGCCTGGGACTTGCTATGTAGACCAGTCTGGCCTTGAACTCACAGAGATCTGCCTGTCTCTACCTTCCGAGTGCTAGGATTAAAAATGTGTGCCATCATGCCTGGCAATAACTACAAAATTTAATGTTACATTGAAAAACTGCAATTCAAGTTGTACTTTTGTGTGTGTATGTGGTTCTGGAGCTTCATGAGTGCTAGGAAAGCATACTACCATAGAGCTACATACCTGATTCTATACATAAATTATATGAAGTTGAAATCACAAAGACAAAATAATTGATTTTGTTGAAACTCAGAATTGCTAAAATCTTTTTGCTTGCTTTGCCATCACCAGTGACCAATTGAAGCTTGGTGACTGAATTCTTTGGGCAGCAGCTGTTCTGTGTGGACCATCAGATCCTTTCTTTGATTCCTATGCTTAATATCCAGGACTGGAAGTGAGTGGGAAGGGAGGGGAGCAGACAGCACCCTGCCCAGATAGTGAGGCTTCAGCTCCAGTCTGCCATTTGGGACTGAGGCTCTGGATACAATGGTAAGGTATGTTTGGTCATTGATGTGTGTGGAGTCTGATTCTGGACCTTACCCAGGTGCCTCTGACACCCACATGCAGCCCTGTTGGTGGCTTCAACAGTGCCCTGTGCACAAGAGTGTGTGCTGTTACTTATGTTACTTGCATCTTTGGTACATCTGGGTCTTCAGTACATACTCTTATATAACGTGTCCCCTGTTGACCCTTTTGTGACACATATGTTCTGTATTGGGGTCTCTACTCCTCTGGAAAGGCTGATTGTCCTTGCTGAGTTCCTGTCTGGGATTAAGAAGCCTTAGCTGTTTCCTCTACACCATCAGTGCTCTAACCTACTAGGTGACCAAGCTTGTTCTTCCATCTGAGACAGCACATGAGTGTGTGGATTCTGAGCTAGGCTCCATTGATTCACTCTCACAGATATCTGCTGAGACCAAGCTGGGCCAAGGGCTCTTGGAATAGGCAGGTCTGGAGCTGGCTTTATGGGTGAGACCTCTGCAGGTGGAGCAAGATGAGGCACACAGGAGCCAACCCAGGGTTATGAGAAAGGAATGGACATTCTGTGGCTCTGATCTGCCTACCCTTATAGTACCTACATCATCCCTTCCTCCACTGTGGAGCCTGGGCTGGTAGGCAACTGAAGGCTACTAGGAAAAGAGGCTCTGTAGAGGAACAGACCCAGCAGCTTGGTTGAGAACTCTGGGGTTGCCTGGGGAAGGGGCTTCAGGAATATGAGCTTGTTTGGGCTCTTGCCTCCTCAAGCTCTTGAGGTCAGGGGGCCAGCTTTGCCTGGAGAGTGGGGGAGGTAAAGGGGAGAGGGAGGGAAGAAGAGAGGGAGGAGAGAAGAGAAGAGGAGAGAAGAGGAGAAGAGAGAGGAGAGAAGAGAGAGAAAGGGTCCCTGGGTGTCTGAGGGCCTTGGTCTGTAGGTCTGTGCCTATCTGTTCCCGCCATAGTTCACATTCTCATTCATATTTGCCTATGTGTTTGCATGTACCTTGTAAGTTTGTGTGTATACTTGCATGTATCTCTGCATCTCTGAGCATGTATCATCTTTGTCTCTGTGTATTCACCCTGTTCCTGTCTTTGTATGTGCTTGCAGGAATGTATTCTTATTTTTCTCCTGAATGTCCCTGTGTCCCTGAATCTCAGTTGCATAGACAAGACCTTGGAGAGAGCTTGGGATGCTGAGTCCTGGGGCATCTGTCTGCTTTGGCCTTTCCTGATTTTACAGGTATCCTAGCAACACTGTTGCCAGTTGCCTAGCAACCAGGTTCCTATTCTTGCAGAAGGAGGGGGGTCTTTATGTGGGAGGTCTGGCTCTCACTTAGTCCAGGCAGGAATAACAAGCCCTTGATTTGTTACATGGTGAGACTCAGCACAGGGTCCCTAGCCTACATAGCCTTGACTTAGGATCTTTCATCTCAGTGGACTGTGACCCCAGTGTTGGCAAGGAAGCAGGTCCCTAGGATCCTGTCAGCTGTGTGTGTACCAGAATCTGTCTCTCACACTCAGCTGTACAGAGGTACTTGTGGTCTGGCTCCAACTGACAAGCAGATCTGGGCTTCCCCTTATCTCTGCCGTATTGACAGATGGCTTTCAGACCTGAGTTGTCTCATGCTCTCACTTGTATGGAGATGATGTGGGTGGCATCGACAGGTGGGGTTCATGAGCTCAGGTTTGTGTTGGGTTGGTACATAGTAGGCATAAGCAGCTCATAGTAGTTGCAAGGGCAAGTACTGGGCCCTCAGTCTAGGCTATCTCTTATTTGTTTACAAGTTCCCTACTTGGAGAGCTAGATGGGTCATATTGTTGACTGCTGCTGCTGTGCTCAACCCCACTGAAAGCCTGGTTAAGGTCTCAGCTTGGGCAGAAAAGCCAGCCCAATTTGGTCTGGGCTAGGCTGTATAAAGCAGCAAGAGAAGCCAGTCAAATCTGGTCTGGGCTAGGCTGTAAAAAGCAGCATCTGCATGTGTTGGGGCCTTACACCTGCTTCTCAGTATGTCTGTGTATATCTCCTTGCGTCAGGCCCTATGTCTAAAGTTGTGTGTGTGTTTCTGAGTGCCTATTTATGTGCCTATTTATCTTTCTTTTCTTTTTTTTTTTTCTTTTGAGACAGGGTCTCCCTGTAGCCCCAGTTGGCCCAGAACTAGCTATGCAGACCAGGCTGGCCTTGAACTCACAGAGATCTGCTTGCCTCTGTCTCTGTCTCTGCTTCCTGAATGCTGGGATTAAAGGCATGCACCACCACACCCAGCCTATGTCTCCATTTTTTGTATCTATGAATATCCCCATTGTGAATCCCAGGTCCTGCATTTATCTGTCTAGAATGGATAGCTCCATCACTTCATATATGCCCTGATCTCGTGTCTGTCCCCTCCTGATGTAGGACCTAGGGGGTCTGGGCTGGTGATCTTCCTTCCTTTGGCTCCCTTCTCCAGCCAGCACAGCCCCTCCCTCTCTCAGCTGCAGCCTTCTGCCCCTCCCCCAGTTTCAGGCTGCCGCACTGGCTGCTGCTGCGTCTAGTCTAGTTGGTGTCTTCAGAGCAGAAATCAGGAGCCATTCACAGTCCACACAGGCCCCTTACTGGGGTGAGAAGCAGTGTTTAGCCCTCAATGCCTCTGCCTGCCTGCCTTTCTGCTGAAGATTAGGGTCTGTTCTGGCCCAGTTTCTGTGGAGGTTGTAGGAAGTCGGGACTGTACTGTTGGATACGGTAAGAGGGCCTCTTCTGAGGGTGGCTGCTGCTGCTGGCAAGGCTAGGAGGGGCAGGAGGAGGCTGTGGGCAACACCCGGGCTCCAGGCATTTCTGGGTGAATCCCTGTGTCTTTTGTGCCCAGGTCTGCATTAGGGTGGTTTGGACATTTCTGTATTTGTGTGTATGCATCTCTGCATCAAGAGCACACGGTGGCTCTGTGTCCTTTAGTCTCTGTAGGTGGGCACATGTGCTTGTGTCGCTATCCTCCACGCAGCTCCAGTGTGAGTTTGTAACCCCAGTATGATGTTACAGGGGTGTATGTGTGTCCATACCTCCATGTGTATTGCCATGTGCATGTGTGTGGTGTGTGTGTGTGTGTGTGTGTGTGTGTGTGTGTGTGTGTGTGGGTCTGCCTTGTGTTTGTGGATGTTCCATGTGTTCATGCTGTGCTCCAAGGCCTCGGTAGATTGCATTGATACTGTAGTCATTTGTTTCTATGCCCCATTCCAGGTACTGAACTGAGTGGCTTTTCAAGGCAACAGCATGGAGTCCCTCTTCCCTGCCCCATTTTGGGAAGTCTTGTACGGCAGCCACTTTCAGGGCAACCTGTCCCTCCTAAATGAGACTGGACCCCACCACCTGCTGCTCAATGCCAGCCATGGTGCCTTCCTGCCCCTTGGGCTCAAGGTCACCATTGTGGGGCTCTACCTGGCTGTGTGCATCGGGGGGCTGCTGGGGAACTGCCTCGTCATGTACGTCATCCTCAGGTAGGCTGGGCCTCCCCAATCTATGGAGGGTGAGCCTGAGGAAGGTTTTTCTGCATGGATCTGAGCAAGTGTATGGATTTTTCTGCTTGGCCCATTAAATTTCTTTCCTCTCTGTTTAGGGAACAGGGTCAAACTTGAAGTTGGATGTTTAATTCCTGTCCCACCCCATCTAGCCAAGACAAGGCATCACTACTTGGAGGCCTGGTATGAGCTGCAGCCAGCTCCATGCCATGCTGTCTATGTGAATTAGCCTCATGGGTATTCAGGACTCCAGGATTCCTCAGATGGGCAAAGAGAGGCAGAGGGACTGGTGGTGGGCCCAAGCTCCTTCTGTCTGGCTCTAGGAATCCCTGTTCATGATGGATGTGTGTGGCTGTGCCCACCGTCTGCTTGTGCTCGGAGTTTGGAAAATTTGGGGGACAATGAGAAGGCAGTAATGCTGGATGATTTAGATAAGGGAGATAGGGTGGGGACACTGCTGGGGGTACTATGAGGCATAGTGTTGTAGGCAAGGAAGCTTCACGAGGAGTATGCAATGGGCAAGTGTGTTGTGGCGATGATGCCTATGTTCTTTTCCAGCTGGGAGGGCAACGAAGGGGACTGGAGACAGCAGATGATGTGTTTTTTTTTTTTTTTTTTTTTTTTTTTTTTTTTTTTTGTTTTTTTTTTTTTGGGTCTTTTTGAGACAGGGTCTCCCTGCAGCCCCAGCTGTCCTGGAACTCATTATGTAGACCAGGCTGGCCTTGAACTCACAGAGATCCGCCTGCCTCTGCCTCCCGAGTGCTGGGATTAAAGGCGTGTGCCACCACGCCGGGCTAGCAGGTGAGGTTTTAAATGCCAGATTGGGGGCACTGAATTCTTCGGCATTGGGGAGACATGGGAAGTACTTGAGTGATAAATAAGAGCGAGGTTCTTCATTCATATGATATTCCCTCTGACTTGAAAGAGATGACTCTGAGCCAGGTGTGGTGGCGCATGCCTTTAATCCCAGCACTCAGGAGGCAGAGGCAAGCAGATCTCTGTGAATTCAGGGCCAGCCTGGTCTACATAGTGAGTTCCAGGTCAGCTGGGGCTACAGGGAGAAAAAAAGATAAAAAAAAAAAAGATGACTCTGAAGAAAGTGCTCATGGTACATCTTGAGAGTGTCAGGGTGAAGGTAGGACAGGGCCAGGGCAGTGGAATATCTATGCTCTACCTCCATCACCATCCTCTGAGTGTCTCTGAGCAAACTCTGCTCCCAATGGGCCTTGTTTTCCTTATCTGGAAAGTGGAAAATACGGATCATGTAGCCATGTGTATGTGTATGTGCACACATGTGTGTGCATATATGTGATGTATGATTAGACAATAGGTAGGAAGGCCTTCCCAGTAGTACCTTCCAGCAGAGAACCCTGGGAGTCTGTTCTGTGACCCACATGACCCTCCATGGGTAGAGGACGTACCTTGGACCAAAAGTTCAGCATCCTGGGGCTCTTCACAGCTTTGATCACCCTTCCTGTCATCAGCACTTCTCTCCTGCATTTCTCTTCTGTGTTGGAGCATTAAACTCCCAGAGACATTTCCTACAGTAGTGCGGACAAGGAAAGTCATCTTGTCCACCAGCATCCCCAGAGAGAGCCAGTCTTAGGAACTGCTGTGGCTACAATGCCTCAGGAAGCAGTACACAGTATGCTTGAGTGGAGTGGATGCCAGGAGCCAGAAATACCTGGTCTGAGTCCCAATCTGCATTTTAGCAACTCTAAGGGCTTATGAAAGCTACATAGCTCCTATGAGCCTCAGCTTCCTTCTCTACAGAGTAGGGAATCAAAATATCATTTTTTTGTGAATTTCAAATGAGAGAAAATCTATGTGAAGAACTTAGCTGAAATATCTACCATTATCATTGTCATTGGTTTTTTTATTGTAATTAAGGCCTCTGTGCTTAGTCTGTCTCTAAAAGGCAGATAAAT
>NW_008346900.1:3306566-3317645 GCF_000622305.1 Nannospalax galili
GAAAGAGATGACTCTGAGCCAGGTGTGGTGGCGCATGCCTTTAATCCCAGCACTCAGGAGGCAGAGGCAAGCAGATCTCTGTGAATTCAGGGCCAGCCTGGTCTACATAGTGAGTTCCAGGTCAGCTGGGGCTACAGGGAGAAAAAAAGATAAAAAAAAAAAAGATGACTCTGAAGAAAGTGCTCATGGTACATCTTGAGAGTGTCAGGGTGAAGGTAGGACAGGGCCAGGGCAGTGGAATATCTATGCTCTACCTCCATCACCATCCTCTGAGTGTCTCTGAGCAAACTCTGCTCCCAATGGGCCTTGTTTTCCTTATCTGGAAAGTGGAAAATACGGATCATGTAGCCATGTGTATGTGTATGTGCACACATGTGTGTGCATATATGTGATGTATGATTAGACAATAGGTAGGAAGGCCTTCCCAGTAGTACCTTCCAGCAGAGAACCCTGGGAGTCTGTTCTGTGACCCACATGACCCTCCATGGGTAGAGGACGTACCTTGGACCAAAAGTTCAGCATCCTGGGGCTCTTCACAGCTTTGATCACCCTTCCTGTCATCAGCACTTCTCTCCTGCATTTCTCTTCTGTGTTGGAGCATTAAACTCCCAGAGACATTTCCTACAGTAGTGCGGACAAGGAAAGTCATCTTGTCCACCAGCATCCCCAGAGAGAGCCAGTCTTAGGAACTGCTGTGGCTACAATGCCTCAGGAAGCAGTACACAGTATGCTTGAGTGGAGTGGATGCCAGGAGCCAGAAATACCTGGTCTGAGTCCCAATCTGCATTTTAGCAACTCTAAGGGCTTATGAAAGCTACATAGCTCCTATGAGCCTCAGCTTCCTTCTCTACAGAGTAGGGAATCAAAATATCATTTTTTTGTGAATTTCAAATGAGAGAAAATCTATGTGAAGAACTTAGCTGAAATATCTACCATTATCATTGTCATTGTTTTTTTTATTGTAATTAAGGCCTCTGTGCTTAGTCTGTCTCTAAAAGGCAGATAAATTCCAGATTCCAACTGACATGGAATATTGTCATCTCTAGTGCTACCACCATAACCATCATCACCACCATCATCACTACCATCATTTTTGTCACCATTGCTGTCATCACCATCATTACTACCATAACCACCCCATTACCATCATAACCACCATACTGTCATAACTACCATCATCACCACATCATTACCACCACCATCATCCTTACCAATCATCAACATAACTGCCATCGTCACTACCATAACCACCATCATCACCACTATTCTCATTATCACCATCATAATCACCCTTCCCCATCTCTATCATAAACATTAATTTATTCCACAAATATTTATTAATCATTTACAATATTCCTAGCACTATTCCAGGTGTTGGGATACAATCAGACACAATTAGCTTACCTCCTGTTCCTATTACCATTTCCTATTTTCTTTTTAAAATGAAAAATCACTATATTTATTTATTTGTCTGTATGTGCATGTGTGTGTGCCTGCCTGTGTAGAATAACTTGTGGGAATTGGTTCTCTCCTTCCAACATGTGGTTCCAAGGTCAGACTTAGCAGTAAGTGCCTTTACTTGCTGAGCCACTTGGTCAGCTCACTATTTCCCATTTTCATTACTAGACAACAGTGCGTACTCTGAAGGCCTTTGATAAACTTTTACAGACATGGTCCTACAAAACTTCTGAGAAGGGTCTTAAGGGAGACTCAGGAGAGAAGACGGGCTCTTTCTCTTATGATTCTTCACCCTATTTCACATTCAGGTCAGATGCGTGCTTTAGTAACCCTCATGCCCCAACTTTTTCCATGGCAGTTCATCTTTAAGTCTTGGAACCTTTTTGTAGATGTTAAAATCACTTGAGGAATTTAGTTTGCCCCAGTCTAAGTAGGTCTTGGGTGGGGTCCAGGACTTGCCATTTAACATTCTTTCTTGGAGACTCTTGGTATTGAGAGATTCAGAGATGGTATCCCTCATAATGGCCACTTTGCTGCCAGGTCAGCCAAAGTGGCAAATGAAGCCTTTCTTCTCCCTGTCTTCTGCAGGCACACCAAGATGAAGACAGCTACCAACATTTACATCTTTAACCTGGCCCTGGCTGATACCCTGGTCCTGCTGACACTGCCCTTCCAGGGCACAGACATCCTGCTGGGCTTCTGGCCATTTGGAAATGCACTGTGCAAGACTGTCATTGCCATTGACTACTACAACATGTTCACCAGCACTTTCACTCTGACTGCCATGAGTGTAGACCGCTATGTGGCCATCTGCCACCCTATCCGTGCCCTTGATGTTCGTACATCCAGCAAAGCCCAGGCTGTTAATGTGGCTATATGGGCTCTGGCTTCAGTAGTTGGTGTTCCTGTTGCCGTCATGGGATCAGCACAGGTGGAGGATGAAGGTCAGTGGGTAGCCCCACCCCCAGACCAGGCTCCCTATGTCTCTTGGTGGATCCTCTGACCCGATTTCTCTTCTGCAGAGATTGAATGTCTGGTGGAGATTCCTGCCCCCCAAGACTACTGGGGCCCTGTGTTTGCCATCTGCATCTTCCTCTTTTCCTTCATCATCCCCGTGCTGATCATCTCTGTCTGCTATAGCCTCATGATTCGGCGGCTCCGTGGCGTCCGTCTCCTCTCAGGCTCCAGAGAGAAGGACCGGAACCTGCGGCGTATCACACGATTGGTGCTGGTGGTAGTGGCTGTGTTTGTGGGCTGTTGGACACCTGTACAGGTGTTTGTGCTGGTCCAAGGACTGGGTGTTCAGCCAGGTAGTGAGACCACAGTGGCCATCTTGCGCTTCTGTACAGCCCTAGGCTATGTGAACAGTTGTCTCAACCCCATACTCTATGCTTTTTTGGATGAGAACTTCAAAGCCTGCTTCCGCAAGTTTTGCTGTGCTTCAACCCTGCACCGGGAGATGCAGGTTTCTGACCGCGTGCGCAGCATTGCCAAAGATGTGGGTCTTCCCTGCAAGACCTCTGAGACAGTACCACGGCCGGCATGACTAGGCGTGGACCTACCCATGGTGCCTGTCAGCCCACAGAGCCCGTCTACACCTAATACAGAGCTCACACAGGTCACTGCTCTCTAGGCTGACCTGAGTTTAAGCATCTGGAGCCTTGAAAGGCTTTCCTTTTGGCTCAGGACATTCAGTCCTTGAGGGATACTTCATAACACCATGGGTCAGGTCAAAGCATTAGGGTGGCCTCCATGGCTTCTGTCAGACTAAGCTGCCCTCCTGGTACAGGACCAGAGAGGACAAAAGGACACTTCCTGGAAGTATCCATAGCATAGCAGATATGAGTCCATGTAGGTATTCATACTTTTCCTGACTCTTCTTTGACTTTTCCCTGCTGGGACAGCTAAGCTCTGGCTCTGGGTGGACTCAACCTAAGGTTCAATAGTGGCTGTGTGGTCACGTGCACACCATGTGCTGTACATTGTTGCTCTTAGCCTTGTAATGTCTTCTCAGAACCGCTATACATATTAGTGTTGCCTGGGAGTGGAGTGGGGAGCATTTCTTTGCAATGGGACTGGTCCTAAGCTTGGAGCTGTCTCAGAGCATATGCTAGCTCTGACTCCACTGGTGCAGCCAGGTTACCTGAGGTGAGTGGGCATCAGTGGGTTTTTAAATGGCTATTTTCTGAAGATTCTTCCCATTCTGCACCATGGAAGCTATGGGGGTGGGGGTGAACTTGGCACTGCTTCTACTTGCTCTGCCTGACTGTAGCTCCAACCTGGGCCACCTTCTCTGCAAGAGGCCAACAAGAACAAGACCCAGAGACTTTCCCTCCAAAAGCATTGTGAATTCTCACACCATAGACTGCTTGGAAAGCCCTGCTTCTGGGTGTATAGGAGGTACTGAGGAGGAAGTTGCTGTGTGGCCTCTGTGGACTGCTTACAAAATGGAGGCATTGTGTGCTGGCCTTGGCTGCATGGTAAGGGCAGGGCAGGAGAATATGCTCCGTCCTCAGGTCCCTACAGCCTCCCATGGCTCTCCTTCACAGTCTCTCTTTTGCTTGATATCAGAGTCAACAGTGGTACCACTAGAAGCTTGGTAGCCTGGGAAGGGTGGCAGTCAGGATGTGTTCAGCTCTGTACGAACAGTGACCATCTGCTTCATTTACAGGCCTCAGGGCATATTTGGGTAAGGCCTGCGCTTGCCGCCAAATTGGAGATTGGCTTCACATGGAGAACTGATGTGAGTGCTAAGGCCTACAAGGGCTTGTTTGAGCCACACTGAAAAGACCATTAGGGCTTTGGAGACATTGGAGGAGTCTCTGTACCTTGGGGGCACTCTGGTGTAGTAATTCAGAGAGACTTTGTAAATATCCTTCCTGTGGATTAGCTACCAAAATATTAGTAACCTCAAATAGACTTTGCTCTTCTACTAAGACCTTTGTCAGGTGACTTCCCATAGTGTAGAGCCTGGGCTGGCTTCTGTCTTAGGGAGACCTGGCTTTAGCAGTCTTCCTGGGGAAGCCAGGACTCTTTCTGTAACACTTAGGTGGGAGCCACTGGCTGTAGTGTTTTCTTGCCAAGACTGGAAATGTGAATTTATACATCGTTATGTATTTAAGCATGCAACAAATGTCATTTCAGTGCATGTAGCCAGCCCTGAACCTACCTCTGAGGTAATGAAGGAGGGCCATAATAAACACTTGCCCACTGATCAATACTTTCTGTAGAATAGATGTTTCTGACTCCAGCTACACAGGGACTGGCAATTGGAATAACTTACCTGTCATTGGCACATGTTGGGAGGGGCTATAGGCCTAGGATGATGACTTCTTAAACCTGTTCTGACCTTGGTAAAGGGTTCCCAAGGAGGTTCTGACTTGTGGGAGGGAAACTCAATCTCATTGTTGTAGAGGCTACTACTCTCTCTTCTCCTAAGACATGAGTGCTCCCTTTCCCTACCCTGGCCTGCAGGGTTCTCTTTACCTCCTATCTGCAGACTCTCATCTCTTGAGCAGAACTGAGGGAAGTTCTGGTAATAGTATATCAAAGAACTCTCCTCTGATGGTTGAGCAACCCCATGCCACAGAGATCCACCTCCTGGCTCCTGTGTAGGCACAGTTTGTCTCAGGTTGACCCTTAGGTAGAGGATCCTTGTCAGAGGGGCTTTTAAGAGGGGACATGAGATAAAGGCCTTGCTTTCAGTGCAGGGTTGGTGGGCCAATGTTTGGTTTTATACAAGTCTTAACTGTCAGCTTGAGTTTCTTTAGCCTGGCAGTTTATAAGTGAGAGACATTGATTTCTCACAGGCCTAAAGGTTGCAGTCTATGCACAGGGTGTGGTGGGCCAGATTTTGTCTTCTCACCGCATCCTCACTTGATAGAAAGATGACTTCAGAGCTACACATGTACCCTTAGTAAGAATACTAGTTCCTCTGTGAGGTCCCAACTTCATGACCTACTTCCATCCAGAATCACCTCCTAACACCATCACACTGTGGATAGGACTTCAACATGTGAATTTGGGGGGAGACACAAGAAATTCTTAATAGACACATTGCTATTCAAATAGAAATTCAACATCAAGGGAAAATTCTCTCCCTTACATTTACAGTACCTTGGTACCCAGGAGTTAGAATAGTCCTGATGAAGGGGCATTGCATGACATCCTAGACTGCTGACCCTCCTTCCATGTGAGATATTTGTCCTGGGCCAATATCCTGGCCAGTGTTTTTGAGGAGGCTGGCCATTAGAGGAGGGGCCTTAGAGATGAGTGTACCTCCCTCTCTCCAGGACTATGCACCTTCCTGATTTCCTCCCCAGCCCAGCCTTGCCTCCAACTCTGTTCTATCTCTGAGCCTCAGTTTCCTTCTCTGTGCAAAGGGAACTACAGAGTCTTCCTCGTGGGGTTATGGGAAGGGCAGTATGTGAAGGGCCAGCTTAGGGACCCAAGGGGTGTCAGGAATGCCTGGGTTCACTCACTACTTTGGACTCTTCCCACTAGGGGGTGCTGTGGCCCCACTGTAGGCCCAGTTGAGTTCCTGAGGGGCCATGGTGGCAATGACAGTGGGATTTGGGTACTAAAGTGAAGTTAGTCTATTCCCGGGACCAGGAGTCAGAGTGTAGGGACTTGGCAGAGTAAGCTCCCACACAGATATCAGGAGTTCACGAAGAGGAACAGGGCTAGTTCCAGCAGGATCCTGATGAGAACCAATTGTTGTATCCTTAGTCTCTCTGACCCTGTCTGTGCCTGTCTCTTGGTCTCTCTTGGTGCTTCAGGGAGCCACAGAGGAGGGAGGCTGCTCCCTTTGCTGGGTTGTGAGTAGGGACAAGGGTCGGTGTAAATACTGCTCACTAAATGATTGTGGCACTGGAGCATTCGAGGCTAAGGTTTGGAGTCTTCAGAGAAAACTTGGTTGGTAGCTATTTTGCTGTGGAAATGCCCTACTGGGGCCAGGGGACAATCTAAAGCCAGTAGAGAGGCTATCCCCAAGGGTTCCTGGCCCTCTCCAATCCAGATCAACTCACCAGTGTGTTCCCTTCCTGTTCTTCACACCCACTCATCCTCTGCTTCTCCTTCACACGTTCATCATGCCACACACCTGGTTTTGCCACTGCTGTGATCTGGACACAGTTCTGGGAAATGAGATGGAGCCTCCACTGTATCTGTTCAGAAAGGGCTCTTGTCCTGAAGGGGTTTTCTCACCTGGAAGCAGCGAGTACTAATTAGGCTTTGCTGAAGTGTGACTGCACAGTGAAGAAACAGGCCCAAGCTCAGGTTGCTCTTTTTGGCAGAGCTGTGTGTAGGTGGTGGTTTAAAAAGTACCCATAGCCGTCAGTATAAGGCTGTCTCAGCAGTTTCCTTCTAATAGTCATCATGTGCAAGGGGCTGAGGGGAGCTTCTGAGACTAGGTCACACAATATATCTGTCCCATTCTCCTCTTGACTCTCAGATCCTTTCATGTTCTGCTGTGAGGACACACCAGCAACTTGTGGTCTACATCCTGCCAGGACCTCCATCCTTTGTCTAGCCAGGAGAGAACACAGACTTCATTAGTGTTCTGCTTGAAGTCCCATGAGAGGCTGAACAAAGAGCCACTGAATAAGTCACTCTCCAGTTCTAAACTCTCAGCAGCCAAACACTTACTTCACAGCTTCTAAGTTTTTTGTTACACAGCAATAAGCAATAGGTCAAGGAATATCAGGAGGATAACGTATAAGTCATTTGGAGCTGACTGGAAGTGTGGGCAGCAAAGTGAGCCAGTACTGTCAGAGTTAGGTGAGGGCCCAGGTGTCCTGGCAAGTTGAAGTACGTGGTAAGCAGGGGGATGGCATGTGCCATGAGGTACATTGGGAGTATCAGAGTCCTGGGTCATAGCAACGTTGGACCTTGCTGCTGAGATGCCCATATTTTGCCTTCAAGCTCTGTAGGGAGTCCTGACTGTGGAACATAGCACTGGTCCAGGACACATAAGAAATTGTCCAAGGTGTCATCCATCTCTCCATCCTGTGTAGGTGATGAGATTTAGGGTGCATGCTCTCAGGACCCGAGTATTTGCTATTGTCCTCTCAGGGCTGTCTAGGACTAAACAGAGTTACAGAAAGGGAGTGTTGTGGTTGTCTGTATCTGTCTGTGTGAACACAGGAATGGTTGTGAAGAAGCAGGATGAACCTTGGTTGGGACACCTGCTATTCTTGGTAGGGGAGGGGAGATGGCAAGGATGCTCAGGCCTCCTGACACAGGACTGTGGTGCGGAAATTCTTGCGGAAGTTGTCATCCAGGAATGCATACAGGAAGGGGTTGAGGCATGAATTGGCATAGCTGAGGCTGGTGATGGCATAAGAGATGCCAATGACCAGGGATGTCTGGGGCATGTCTGTGGTCAGGGCCACCACAGAGGCCAGGTGGAAGGGCGTCCAGCAGAGAAGGCATACAGCTAGCACAGTGAGGACCAGGACAGTCACCTTCCGCTTGGCCTTGCCTAGAGCCTTGGCACCAGAGTGGAGCCTCATGGAACGCAGCCTACGCAGCAGGTCTACATATAACACGCAGATTGTAGACACAGGCACTGCAAAGCCCAGAACAAATGTGTAGATGCGGCTGGCTTGGAACCAGGCCCACTCAGGCCTTGGGAAACTCAACCCACAGCTGGGTACCTGTAACTCATTGCTGTAGACTCGGGCAAAGGAGAAGAAGGGCAGGACTATGATGGTGACACCCAGCCAGACACATAGGCTGGCAACCTTTGCCCCTCGCTGGGTGCGCCTGGACAGTCGGCGAGATTGCACAGTGGCCAGCACCACCAGGTAGCGGTCCACACTCATCACAGCCAGGAAGTAGATGCTGGAGAAGATGTTGTAGTGGTCAATGGTCAGCACCAGTTTACAGAATGACTCCCCAAAGGGCCAGCGCTGCAGCAGGTGCTCAGCAATGTTGGCTGGGAGCACAAGCACAAAGAGCACATCAGCGATGGCTAGATTCAGGACAAACACATTGGTCACTGTCTTCATCTTGGGTGCCCTCAGGATCACATAAATGACAGCCGAGTTGCCAGTCAGTCCCACCACACAGATCATGGAGTACACAGTTGGCAGGAGTATATGGAGCATAGGCAGTGGCTCAGGGAAGGTGGTGTTGAGCTGAGTACCATTGTCCTGGGACAAGTTGGTGTCCATGGTAGTGGGGAAGCAGTAGCCTCTGCTGTTGGAGAATTCTGGGCACCCAGCAACCTGCATTGTGGGGTGGGGGTGGGGGTGAGGAGTTGGAGGCTGGTATTTGAGCAGGGGCATCCTGGGTTTGTTTCTGGGAAAGAAAGTCAGGAATGTTGGAATATGGCTGCAAAAACAGTAGCCGCCTCAAGTTCTCTGAGGTCACTTTATCCACTCTGGCCTATGGCCAGAGAGAACCTAGTGAGGCACAGAGGTCTGCTCCAGCCTTCTGGATGCAGCCCTGTTTCCCAGGCCTACTCCTGTGAGGGCAGCTATACATTCTCTTTGGAGACCAAGGTTAGTAGTGGCCCATAGTAGTCCCCATCCACTACCCCCAGTATACAGTAAGCAGAAGCAAGGCTATTTACCTATTTGTAGATGCACCTTCAGATGCTTCTTTGTTCCCTCCAGGACTTGACTTCCTCCATGAGTCAAGTCCTCAACCCCCTTAGTGCTACACAGACCCCTGCTTACCCAGATACTTCACTGACCTGTCCAGTGCCTTGTGGCCAGAAGTTGATGGCTTTGGTGAGCTCCCAGCTGGGGGATGGAGGGGGAGGTGTGACCCTTACAACAGACTTCCAGAAGAGGTTGCAGTCGATCCTGGCCAGTTGGAAGGAGATCTTCTAAGACCTGTCCTGGTGCCTCAGCTTGCTGGCTTCCCAGCACGATTCCCAGCTCAGCCTGCTAACAGTGCTGATGAGCAGGGAGGGAGAAAAGGAGCAGGTGGGTGGGGAAGAAGGAGGAGGCGGGTCTCACTTTCTGACGTGGACCTCCTAGAGGCAAGTGCCCCCCTAGTGATGTACTACAGTGCCTGCAGTGGTGTTCTAAGATTGTTTTCTTTTTACAATGCCCCCTTTCCTGCCACTGTACCCCTTTGTATTCTAGCATCTTGCAAGTTACTACTCACCCAGTCAACTCCCTTGTGTGTAGCTGAGGGATGTGTGTGTGTCTTTGTGCATCTGTGTGCCTGGGTGTTGGGAGTTCTGGACTCTGAGGATATTTGTGCTACTGCCTGTGGGCATTAGGGACCATATATCCTTGTCTGTGTATATGGTTTTGGGTGGGTCTCAGGCTTACTTCTGAGCAGCACATGGTGTATGCATTGCATATGTGTGTGAGCCCATGTCTGCCTGCAGGCAGTTTCTGAGGTTGGCTCTGCAATATGTCTGAGAGGGGCAGGAGTCTGTGTGTGTCCTTGTATGAACAAGGGGCTGGAGGACTATGCATCTTCATGTGCAGTCCTCATGTGAAACAGAACCTTGACCACAGATGACCCAACTTATTTTTGTCTTTTGCCAGCTATGAGAGGCTGTGGAGAATGGTATTTGTTTCTACATTGGCCCCTGGCCCCTTCCCTGTGGTGCTCAGGGAAACTACTGGGTGCCAAGAGCTTCTCTCTGCTCCTGGACTGTCATACTTTCTTCCTAAGCTGGATGTGTATCCTGACCTGTTTAGTCCCATTCATGGATAACAGGGCTCTCTCTCTAGCTGTGCTTTTGCAGCGGTGCTGTGTCTAGGATGATCAGCCAGTATGATCATGGGGGTAGTTCATCCGCAGGGACTTGCCGATAGGACGTTCTGTGTGTTTTCAGCCTGGGGATGTGTGTGGCTGTCCATTGAGGCTTTGCCTACTGCTGTCCAGAGTACAAGGCCATCTCCTGACACCACAGACTATCTTCTTTTATGAATTTTTCTCTCAAGTCAGGATTTCCTTGGGCTGGGTCAACACAGGAGCCTGGGCCATGGCCCTGAGTGCCCCAAAGTTACCATCCTTGAGGCCATGTATAGGAACACTATGGATGGGTTCCTAGCTACTGTTGTGGATGCTTCCATGTGGATACTGCACTCAAAGGTAGAGAAGGGCTGTTGGCTGGTCTGTGGGTATCCCTGGGGGTGCTCTTTACCTGGAGAGGCTGAGGCTTGTGAGGTTGACAGACATGGTCAGTGACTATGAGAAAAGGCTTTATTAGGCTGAATTTCATGACTCATGGGTACTTGTGGGGTGGAGTAGAGGTGCTGGGTCTGTTTACAACTCTTGGAAACCAGAGATGTGATAGACTGAGACCTTTGAATGGTGACTTCATCTTCTTTGACCTATGGAGCCCAGGTGATGGCACATGAAGGTGGCCAGGTCTCCTGTCACCTAGCTTGTGTTCTGGATCTTCCTTCCTCTAAATCTTGCCCACATAGAACTGGCCAGTGCCCCTATGTTGTCTTCAGGACTAGGTCCTTCACACCCTTCTTTGCCCTAGCTCTGCACACACTAAATACCAGTCTCCTGCTTAACCCCCAGCTTGCTCCAGAGTTTGTTGTTCTAGGCAAATCTTTCCTCTAGCCTGGAGCTGGAGAGAGAAGAGAAGAGAAGAGAAGAGAAGAGAAGAGAAGAGAAGAGAAGAGAAGAGAAGAGAAA
>NW_008346900.1:3317702-3337044 GCF_000622305.1 Nannospalax galili
ACCCCTGGTATCAGAATGCACTCCTCAGAGTACAAATCCTTCCTTAGAGAGTACAGAATCCTTCCTTAATTTGCTGCCTGTCCCCCTGACTTCCTCTAGCCAATTTTACCGTACCAGCATTCAGTCCAGTATAAAAGTTCCTCCTAGACCACTGTCTTCCTGAGCCTGGCTTGGGGGCTAGCCTGGCTTCTAACCAAGCCTGTGACCTCTGAAGTTGGGAGAAAATGGAAGCACAACATAGTGATGGGGGCAGATAGGAGGGGAGGGAGGGAAGGAGGGGGCTTGGGTTGGGAGACTAAATGGTGTCAGATGTAGGAGCTAAGTTCACAGGCCCCTTAGGCTGAATGGGTTCAGGACCTGGGAGGCTGCTGTAGGTGTCAGTCATCCTGGCACGAGGGTCATGTGTGGGATGTCAGATGCCCCCTTTCTCCTCCAGAAGTACCTCACCTATGCCCTCTGCAGCCTGGCAGCTGTCTATGTGGCCCTAACACTTTGACTAAAAGAGCTGCTTTGTTCTGCGTGTGGCCTGGGCATTGTCCCAGATGAGAGCTTTGCTTCTTGAAAGGATTCCCACTTTCAGAAATGAATTGGCCTTTGCAGTCTGTTGGGTATAAGGGGAGAGGCCATGGAGGGAGCCAGGTGTCAGCTGCACAGGGTAGGGGTGGGGGGATTCACTGTGGTGAGGCCCAGACGGGAGTATGGGTCCTGTCAGCTTGCATTTGGGCTTCCTGTGTGCCTGGGGGAGTAGATTGTCTCAGGGACAAGAAAGAGAAGTGGGCCACATTGCCTTCCCAGGCCAAGGGGAGGAGGAGGTTGTGCTACCAGACTGCTTGTGCAAGCCAGGGGTAGAGACAGCAGTCAGCAACAGGCAGGCTCAGCTGAGTGACTTTATTCTTATTATCATTTCATGTAGGTATGACAGCCAACCTCTACCTGCCTCTGTCTTGGGTCTTCACATGAACATACATGTGCACATACATGCAGTAGACATACTGTTACCAGCACGTGGGGGTCCTACTACCTGCCACTTGTACTGAAACTAACCAGGAGGTAGAAGTTGGTGGAGGAGATAATGTCATTCAAGTCTGCATTTGAGAAAAGTAGGTAGAGGCCATATACTTCAGAGAACAGCATTCTTCATTTTCTTTCTTTTTTTAAAAATTTTTTTTAAAATTATTTTATTTGTATGAATGCATTGCCTGCATGTATGTGAGTGCACCTGTGAAGGTCAGAAGAGGGCTTCAGATTCCTCTGGAACTGGAGGTAAGGATGGTTCGTAGCTGCCATGTGGGTGCTGGGACTTGAACCCGGGTCCTCTGCAAGAGCAGTCAGTGCTCTTAACCACTGAACCATCTCTCCAGCCCTCTTTCTTTCTTTCTTTTCTTTTTTAAGCTTTTACAATTTTATTAGAATCTTAAAGAAAAATCCTCAGGGCAGGCAAGTTGGTAAGTCAGCTGCCTTGAGGAGGTGAATGGTAGGAAGAAGGAAAGAAAGCCATGGGGAAGCCATGCAGGGTTAGAGCCTGCATGGGAAGTCAGACATGTGGCTAACTTGCAGATACATGGCTGGGAGAAGGAAGCTTTAGAGAAAAAGTGAAGAAATCCAAGATGCTGGGGCAGCCCAAAGCCTTAGAGAAAGCAAGTTTAGTAGGAAAGGCAGGAAGAAGAAAAGGAGAAATTACACTCTCCTGAAGAATTCAGGAAAGCGGACAGACTTACAGAGACCTACATGACTGTGGCTGGTCCGGAAGTTCTGCAGAGATCTGCACTAGTTCTAGGCAGGAAGTATTTGCCACCTCATTAATGCACCAGGTATTCTGCCCATCTATTTAGCATAACTTAAGGTGAACCTGCCTTCCTAGGAATGGTTCTATCACCAGGTAATTGACCAGTGAGACTGGAAAAGTAGGTCCTCCAACAGATAGACCAGACACTTTTTATAGTCTAGAACAGTTAAATTTATGGGGCTTTTTGCTACTCTAACATTACCCCTTCTGAAGAGGTAACCCTAAAATCTTTTAGGAATTAGATAAGAGCTCCCAAATACTTCTGACATTTTTGGTCTTTGGAACAGAGTATGTTGTTAAAAGGTCCAAGGACATTTTGACTTTTAGTCAAGAAAGAAACTGGTTACTTTTCTTGGAGTCTTTTACCCTAACTGCCTAGCCAATTTCTACCTCCTATTCTTATCACACCACCCTCTGAAGAGGTTGCCCAAATTACCAATAGGGAATTGGGATGCAGACTGCTCTGACTTCTTCCATGCTGAACAGGGACACAGGGTGAGGCAATTGGGGTACCCCCTCAGTGGGCCTATCTAAAAGACTCCCAAATTGCATTACTCTTTACTATAGGGAGAAAAGAAAGTCCTTGACTGGTGCCTAGGAGGTGTGAAGGGGAAGTGAAAGCAAGAGTAACATTACAAGTTCTAGAAAAGGAACCAGAAAAAAAGAACAGGGCAAATTTCAAATGTCCAAATTAAAGTCCATTGGAATTTCTTGACGAGGGCTTCCAAAAGCATCCATCTACTGGGTTCCTCCTCATTTTCATTTTGGCTGCCAAGGCTGGACTTGAGAGTGATGAACTCGGGATTTGTTGTCAGGCACTTTGATAACTTGGAGTGGCTAGAATCAGTTCCCTCTTAAATGGCCTAGAGACCTACATGACTGTGGCTGGTCTAGAAGTTCTGCCAGCACTCTCCATTTTCAAAGGGGCAAGGTGGTCTCTGGTTTTTGTGGGGCAATGGATAGATAATTCCCACACTTGGAGAGGTTCTTTGTTCTCCTGTGGAAGTTCCTTGAAGGGCTGAAATTGGTTCTGACTTTCTTTGGAGGTTTCCAGTCCCCAGTGACATTCTGCATTCCTGTTAACATACTAACAAGTAAAGAAAAGATGTCTCCTGGAAGTTAGAGTACCAAGTGAGATAATTGGCCTTATAAGTGAATAAAAGTGATGGGTGTAGCTGGGCATGGTGACACACACCTATAGTCCCAGCACTTGGGAGGCAGAGGCAGGCGGATCTCTGTGAGTTCAAGGCCAGCCTGGTCTACATAGTTGCAGTACAGTTGGGGCTACAGGGAGACCCTGTCTCAAAACAACCAAGAAAAAAATTAAAAAAAAAAAATTTATAGCCAGGCACGGTGGTGCATGCCTGTAGTCCCAGCACTTGGGAGGCAGAGGCAGGCGGATCTCTGTGAGTTCAAGGCCAGCCTGGTCTACATAGTGAGTTCCAGGACAGCTAAGGCTACAGGGAGACCCTGCCTCAAAAAGACTAAAAAAAAAAAAAAAAAAAAAAAAGGTGTGTCTAGCAGGGTTTTGTTTACTTTGCATATCAAAGCTATTGCTTCCTGATAAGACATCTTTTCTTTCTATAATTTTCTCTATAATTGTTTGTCTGCTCTATTACAATAGAAGCATAACTGAGCACATTTATGCACACGTGCTCCATTTCTCTGAGAGTAATTGTCTCCAGGCAGACGTATACAACTCAGAGCCAGCTTCTCTACAGAGTAGAGCTGCTCTCTTCCCAAGGAAGTAGAGAAAGGCCATGTGTGTAATGCTTGGTGACCAAAGTGGCTCTTCGTTGTACACAGGTTCTGGGATCTCCACACTGTCTCCACCCAACCAGAACCCAGCTGCCCAAACGGGTTCCCCTGGGTGTCTGACACTGTTTGCAGATGGGTCTGGCCTTGGGAAGGAGGGTTAGGGTTAGGCTCTTGGACTCTGGGCTATTTATTCACTCATAAGAATGTAGTTGTGAACAGAGGAGAACACACCTGCTTTTAAGGACTGGCTGGCCCCTGAGGGGGAGACAGATGGGAAGAGAATGTGTGGCACTGTCTGTTGAGGAAAAAAGTTCCCTATACACACAGGGGCAAAAGCCCTTGGGGTCTCTGAGAGGAGAGCTTGCCTATCAGGGGCCTTGTCTTGTGGGGAACAGGGAGGCCAGAGGTTGGGTAGCCCTCAGTCCAAAGACACATAGCTGTGGGCAACTCTAAACTCAACAAGAGGGAGGCAGGGCTTTCAGCCCACCTGGCCTGGGTCCTGAGGCCGCTCCCTGGTTTCCAAGCCTCCTCTGGCAAAGTTGGGGAGTAAAGCTGTTGAATGCCACCTCCCACCCTGCCACCTCCCTTTGTGTAGGTGGCAAGTCCCGCTCAGGGAACCTGGCTATGAAGCTTCCATCGTGACTTAGTGCAAACAGGAAGGAGCACATTGCTCCCCTGAGCCTCAGCACTTGTACTCCCCAATAGGATTGTTTAATAAAATTACCAAAGTACTTACAGCCTTCCAGCCCTCCCTTGCCTTCAGAAGTCCCATCTAAGAGGAATGGTGGGAGGAAATGAGCATAGCAGGCCCAGGGGGCAATCTTCCAGTCGGGGTAGGATGCATGGGTGGAGTGTACCTCCTTTCCACACTGGTCTAGAGCCAAGAGGAGGCCAGGGAATGGCTCCACCCTGTACTCAGAGACCTGTGGGTGTTTTCACCTCTGCCTAGCCCTTATCTTCAAGAACTTCAACCACTCAGTGAGGAGTGGTCACTGTACCCAGCCTTGGGGAATGTCCCTGGGGATCTTTCTGTACACCAAGGACTGGTCAGCATAGCTGATGTAGAGTTAGACGTAGAGGTGGAAAGTGGCATTCTACTTCTTGCTGGGGGCAGTTGTGGTCACTAGCTGTGAACAGCTCCTGCAAGGTGATCAGAGAGTGGGTAGGTATCTTCAGGTCTCTGGCTGGGGAGTCACTAAAGCACGTCAGTGTGTGTAGACTTGCAAGTGGGTACCAGGGTTTAGCTACTGGCAAGGTACTCCAAACCCCCAAGGTGGGACAATATCAAACACAAGTCTAACTTTCTATTTCATTGGTGAATTCTTGGTAAATGAACCTTGGACAGGGCATTTATTCTCTTCTTGGCTTCTGCAAGCTACCATGACCCCATCTTTGGGCAGTGCTGGTCTCCCTGCATGGGAAGGTGGGTTTGTATACCCCTTTGTGATACTGCAGTGACCATACTTGTTGACTTTGGACTAGGCTTTTCATAGATGATCTGATGAAGCAGGTGGGAAGGCTAGAAGAAGAAAAGTGTGTGTATATGGGGCTCCATCTCCTGGATTCCCCATCTTTGGGTGCCCAGGGCAGGTACAGCAGACATCCTGGCATGTGGAGAGGCTAGTATGACAGCCTGTGGGTCCTGCTCCATAGTTACCTGAAGCTAGAGGGAGCCTCGGGTTCTCTTTGTAGGCTGTGCATGAGGCTGGGAGAGGTTTAAATTTCAAAATTCTAAGTTCTGGGTCTACCCCAGACATTGGCTAGAGTCTGGTAGGGCTTGGGGGTTATTCCTCTGGGCAGAGCTTGATGAAGGAACCCTGGCAGCATCAGCAGGCTGAGATCCTGAAATGGTTAAAATTGTCAACTTGATGAGATCTAGAATTCTCTGGGATATAGGTCTTTGGACATACCTGTAGGAGCTACCCTGATTAGGTTAATCAAAGTGGGAAAACTCACCCACTGAGGGTGGCACCGTTTCCTGGGTTAGGGTCCTGGAATGCATAAAAAAGGAGAAAGTGATGGGGCAGGAGAAATGGTTCAGCAGTTAAGAACACTTGGTGCTTTTCCGGAGGACCAGATTTCAGTTCCCAGCACCCATATCAGGCAGTCACAACCACCTGTAACTCCAGCTCCAGGGGATCCAATGCCCTCTTCTGGCCTCCTATATGGGAATACATATATGTATGTACTCACACACACACACACACACAAATAAGAAATAAAGGGAAAAAAAGGAGGAGAAAGTGAACTAAGCCTAAGCATTTATTGTTCCTTGCTTCCTGACTGTGGATGTAAGCTAACCAGGTGCCTCAAGCTCCCTGCCATGATGTAAGCCAAAATAAACCCTTCCTTTTTTAAGTTGCTCTTTTTTGAAGACAAGGTCTCTCTTTGGCCCCAGTTTCCCTGGAACTCACTATATAGACCAGGCTGGCCTTGATCTCACAGAGATCTGCATGACTCTGCCTCTTGTGCTGGGATTAAAGGCATGTGCCACCATGCCTGGCTTTAAGCTGCTTAATTTTTTTTTTACTTATTCTTTGACAATTTTATACATATATACAATATATCTTGATCATATCCATCTCTCCAAGTCTCCCCTCCCTTCCCCCAGGCTAACTCCCAATATGTTCACCTTTTATTTTTTGAGGAAGAGTCTTACTATGTAGTTCTGGTTGACCTGGAACTCTCATGAGACCAGGCTGGCCTTGATCTCACAGAGATCCACCTGCCTCTGCCTTCAAAGTCTTGGGATTAAAGGTGTGTGCCATCACACCTAGACTTTTTATTCTTTTGAAAAATAATGAGTCCAATTAGTGTTGCTTACATGTACACGATTGTGAGGTCATCCACTGGAACATGGGCAGCCTACCAGGAAAATATACTCTTGAAGAAAATTAACTCCCCTTTTCCCCAGCCGTCATCAACTGCCAGTATCTCCAAAGCTAAGGATGAGGCTTCCTGAACCTCTTGCCCATCTATACTAGAGCATTGACTGGCTTGATCTAGCTGCTGAGGTAATGAGAGCAATGTTCATGTTATGTCCAGAAGGCAGTATTTCACAGCAATCCTCACCATTCCTCAGCTCTTGCATTCTTTCTGCCCTCTGTTCCTCAGTGTTCCCTGAACTTTGGGGATGTTTGAAACCTTGGGGTTTGATTTAGATGTTCCATTTAGGACTCGGCACTCAACATTCATTATTTGCTTTTGTCAGGATATTTTATTGAAATGAGATAAGTAACTGTGGTGGTTTGAATGAAAATGTCCCCTGTAGGCTCCAAGTATTTGGACATTTTGTCCCCAGATGGTGGTGCTGTTTTGAGAGGTTTTAGAAGGTGTGGCTATCCTGGAGGAAGCATATCACTGGGGGTGGGCTTAGCGAGTTCTTAAGCCTTGCCAGATCTCTGGTCGCTCTCTTGCTTCCTGATGATATGAGAGCTTTGCTTTTGGTGTTCCTGCTCCAGGCACCTCCAGCCACTTCCAGCCACCATGCCTCCCTGCCGTAAGCTCAAATAAACTCTTCCTTTTATAAATTGCTTTGGTCAGTGTTTCTATCACAGCAACAGAAAAGTAATGAATACAATAATTAGTACCAGAGAGTAGGCTGTTGACTGTGAAGAACCTGACCATGTGGGATTTTGAAGAAATGTGGAAGACTTTGGAATTTTGGGCTAGAAAAGCAGTTGATTGCTGTAAGTGGAGCTTAATAGGCCATTCTAGTAAATGCCCAGAAGAAAGTAGTACTGAGAATAATGTAGTTCCAGAGGGAAATAAGGACTTAAGCAGCACTTGGGATATTTTGGGAAAGAGTGGCTGGAGTCTGCCCTCAACCTAAAAGCTTGCCTGAGGCTAAGTTGAAAAGCAATGGATTAGTTTCTCTGGCAGAAGAGATTTCAAGACAGCCTAGTGTAGAAATGGTGCTGTGGATATTAATGGTGAATATTATGCAGATCTACAGTGAAAAAAAGCAGATGGGGCAGAAAGAAATACAATTTGGATTGAAAAAGAGCACTAGGAGGATAAATGTTGGAGCCTTGGCATGTGCTGGAGAGGATCCTTTTGATAAGCAGATTAAAGTGATTAAGGAGGGCCTAGAGATTCAGACTTAAACAGTGGAGAGAGTGCCTTCCAGGGCAAGACCACACCCAGTTAAGCCTCCAACTCATGAAAGGAATATGCTGCAGGGGCCACTGAGGAGAAAAGCTTTTAAAATGGATAAAGCAAGCTGGAGTCCATCCCAAACTTGCAGTGAAATTTGGCAGTGTTGTTCACCTGGTATGAAAGATGCAAGAGTGAAGGGGTCAACAATTCTTCCTCTGCAGTTTCAAAGAGCCTTGGAGGCTAGGCAGCATTCAGCAGGGGTTCTCCTGCACAGAAAAGGCCCTGATAGGCCATTTCATGAAGCTGTGAAAGTGAAGCCTGGTTGGCAACGGAGACCCAAGAAGACATCCGTGATGCCAGAGCTGTGAGGCATCTGCCAAGAAGACCTGCATACAGGGAGTGGTACCAGCCCAAGAGAGAGATGTGTGTTGCACGCAGTAAAGCTAGAGAGGCTGAGCCATCTAAGCCTTTGGAAGTAAAGTCCCAGAAGTTGGATGTGGAGCTACTGGTTTGGTGTTTGCCCTGCTGGTTTTCAGTCTTGTTTCGGTCCAGTATTTCATAACTATGCCTCCATTCCTCCCTTTTGGAATGGTGTATTCGGTTCCACTGTATGTTGGGAGTATATAATTTGACTTTTGATTTTATAGAGGCCTACAGGTAAGATATTTATCTGAATCTCAGAAGAGACTTTGGACTGTGGACTTTTGAATAGTATTGAGATTGATAATGACTATGGGGACTTTTAAAATTGGACTAAATGCATTTTGCGCTTTATATGGTCATGAGCCTATGGGGGCCAGGGGGTGGAATGTGGTGGTTTGAATGAAAATGTCCCCCATAAGATCCAAGTATTTGGACATTTTGTCCCCAGATGGCTTTGGGGTCATTGATGCAATACAGCCCTTCATCTAGCTGGTTATTCTAGAAGTATGAGGGAGCCAGGATACTGTGGTAGGCCACTTTATCATTCCACGCAAATTTTGATTTTCTTAAAGACAGTATCTTGTATCTCTCAGGCCTGGAGAGATGGCTCAGTGGTTCAAAGCATTTGGTGCTCTTGCAGAGGACCCAGGTTTGGTTCTCAGTACTCATATCAGGTGGCTGACAACTGCCTATAACTCCAGTTCCAGGGATCTCATGCCCTCTTCTGGCATCTTTGGGTGCCTGACATGCACATGGTACACGTACGTTACAGGCACTCAGACATACATGTAAAATAAAAATATATAAGTCTTAAAAAAATATCTCGCTATGCAGCCAGGGCTACTTAGAAGCTATGCAGATCAGACTGGCCTTGAACTTGGGATGGTCCTCCTGCCTCTGTCTCCTGACTTGTCTGACTCCCTGTGTATTTATGGGTTGGTTTAAAGAATGTGGGCATGTTGACAAGGCTGGTGAAGTGGTGACAGGATTTAACACTCTCAGGTGATACAGATGCTGAAGGTAGGGGTTACCTCTTACAGATCTCAGAGGAACTTGCAGTCAGTTTGTTTCTGATTTCCCAGTAGACAGCAAGGAACAATGGAGTGGGATGTGCCACCATCCATAGCCTTTTGATCTTTTGATGTCCTGAGTCTGTCAATCTTAACTAAGAATGTGATGGCTTGCCAGATGGCTCAGAGAGTAAAGGCTCCTGCTATCAAGCTTGATGGCCCTGAATTTGATTCTGGGATCCACATGAAGGAGAGAATCAATTCTTGCAAGTTGTCTTCTGACCTCCACAAGTACATCATGGCACATGTGTGCCTATCCACCCACACCCCGACAATACATCCTCCCACACCCACAAAAAATGTAATTTTAAAAATAACGTTAGGGGCTGGAGAGGACTCAGCAGTTAAGAACACTTGCTGTTCTTCCAGAGGATCCAGGTTCGATTCCCAGCACCCACATGACAGCTAACAACTGTCTGAAGTAACTCCAGTTCCAGGGGCTCTGACACCCTCTTCTGGCCTCTGCAGACTTTGCAAGATACAGGTGCACATACATGTAGGCAGTATATTCATACACATAAAATAAAAATAAAAATAAAAAGTGTTAGAATAGTGGGGCTGGGGATGTAGCTCAGTTGTTAGAATACTTGCTTAGCATGTGCAAGGCCCAGTGCCTCATTAACTGGGTGTAATGGCATATGCTTATAATCTTAGCATTTGGGAAGTGGAGGCAATGGAGGCAGGAGGATCAGGCATTCAAGGCCACCCTCAGCTACATAGTGAGTTTGAAGTCAGCCTGGGTTACATGAGACCCTGCCTAAAAACAAAACAAAACAATGGTGCTGGAGAGATGGCTCAGCGGTTAGCAGCACTGGTTGCTCTTGCAGAAGACCCAGGTTCAATTCCTAACATCCACATGGCAGCTAACATCCATCCATAACTCCAGTTCTAGGGCATCCAACTCCCTCTTCTGACTTCTGGGGCATTGCACAGCACAGGTGCACTTATACACATGCAAGCAAAACACACATAAACATTAAATAAAAATAAAAGCAATAAAACAAAGTCGAATGTTAAAATAACAATGAATCATGCTTAAGGCCCAAGTATGTATAAATTTTGAATTTGTCCTTTCTCCTTTCTTAGCTATAAATCTGCAAGTTTCTAAGAATCTTACAAGAACCTGCACGTATAGTGAGAGACTCCTCTTAGCCTTCTTGTGAAACCCTTGTGACCCATATTTTAACCTTATTAGATTGCAATCCTATCCAAGGCACCTGGAGTCACTCTATAATCTCATTTATTGAAAATAAAGGGATAGAAAGTTCCTTAGAAACCCTTTAAGCAATGTTATTTCAGGAGCCATCAAAATTATATATAAGTTATTGTAAAGACAATTAAACACGACCCCTTCCTGAGGAGACTGCACCCATGCTTAGGTGTGTACAATCTTTTCCCTGAACACCTATATATTAACCCTCTATTTCATACTGGCTCATCCTGAAATTCTTTTCTGAGGCAAAGCCAAGAATTGTGGCTTTTCTTGAGTAGAGGTATCTGAAAAGAACTCGGGCTTTTTAAAAAAAAGTTTTATTTATTATTTTTTATTTTATGTGTATGAGTGTATTGCCTGCATGTAAGTGAGTACACTCATGTTGTGCAATGCCGCAGAGATCAGAAGAAGGCTTCGGATTCCCCTGGAACTGGAGTTAAGGACTGTTCACAGTCGCCATGTGGGTGCTGAGAATTGAACCTAGGTCATCTGCAAGAGCAATCAGTGCTCTTAACCGCTGAGCCATCTCTCCAGCCCCAGAACTCAGGCTTTTATAGGAGCTGTGTCTCTGACCTATGGCTTACTGCTACTGATATTGACTAGAGGTGCCAAGTTTCTTGGAGACTCAGAGCCTGTGGCTTTCTTCTGGGGCTCCATAAGTGATTGGTGGGAAGAGCTTCCATCAGGATGATTTCAGGCCTAGTGCAATACTTGGCTGTACAATGTCTATATCTCCAGGTTCTCAGTGGAGATGGGCAGGGTCCTCCCAGGCTTAGGCCACTATTATGTATGCTTATGGATGCTGCCTGTGGTCTGGACCCAGCAGCAGCTCCACTGTACAAGCTGTCACCTGGGAGAGTTACCCAACCTCTCTGAGCCTCCATTTCCTTATTTGTCATAATTTTCCTGCCTTAGAGTAGGGAGAGGATTAGGTTGAGATGATGAAGGCCAAGGGTATTGGACCAATGTGTGCCCTACTAGGAGGTCTCTCCACTGCCTATGTTAATCTGGACTTGTTCTTGGTTTCAGCCTCAGGGGAACACTGACCTCAAATCAACTATGGTAAGACAGGCTGAGGGCCTTCCTGGAATTGGTGGGATTTTCAGCCTTTGTAGGGGACCTAGAGATCGGGAAGCCAGCTTCTGCCCAAGGTGTGGAGGGCAAGTACTTTACAGTCCTTTCTTTCAGGAGGCCCCTAGGAACCTGACTATACCCAGGCTCCAGGGGAAATCGTTTCTCAGAGCTGGGGTGCCCCTTCATTTCTAGACTGAATGCAGCCTCATCCTGACCCCTAGTGGCCAATTCTGAGCATTGTTTCAAAGGAACCGAGAATTAAAATGGCTGAAGGAGTAGGAGGTGAGTGGTGTGGGTGGGAGATGCGCTGAAACCTCAGCCTTGGAAGCTCAGGCCTGCCCTAAAGAATGACTTCATATATTTGTAGCCTGGCATGGGGCAGGTGGACTTTATGTTCCTGAAGACTTATGTTCCCAAGAAGTTTCATTCTGTTACTAAAAGACCCTTGAAAACACCATGATCTTCATCATATTGGATACTTGGTATGTGATAGAGGTCAGGATAGAGATGGTGGGCAGGCAGCCTCTTGAGCTGAACTCAGGGAGACCATAGATTGTCTGGGGGAGGGTAAAGAGACTCAGTGTGTGAACAAGAGAGGTTGACAGGAGCATTGTTGGGAGGGGCCTGGCATTTGGCTATTTGCTTATTGTTTTAAGGTTCTGGTGCTTGAACCCAGTATATATATATATATATATACTGTCCTAGTTTGTTTCTCCATTGCTGTGACAAAACACTCTGACCACTACCAACTTGGGGAGGAAAGGGTTTATTCAGCTTATGTCTCCCAGGTTGTAGCTCATCAGGGAACTCAGGGCACGAACCTGGAAGCAGGAGCTGGAGTACAGGCCATGGAGGAACGCTGCTTACTGGCTTTCTCCCCTGGCCCCTGCTCAGCCTGCTTTCTTATGCAACGCAGGCCCACCTGCCCGGGGTGGTACCACCCACAGTGGGCTGGGCCCTCCCACATCACTCATCAAGAAGATGCCCTTCAGACATGGCCACAGGCCAGTCTAATAGAGGCAATTCCCTGATTGAGGCTCCCTCAACCCAGGTGTGTCAAGTTGACACTAAAGCTATCCAGCACACACACACACACACATATACACATATATATATATGTATATGTGTGTGTGTCTGTATATATGTATATGTATATGTGTATATATGTATACATATATATGTATATGTGTATGTATATATGTATTTTTTAAATTTATTTTTATTTTATGTGTATGAGTGTTATGCCTGCATGTATGTAAGTATGCCCATTTGTGCAGTACCCAGAGGACAGAAGAGGGCATCAGATCCCCTGGAACTGGAGTTATGGACAGTTGTTAGCTGCCATGTGAGTGCTGGGATTCGAACTCAGGTCTTCTGCAAGAACAGCCAGTGCTCTTAGCCTCTGAACCATCTCTTCAGCCCATATATGCTTAATTTTAAGTCATAGAACAACAAACGCACTGACAAGGGTGTGTCCTTTGCAGAACATGTCCCTGGAACTCTCATGAAGTTTTATCAGGGTCTTGGGCATTTTCTTGTTCCCTAAAGCTTTGTGTCTCTTCCCTTGTCCACTAGGGAGCAGTGTCTGCTCAGGTTTGCCCACCTGTATGCCTGCTGGAGGATTCTTACCCAATAGGTCATCTGTGGGGGTGACAGGGAAGCAGAGAGTGTGAACTTAATTTCCAACACTTTGGAAATGCTTTAGAAACTCTCTTAGGCCCTGCCCTGGATCAGTATCTTAGGGGTTGACAAGAGGCCTGGGAATTTAGAAAAGTTTTTTTTTTTTTTTTTTTTAAAAAAAAATCCTGGGGCTGGAGAGATGGCTCAGTGGTTAAGAGCACTCACTGTTCTTGCAGAGGACCAGGGTTTGAGTCCCAGCACCCACATGGTGGCTATGAACCGTCCTTTACTCCAGTTCCAGGGGAATCTGAAGCCCTCTTCTGACCTCCGCAGCATTGCACGACACGGGTGCACTCACTTAGATGCAGGCAATACACTCGTACACATTAAAAAAGAAGAAAAAAAAAGATAAGTCCTCTCTTTTTAAACATAGTTTGTTATTTTTTATTTTATGTGTATGAGTGTATTGCCTACACGTAGGTAACCGTACCCATGTCATGCAATGCCCTCAGAGGACAGAAGAGGCTGTTGGATCCCCTGGAACTGGAGCTAAGGACAGCTGTTAGTTGCCATGTGGGTTCTGGGATTCAAACCCGGGTCTTCTGCAAGAACAATCAGTGTTCTTAACTGCTGAGCCATCTCTAGCCCTAGAAAAGTATTTTAAATTAATTTAACATTTTAAAATATCTTCCCTTTTTAAAAATTAAGATATACATACAAATTGTTCAAAAATAAAATGTTGAGGACTGGAGAGATGGCTCAGCGATTAAGAGTACTGGCTGTTTTTGCAGAAGACCTGGGTTCGAATCCCAGCATCCACATGGTGGCTAACAATGGTCCATAACTCCAGTTCCAGAGGATCTGACGCCCTCTTCTTTCCTCTGCAGGCACTTCATGACACAAGTGCACTTACATGCATGTGGGCATAACACTCATATACATAAAAAAAGAGCTGGGCGTGGTGGTGCACTGTCTTTAATCCCAGCACTTGGGAGGCAGAGGCAGGCGGATCTCTGTGAGTTCAGGGCCAGCCTTGTCTACATAGCAAGTTCCAGGACAGCTGGGAGACCCTGTCTCAAAAAGAACCCCCCCTCCGCCAAAAAAAAAAAAGAAGAGAGCACAAAGACAGGGAGTGCAAGTCCGTTCTCTTCCTGTCTCCTTGGGTCTTTCACAGAAATATGTGCCTGTGGCAGGGACTTTCTATGGCACTGAGCTTTGAGCTGTCCATCTGTCCAGTTACGCTATCCTGTTTACCCCTTACTGACAGGCAATCTTTTCTCATGGTTGTGTGTCCTTTGTTTCCTGAGGGCGAGTGTCTTATGAGTGACACCTGGAAATAGATGCACTGGGAATTGTCTACCTTTCAGCCTTGAAGGAGGTGCTGTTAGAGGTCCCCATAGAGTCTGTCCGGGGTCTTCAACCTACCAACAAGCCAGCTTCTTGCCCTACATCCTCCCAACATAACTATGCTATGAGACCTTTGCATCTTTGACATTCCAAGAGTGAAAAAGAGACATTCTCTGAGGTTATATCTGCCTCTGTACCATAAAAAGCTAGGCAGATTTTAAGAATTCTTTTTATTGGGGCTGAAGAGATGGCTCAACAGTTAAGAGGACCCAGGTTCAATTCCCAGCACTCACATGGTGGCTAAACAACTGTCCATAACTCCAGTTCCAGGGGATCCAACACCCTCTTCTGATCTCCCTGGGTATTGCACAATATGGGTGCACCTCCCCACATGCAAGCAATACACTCATACACATTAAATAAAAATAAATAAAAAATTCTTTTTATTTATTATTATTCATTATTTTTGTTTTATGTATATAAGCGTATTACCTTCTTGTATGTAAGTGTACCCATGTTGTACAGTACCCATGGAGGTCAGAAGAGGGTGTTGGATTCTCTTAGAACTGGGATTACAGACAGTTATTAGCCACCATGTGGGTGTTGGGAATTGAACTGGATCCTCTGCAAGAACAGCCAGTGCTCTTAACTGCTGAGTCATCTCTCTAGCCCCAGTAGTTAATCTTTTATGATTTGAGTTTGTGACCTCATAATATTATCTCTCTCCCCATGTTTTCTTCTATGCTATTTCTGAAACTTTAGGGTCTTTGACTCAGCTAGGGCTTATTTTGATGTAAGATTTGAGTTAAGAATTTGTCATTTGGGTCTGGGCAAGAGACAAATATTACCTTCCAATTAGAAATTTTGAGGAGAGCTGAATGTTAGGTAAGGAGAGGTCAGGATGTATCTGATAATGAATGCTGTGTGGGATCCCACCTCAGGCTTGGAGGATCTAGGGAGATTGTGGGAAAATCTCTAGGAGGCTCCATGGTGAGGTCTTCAAGGATGGTTGCTAGAACAAATACCTCTCCCTCCCTCTGTTCTTTTTTGATAAAACAAAATAAAACCCATTTATTTATGTATGTGTAGGATGGTGGAGATGCATGTGTGTGGGTATGCACACACATCATGATGTACATATGGAGGCCAGAGGACAACTTTTGGGAGTCAGTTCTCTCTTTCCACCATGTAGGTCATGGGAACTGAATTCAGGTGGTCAGGCTTGGCGGCAAGCACCTTTACCCATTGAGACGTCTTGCTGGTCTGCTTCCTCTGTTCCTCCTGGTCAGTCCTAGCTGGCAACTGGAAGCAGACACTCACAGGTGTCCCTACAGGTTTTCCCAGGAACAGGGTGATATGGGTTAAATACTGGACATATCTAGAAGAGTATGTAGGCTAGGCTCTGCCAGATAGTGGACTACTTACCTAATACACTGACCTAGGGGGGACTAGGACACAGCTATCACTAGCAGTATGAGGGTTTGGGCTGGAAGTGGGCAATGGGAAGTGCTGAGGTATGATGTGATATAGTGAGCTGGTATGTGCAAGATTATGACCTGTTTTTCTCACCCAAGGGTGATCTGGTGAGCTTTGTGGACCTTACCTCAACATTTTGATGCAGGATGCTGGGACAGATGGGCAGGGTCTCTAGGTATGGAGAGTATTAGGGAGGTAATTGGTGCACATTAGGGTCCCCATAAGGGAGGGTGATCTAACCCTGAAGCCATCATCTGGTTTGTCTGGATGAAAGACTTCTAAGATCCAAATTATGAAACTATGCTGGGTGTTCCTGTTCTGGGTCTCTGTTCCTAATGGGGTGCAGAGGGCCATCAACTGCCCTCTGTGTTCAAATCAAAGTGCAAACTACGTTTCAAGTCTTAAACTCGGGGAACTGAGTGAGGACAGAAACGGCTTGTTCAGGGAAGCACTGGGGCCACTGTTCCCTCATTCTAGCCTGGTTCCCATCTTCTTGGAGTGAGGCCATTTCCCCTGTAGTATCAGACAACAGCACCACATTTTCATAGTATTTGTTTTCCAGTCCACGGCTGAAATCTTGGAAGCAGAGAAAATGCATTTGATCTATCACCTTTCTTGATGTGACAAGCCTTATAAATCTATTAAAACCTTTAATGAAATCTCTGCTTGGAGCAGCTTCTGAATGAACATGGAATCAGAATTTAAATTAAAATTTTGTTTTGCAGTCTGGAGGCTTTGCTGGGGAAGAAATTAAAGGGGCAGCTTGCTTCTTATTACCACCGTTATTGGGCTCTGGGGGCACTGTGCCTGGAAACCTTCTGACTGATGCTGGGACCTGCCTTGGACCCATTGCTGAACAGAGGAACTGGCTGGATGAGGAGGCTATGGCTCCCCTGATTCTCGACACTGTTTCTACCTTGGACATCACAGAAGATGCTAGGTAGAGGAGAGGCAGATGTCCCTGTACTCACAAAACATAGTCTCATAAGAGTCAGAAAATGTTGGAAGGGGAAAGAGAAAAGACAAAAGAGTTGAAGGATATGAGATTGCTAGTAGGTTGGTATAAGGTGACACTGGGTTGAGGAGGACAGGCAGAAAAGAGGAGGCAGTGAGGTCAGTGTGTGTGGTTGGGCTGGGGAGAAAGTGCTGAGCCTCCTCCAGTTTTTAAAAGTCAGTTGAGCCCTGTCCTTGGTGTTTTCCATAACAGTTATGTGTGGTTAAAAACAGACTGAAGGAGATAGGTCTGGTGGTACAGGCCTGTAATTCCTAGCTACTCAGGAGGCTGAGGCAGGAGAATTGAAAGTTCAAAATCTGCCTGGGCTACAGAGTGAGTTCAAGGCCAGCCTGGACAATTTAGTGAGACTTTGTCTCAAAATAAAAAATAAAAAGCAAAAAGAGGGCTTGGGATGTAGTGTACTGTAGTTTACAGTTATAGAACACTTACCTAGCATGCATAAGGCCCTGGGTTCAATCCCCAGTTCCACAAAACCACAAGAAAAAAATACGAAAGACCTCTTTCACCTTCCCATAACCCTCTGTCCTTCTCCTCCCTCTCTACCCTCTGTGCTCTCAGACACATATGGGCAGCTGCCTCTGCTTCCAGATGTATGCAGACAGACATGTGGCATGTCAGGACTTTGAAAAGTGTTTTCTTTCTTCTGTTTTCCAACTTTACCATACAGTCTTGTCCCTTTTGTGATGAAAAAAAAATCTGGAAACACTCAAAACACTTTAAATGTGAAGCATAAAAGTTCTATGAGACTGTCTCAGGGAGGAGTGGGCTCTCAGGAAGACACAGGAGCCAGGGAGGAGGGCAAGAATCAGCAGCAAGTTTGGGAATAGAGCTGTTTGGGGATTAAGGGGCAAAAAGTCATAACAGAAGGAAAGGGAAGGGTCATAGCTGAATGTGGTAAAAGAAAAACTAGTTTCTGAATAATGGGGAAAATGCTTATAAATTAACAAGAAAACCTCAACCAAATCAATAAAGATGAGCAGCGAGGTTGAGGCAAGTTTTCTAGAAAGAGAGTAGACTTGAAGAATTGTTTTGGGGATTCCTGTGTGCTGTGTGCTTCTCTCCTCAAAGAAGTAGCCTTATAGGATCTAGGCTGAATCTGAGAATCAGGAGACCCCAGGGTTCATGACTATGCAAGGGGTTTCCTCTGAGTGTCTAAGGGCACAAGGCATCACTATCACTCTTCAGTGTGGAGAATGTTCCAGGCCCAGAGCCCCTCAGGAGTAAGAGCCTCTCCTGCCCTCTTGACCACTTATCTTAGAAATTCCGAGTGTTTGGACAGGATGGGGAATCTGAGCATGTGACATCTTCAATGAGGCTGTTTCTATGAAAAAACATCCCATGTCATGAACCACCAGGAAACACTAGAGTTCAGATACTCCAAACATTCTCAGGTTCATGCAAAGTGGCGAATCTTAGTCTGTTCAACATGGCGACCCTCTCAAGTCGCCCGGTTTGAAATATGCAGTGCCAGGAGACAGAATGTGCTTAGAATGACAAAAAATACAGGCTTCTTTAGGACTGGGCAGTTGAATTATGGAACTGGGAAACTATGACTTGCAACTCAGTGAGACTGTAGGAGGTTTAATTGTTTTAGACTTGCAGATGTATCCAACTCCAAGCCTGCAGGCCATGTGCAACTGAAGATAGTCAAGAATGTGGCCCAACATAAAATTGTAGAGTTACATTAAAACATTATGTAATTTTTTGGTGATTTTTTTGGTGACTTGATTGTCCTCAAGTGTGAATTTTGTAGGTGACAACATCGTTTTGTAATATCAAAAGGTTGGACCTGCCTTCTAGAATGACCATACTGTCACAGGTGGGTTTTTATACAAGTGGTTAGGAAGAATGAGGTCACTGCTTAGAACAGTGATTAAAAAATAAATGAATGAATCACACACACATATACACACATTTATGTTTTTATATTTTATTTATTATTTTAATTTTATGTGTATGAGTGTACTGCCTGAATGTGTGTAAGTGTACCTGTGTTGTGCAGTGCCCGCAGAAATCAGAAGAGAGTGTTGGATCCCCAGAGTTGGAGTTATGGACAGATGTCAGCTGCCATGTGGGTATTGGGAATTAAACCCAGGTCTTCTGCAAGAGCAGCCAGTGCTCCTAACTGCTGAGCCATCTCTCTAGTCCCACACATTTATGTTTTTAAAAAGGAGACCTCAGAGCCCTTCAGCAGGAAAGCAAGAGTGTAGTTTAATGCCACACAGGGATTAAAGTCAGTCAAGTAAATTCAGATAAACCTCAAAAATTATGTTAAGTGGGGCTGGAGAAATGGCTCAGTGGTTAAGAACACTGAATGGTCTTGCAGAAGACCTGGGTTTGAATCTCAGCACCCACATGGCAGCTAACAACTGTCTGTAACTCCAGTTCCAGGGGATCCGACGCCCTCTTCTGACCTCCACAGGCATTGCATGACATGGGTACACTTACACACATGCAGACAA
>NW_008346900.1:3337063-3476081 GCF_000622305.1 Nannospalax galili
AGAGCACTGACTGCTCTTGCAGAGGACCTGGGTTCGATTCCCAGCACCCACATCACAGCTATGAACCATCCTTAACTCCAGATTCCAGGGGAATCTGAAGCCCTCTTCTGACTTCTGCAGCATTGCATGACACGGGTACATTCACATACATGCAGACAATACACACATACACATAAAATAAAAATAAATAAAATATTAAAAAATTTATGTTATGCAATAGATGCAACTTGCAAAGAGTTTTGTTCTATGTGATCACATTAATGTATGCTGAAAAATGTTATGTTGTTCATGGACATGTACATAGGTGCTAAAACTGTGAAAGCATCCTGAGAGACTTTACAAATAGATTTCAGGAATACTGCTTCTACATGACTGAACATTTTCATACATAAAAAGTAAATAACAGGGGCTGGAGAGATGGCTCAATGGTTAAGAACACTGGTTGTTCTTACAGAAGACCCAGGTTTGAATCCCAGCACCTACATGGCAGCTAACAACTGTCCGTAACTCCAGTCCAGGGGATCCGACAGCCTCTTCTAACCTCCGCGGGCATGGCGTGACACGGGTGCACTTACCTACATGCAGGCACTACATGCATACACAAAAGATAAAAAATAATAAATAAAAATTTAAAAAATTAAATAATAGATTTGGGGTACAGAATGAGAAGGCAGTGTATATGATAGGGCATTACCTCCAGGTGGAGCCAAAGGGAGCCTAACTGGTGGACTGGTAAAGGGAGGACCTGAGGGCTCCAGCGGAGGTTTTGTAGGAGGGGGATGGTGGCTTCTGGCTCCAGCTCCTGAGTGAGGCAATGCAGTCTGACCTGGGACCACCAAGAGGATCCAATCGAATCAAAAGGGCAACATCATAGGCACATCTGTCTGGGTGAGGCAGCAGAGGAAGCTATATGTGGCCCAGGGAGCAGTCAAAGTCTCTCTCTGGGCTTCAAGGCTTGGATAATGAGTCAGGGCAATCCTAGTGATCTAAAGACAGCTGATACAGAAAAGATGCTGAATCATGCATGGGAGATGTTTCCTAAGTAAGCAGCATCAGAGGCTGCACAGTCATGGAGAGAGCTTTTCCTGTGGCTCAACCAGTTCACAATAAACACAGTTAAACTTTTATTTATGGTACAGTTGCTAATTGCACTGTAAACATTTTTCATCAAGCAATTGCTGTTTACCAGTTTGCCAATCAACTCATTATCCAGCCACCTCTCTCGTTCCTGCTTCCCTGCTATTTCGATTCCCCTGCAGCTGTCCTCCAGGCTTAGCCGAAGATGCCATGCTGGGCTCTCCTGACCATGGCTCTCAATCCTCATAGCCCAGAGTATCCTTGCCTCCCTTTCCTTGCACACGCCTTAGCCCTATCCCTTAGCTTGCACGCTGTCTTCCCATCCACTATTTCAGGAAGCAAACCTATATCCTCAGGGCTATACCTATTCACACCTTGATTCACTGTTTACTTCCTTTCAATGTCCATGCAGCAGACTTCAGCTTCAGGGCAAGCCTGGGCTGGAAGATTCTCTGGTGGAAGGAAGTTGCATTAGACCCAGTTTGGGGGATGCTTGCTGTTAGCCATGGCCACATCATTTTGTAAATCTCTCCCATTTGGGTTAAACAATGACAATTCCTGAAACTAAAGTAATTTGTTTCTCAGAACTAAAGTAACTTGTTTTTCTGGATTCTTGTCTTCCCTGCTCTACCCTAGTAAACAGCTGACCAAGAAAGATCACCTGACATTTTTTTACCCACCAGTCACCTTATTTCCCTAGCTGCCCCTAGCAACAGTCAACCGCTGGCCAAAAAGGGAAACTTTTCCATCCTCCTTTTTCTTCCTCCTTTCTGCAGAATAACTTCTCCAGCCTGTAAGCAGAGGGAGGCTCTCTGGTTCTTACTCTAGTGACCCCTCCCTCTGAAAGTCTTTCCCTAATAAAGCCTATGTTGCCATTGAGTTGCTTGTTTTTCCTTCTTGCCCGACCTTACACATGCCCTTCTGAAACAACATGATCTTTAGTGGCCATTTGTGGGTGAGCACACATGTATGTGCATGCATGAGTTTAGGTTAGTGTATAGGTGCATGCATGTACATTAGCAGTACATACATGCTTGTATGCACATAAATAGTACACGAACGTATGAACAGGTTGTACATGGTATATATGTATGTTTATTCATGTGTACCTACGTGTGTATGAATTGCAGTGTTGTATTCATTTGTATGAATGCACATTCATGTGCACATGTGCAAGCATGTAGGTGAGTAGCACACACATGTATACATGAATGTTTGTGTAGACTAGTACTGTATATTTGTACATTAATTATGCACATATATGCATGAGTGGTGTGTGCAATTGTGTGTGTATGATACATTACCATGTATGTGTTGTGCACATGCTCATTTACATGTGTGATATGTATATGCATGCATATGTATAAATATACACATGTGCCCACAAATGCTTAGATGTCTCTTTGCATGTGTGTGTGTGTGTATGGGAGTGGTAATCTGTATACCCGTATATACATATGTCCAAATATATGCTTGCTTGTACATGTGTGTAATGTGTTAGTGGAATAAATATGCACATGATGCATATGCTGTGCTTGTGTATGTTATGTGTGTGTGAGTGGTGAGTATGTGTGGACAACAGGTTAGCAAAGTTTGAGTCTGATGGGGCTTTCTGCTAGCTGTGGTAGAAAGGGTGCTAGGAGCCTGCTGGCAGGGCTGAGGTTTCCTTCTGGGTGAATATGTGGGCCTGGTGTGAGCTCTGATCACATACCTGGATACCTGGTTTGGGGAGACATTGGGTTGCAGTTGGCAGTATATGCTCATACATGTGTATGTGAACACATGCATGTGCATGTGTTGAGCATGTATGGCCTGCTCTGTGGTGATTGTGGGTAGTGATTTAGGGGTGTATTGGGGTGCCAGAGTACACACTGGGGCATTGAAGTAGAGTAACAAAGCAGGTTCCCAGGAGTCTGAACTCAGATACACTTTTGCCTACTTTTTTATTCATATAGATGGGAGGGTAAAAACCTTCCTCTGTCTCTTAGGTCCATTAAGAATGGGAAAAGTCCCAGGTTTTGGTTCTGAACTCTCTGAGTGACTATATACTCTTCTAGAATCCTCTCCAGGCACCCTAAGCACACATAAATTGCTGGTCATTTGCTATGGGCAAAGTCCCTCAAAATGTTCCTTGGAGACTGAGAATCCAGCCATACTGCTGTGTGAATTTGGGCAGAGGATACTTTAGTGTTAGGCCTCTCAGGAGCACAAGGAGGAAGACCGTATTTACTCCATTGGCCCCCTCACCTTTGAAATCAGGCATTGTTAGATCCTTTCCAATTGGAGTGTCCCACACCAGACCTGGGAGCCCATGGGTGGGCACTATGGGATGCCCAGAAGCCCCCGAGGATTTGGATCTGTGCCATGCTGGAGCTAATCAGTTTTACTCCCTGAGACCCTATGGCAACATAAAGGGCCTGGTAGCAAAGATGCCCATCACAGGACTGTATAAAACCATTGTTCAACAGGAACCCTGTGTGATGGTAGCTGCTCAGGAAAAGGCTCTTTTGGGTTGTGGAAGCAGGGTTGGCCCTTTTTTGGACTAAGTCCAGTGTTTTGAACAATTGACAGGTGGAGAAGAGAACTTCCAGACACCATAGGCTCTCTACTGAGAGAGGGTTTGAAGACTTGTCCACTGGGTTGGAGGATGTGTAGCAACTTCTGTGAGGAACTTACTGCTTGTCCACTCTACTCTGCCTACTCTGTTCTTTTTTTCTAGAGATATTCCCCAGGCCTCATCTCTTAAGGGTTTCATGGGGTAGTGGGGGTGGGGGTGCACCAGTGACAGAGCCTTGAGACTAGGAAAGTTGGGAAGGCCCAGAGATGTAAGTCAGCTTCCCCCTGAGTCTTGGACCTGGGCCAGTTCTGCGAAGGAAGCAAGGGGTGGATGCTGGCTATAAGCCCTTAGTGAGGGTAGCAGGTACAAACTTAGAGTGCTGAATAGTGGCATGGAGTGCTCTGTGACCTGAAGGCAGCCTTGCGCTGGCATGCCTAGTAGTGAGAGGAGCTGCTCCTCTGAGCTTGCCTGAGAAAGTATGATGAGACCCAGCCTCTATTGTATACCCTCAGGCTTCCAGCCAGCTCTAGAATTGTACCACTCCTGCCTGAGGGTGAGGCATGGCCCCTTCAGGGCTGGAGACCCCTGGGGGCCCTCCCTGAGTACCCCTCAGACTCTTCTATAGGGAGAGTTCCTGGTATTTTTTCACATGGGCACCAGGGCAGGTGCACAGCTGACTCTGCAGAGGAGCTCTTTGTGAGAGACCCTGTCTTCCGGCCTGCCCCTCCTCATTCCCCCAGACGCTCAAAGAAGGTCTGTTTTCTGAGCCTCCTCAGCAACACCCCCACTAGCGCAACCTCCCTCAGATGCGAGTTAGCAGCCCTTCTAACATCCTTCCTTCCGGCCTTGTCCACAATTCTCTAAGGCCCTGAAAGAAGTACTGGAACAGCTTCTACTTAACTACTGGGCAGACGGTGATGCTGTGACTTATACAATTCTAGCTGTGACAAAGGCAACCAGAAGTGCCAAAAAGAGCTTCTCAGGGAGTAGCTTAACAAGACACCACTGGGGAGGAGATGGTGGGAAAGGATGGGGGTGGGGTCCTCTGAGTATAGTGGAGGCCAGGGAGCAGAGGGGCAGGTCTTTAGCCTTTTGTTCTTAAGTGCAGTGGCCTGATGGGAGCAGAGGATGGAACAGTGGGCACTGTAGGGTAGGGTTGGGGAGGCGTGAATATCGTGGGGATGGGTCTGGGATCTAACTGCTCTTCAGGGAGCCTTAACAGTGTCTGTGCCCATATCCCTGTGGAGCAGCATGAATCATACTCAGGGGGACTCCATTAATGGGGTGCTGGGGAGAGCAGGCAGTGGGCTCTTGATTCAGAGGGCCACACAGTTTGGTTCAAAGTATGGTGTGCCAGATTCCCTTATCCACAGGGATCTGCAGATCTGCATTTTGGGGCCATCTAGTCAAGCCCTCTTCCTGGCCCTGTTCCTGGGGCTGGAGGCTTGCTCAGCCTCACTGGAGGCTCCTCATTCTTTTGCCCCATGCTGGCTCTGCTGAGGTCTTCTGCACACCTGTTCTAACACTGTGCCCTCATGCTGCAAGATAAATGTAGAAAGCCACCACATAGAGGCAGCATCTTTGGATCATCATTTGCAAAACAGTGGCAGAACCTGGAGTGGAGAGACACTATGAGGCACAAAGGGCACACACCATACCTAGGGGTGGCCTAGAAGGGTTCTTGCAAAAAGGATGCTGGAGTTGAGACCCCCCTCCCTTGAGACAGTAGAGTGATACCTACAGAGGCCTGTGGAAGCAGGAACCCCAGAAACCCTGGTCTTGGGGCAGTGCTTGTTTACTTTAAGGAAGCCCTTATGGTTGGAGGAGGGAGGCTTAGGGTAGGTTGATAGGCCCAGGGCTGAGAAGAAGGTAAAAAGCCAGTTGATGGGCTCCCCTGTGGTTGCTGGTACCCTGGTCTCAATAGAGAGATCCTGGTTGAGATTGGCCTAGGGGGCTCTCTTGTGCATGAAGGGTGCTAGACTTGAAGCTCCCAAGCTTCTTCATACTATCTCCTTCATGGAGGAAGGGAGGGTGTGGGCACATACAAGCAGTACATATGTGCTGCACATTTGCACACAGAAATGAGAACAGACACATGACTATCAACAGTTCCACTGGGCAGCTCTCTGCCTCTGCCTCTGGGAATGGTTTGGGGCTAGTTTGGTAACTACTATCTTTCTCCTAATCTGTGGGCACCTGTCTTGAAGATGTGGAATTCTGTGGATAAGGGCACACTCTCTGGAGGCAGAAGGCCTGAGTTCCAATCCTTAGTCTCCTCTGGGCCTCAGCTATCTGGTTAATGACCTGGGTACATTTGTTTGCTTCAGTTTGCTGGAGTAATGAGGAACACTCTGAGTAGGGGCAGGTATACAGGGTGGGAGCTGCTGCATGGTGACTGTTCTAGTTTCCTTTCTGTTGCTATGATAAAATACTCTGACCAAAGCCAGGCGTGGTGGTGCACGCCTTTAATCCCAGCACTCAGAGGCAGAGGCAGGCGGATCTCTGTGAGTTCAAGGCCAGCCTGGTCCACATAGTGAGTTCCAGGACAGCTGGGGCTACAGGGAGATCCTGTCTCAAAAAGACCAAAAAAACTCTGACCAAAAGCAACTTAGGGAAGGAAAGGTCTTATTTAGCTTACATTTTAAAGCCACAGTCCATCATTGACAGAAGTCAGGACAAGGACTCAAGAAGGAGCTTAAAGCAGAAACCATGGAGGGATGTTGCTTGCTGACTCATTTGTGGGCTCATGGTTAGTTAGCTTTTGTACGTAGCCCAGGACTACTTCCAATGGAATGGTGCCATCTACAGTGGACTGGGCCTTCCTACATAATTAACAACCAAGACAATTCCTCACAGAGAAACCTGGTAAGTACAATTACTCAATTGAGACTCTTTTCAGGTGACCCTAGGCTCTGTCTAGTCCAGTTACCATGTGGTATTATTCTTACAAGATCTGGTAGGGAGTGTGGATACTGTGGAGCTTGAAAATGGGGGAGAAGGGCTCTGTGTGTGTGTGTGTGTGTGTGTGTGTGTGTGTGTGTGTAGTGTAGTGTAGTGAACTTTTTGTTACTATGACAAAATACCAATAAAAACAACTTAAAGGAGAAAAGTTTATTTTGAATCATAATTTTAGAGATTTCAGTCTCTGGTTGGCTGGTTCTGTTGCTGTGGGCCTGAGATTGAGCCTGATTATCACAGGTGGGAAGAACTTTTGGTGGATCAGGGCAGCTCATGTCATGGCAGCTGGGAAGCAAATAAAAAGGGGCCAGGAATAAAGTATATTTTTACAGGCATGCCTCCAGTGATCTTTTTCTCCCAATTAGGCCCCACGTTCCACAGTTCCACTGATTCCCCATAATCTGTTCAGATTTTGAATTCATTAATGGATTAATTCATTGATGAAGGAATAGCCTTCATGATTCCTATCATTTCCCCCAAGGCCCTACCCCTATGATCACTGCTTGTATTGAGGACCCAGTCTTCAGTATATGAATATTTAGGGGGCTCACTTCATATGCTAGCTCCAACAGTGGGCATGGTAGGTGATTCCTTGAGGTTGGTAGTGTTGGATTCAGACTCATGAAGGCTTGACTTTGGTATCCTTCTAAGCTCACTATCTCTGCCCTCCCCAGAGCCAGGCCCCTAGTGGACTAAGTATGTGGATCTGGCAGTATCCAGGGGGCTTCTATGAGGCTGTTTGTCATGAAGTCAGGTTACTGTGCTGGGTAGGATCAGGGTGGTTGTAGAGAACCAGGCAGGTCCAGATGAACCCAGAATGTTCACTGCTGACCTATGGTGGGTCGTGAGGCCCCACCCCACTTGGCTAGACCCTGGATGTTGCCCATAGAGCCACTGAGGTAGCTGGTTCCTGACAGGGGCAGTTCTGTCTTCTTGCCCCTGCTTACATGGTCGGCTGGGATCTCCAGAAAGGGCGTCTGATGGTTATATTGTGGTTCTTGCTCACATCTGTGTGTTCATCTCAGGACTCCCAGCCACCAGGTATATCATTTCACACACAGATGAGCAAGGCTGTCCTTGCCTTATGGCCTGGAGGCTTAGAGAGGGCTAGGTGACACATATGCAAGAGCTGCTGGGATGGGGACATGCTGAGCCAGCTCTTGTTTGTGAAGACAAGGACATGAGGCAATGCTTTTGCCATTTTTCAAAAAAAATGTTTTATTTATTATTTTATGTGTATGAGTGTGTTGCCTGCATGTATGTGAGTGCACCCGTGTTGTGCAATGCCACGGAGGTCAGACGAGGGCTTCAGATTTCCCTGGAACTGGAGTTAAGGACGGTTCATAGCCGCCATATGGATGCTGGGAATCGAACCTGGGTCCTCTGCAAGAGCAGTCAGTGCTCTTAACTGCTGAGCCACCTGGGTCCTCTGCAAGAGCAGCCAGTGCTCTTAACCGCTGAGCCATCTCTCTAGGCCCTGCTTTTGCCATTTTAAGCACACAGAGTCTGGCTTAAATAAGGTGACTCTTAGAATGGGATCCAAGGACCTTGGGAATAAGGGATAGGAAGTGAATAGGGGACCCTGTATCTGGCCGTGTATGTCCTTTGTGATGGTACTGAATGGCTCACACAGCAAATGTGCTGAGAACTCTACCAAGGGAGGGGACTCTGTATTTTATTGTCAGGCAGGTCCATATCCTGACATTTCATAAGTGCCAAGAGCCCCAAGGGGAGCACTGATGAGCAATATATGGGGTGCTGGGGACAGGCCCTACTCCTGGTAGGGTGCTTCTCTGCTCCTCATGGAACCCTTAGGCGGTGGCTAGTAACAAAAGTGATTGGCACAGTAGTCCTGTTCTCCCCAGACCAGATGGATGGACATGTGTCAGGGACATTTCAGGGGAGAGCCAAAGATAAATGCCTTGCTGTGGGAGGGCAAAGGCTGAGCACCAAATCTCTTGAAGCTTGACCTGGATTTATGGAAGATGTAATATTAGAGCCATGCTCTTGTACATACCAAAGAAAGCAGAATGGATGTCAGGTTTCAGAGAATGTGAAATAAGGGCCCAGAGGGCAGGCATGGAATGACCTGAGCTTGAGACTTGGTGTTAAGAGAGAGCAGGCCACTCTACATTCATCCAGCAGGTATTTTAGGAACAAGGTCAATATTTTCAGAGCGCTTGGGAACTTGTGTCAGTAGAAGAGAATTAAACAACAACTCCAAGTGGTACTCCTTGACTGAGAGTGGTGCGTGCTGTGGAAATAGGGCTGCATATGATGGCCCAGGAGCAGTGGAACTTGGAACAGGTCAGTGAGAACCTATCTTGTGGGGTGTGAAGTGTCTGAGCTGATGTGGCTGACACCAGCTGGAAGAGGGTGTGGAGGGTGGTAAGGTCCCTGAAGATCAGGGTAGTTGTTGGGGAGAAGGGCTTTACTCAGAGATGTAGAGGTTTTCACCTGTCTGAATGAGATGTGGGGGGTGGGAGTAGGGGTGGAGAAGAGGGTTTCATCCTGCCCTTAATCCTTCCAACCCAGGCCTGAGGTACCAAAATTTCTTTTTTAAAAAATATCTTATTTATTATTTTTATTTTATGTGTATGAGTGTATTGCCTGCATGTGTGCGAGTGCACCCATGTTGTGCAATGCCATGGAGGTCAGAAGAGGGCTTCGGATTCCCCTGGAACTGGAGTTAAGGATGGTTCGTAGCTGCCATGTGGGTGCTGAGAATCGAACCTGGGTCCTCTGCAAGAACAGTCAGTGCTCTTAACTGCTGAGCCATCTCTCTAGCTCCTGAAATTTCTTTTTTAAAAAATACTTTATTTAGTTGGGCATGGTGGTGCACACCTGTAGTCCCAGCACTTGGGAGGCAGAGGCAGGCGGATCTCTGTGAGTTCAAGGCCAGCCTGGTCTACATAGTGAGTTCCAGATCAGCTTGGGCTACAGGGAGACCCTGTCTCAAAAAGACCAAATAAACCAAATAAACTTTATTTTATATGTATTAGTGTATTGCCTACATGTATGTAAGTGTACCTGTGTCATGCAATGCCCCTGGAGGTCAGAAGAGGGCGTCGGATTCCCTGGAAGTGGAATTACAGATGGTTGCTAGCTGCCATGTGGGTGCTGGGATTCGAACCTGAGTTCTCTGTAAGAGCAGTCAGTGCTCTTAACTTCTGAGCCATCTCTCCAGCCCCAGCACTGAAATATCAACTTGAAAGTACAGATCACAGACCAGCCCTACTTCTCTCAATATTTTTGTATCTGTTTCTGGGTGGTGATGGAAGAGATCAGTTTTTTTTCTTTTATAAACAGGGATGATAGGTGTTCAGATCACTAAGGGGAGATGGAGATGGTAGTGATGGGAGTTTGTAGGTTGTTCTCTTAATTTGGAGGTTAATGGAGTGTCTGATATGACTTGTGATTTAGAAGCAAGGCAGGATAACTCCCAGAGTTTCTGGATCCCTCAGAGTCAGGTAAGCTGGAGGGAGCCCAAGGCAGGAGTGTGGCTGTAGGAGGGTACACATCAGATTTCAGCTACTATTGTCTGACCCAGATGCTGTGTTGCCTCAGGGATATGTGTGTGAAGACCTGGTGTGCCATACCATCCTGTAAGTCTGTGAATAGGCTCCACTAGTGGCTTGGATCATTTATGCAGGACATTTGATGTCTTTGAGCCTGCAAATATGTCTTGGTTGATCTAGAACAGGCCTTGGGATTTTATGTACCAATGACAGGTCTCCACTATGGCCTGATTCTTATGATGACTAAGTCATATTTCCAGGGGTCTCAGAAAAGTCCATTAACTTCCTGACCCCATAAAATAGGTCATCACTACTTGAAACATACTGATGACTTGTTGGGACACTGATATTTTCAGGTGCCAGGAAATATCCAAAGCTCTTCCTCCTGCCATGACTGTATCTGCAAACCTGTAGGTCCAATCCTATGTTTCTGAGGAGACATGGCTTCTATATGGATGCAGGGTTGACCATGAGCTCTATGATGGTATATCTAGGCCCGCTTCAGGCCCACACTCTGGGCCTTCTGTTCCTGAGAGCAGCAAGCAGCTCCTTCCTTAGAGTAGGGGTCATAGTCAAGTGTGGGAGCTCACATACCCTTTCTCCCATGGTCCTATATATCCCTCTGTTGTCCTCCTGAAGTCTTCCCTGCCCTTTCCCCTAGTATCTTGCTCTGCTCTGGTCTGCTCAGCCCCACACTGGTGGGATTTGCATACAGGTGCTGGTGGGGCCAGCTGCCCATATCTAGGATGGCTAGTGGTTAGTTTAGGAGGCGCAGGTGGCAGAACAATGGCTAGTCTGAATGTGGGCTTTACTTCTTGCTGCCTCTGTGGGGCTTCTGCTTTGCTTTTGCACCAGTGGCAAGAGGTGAGTTGTGGAGTTGGGGCCTCTCCCCTGTTCTGCCATCAGCTCCCCTCAAGTCTCAGCTTACTCTCTGTTTGGGTCTTTGAACCAAGACCCTGCATATGCCAGCAGATAGGGTGGACAACCTGGAAGAGTCTTTGGTGTGGGACTGCACATCAGAGGAGGTTGAAGCAGCTGATAGAAAACCCCTTGGTGTAGATTATATAAAGGCCTCTTTTGAAGAACTGTGAGCTACCTTCAAGTTCCAGGTCCAGGCAGCATGTGAAGCTCAGTGGTGTACCATATGACTACACTAATGTTCATCAATAGACGATGACTTCCACTGTGTTTTTATTAACCTGGTAGCTGTCTAATGAATATTAAGTGAAGTATTTGTTGCTCACAATCTTTGTGAAGCAGATTTCCACTACTGTCTCATGGATCAGAAAGGCCCCATTCTGACTATTCTATTAGGCCTTCGGCATACCTACTGGCGACCCCTCCCAGCCAATTACAGGCCTTCTTCTAGCAGTCATTCACATTCATCAAAGGTCTCTCCCCCCACCCGCTGGTAATCCTCTGGAAATGCTCTCACAGACTTACCAAAAAGGTGTGCCTCAGCTTCTGAGATGATTCTAAATTTAGTCAAGTTAATAATGAAAATTAGCTATCACAGCAGGTATATGTGGAGAGGGAGAGGGAGAGGGAGAGGGAGAGAGAGAGAGAGAGAGAGAGAGAGAGAGAGAGAGAGAGAGAGAGAGAGAGAGAGTTTGGAGGAGGTAGAGGGTTGTATGGGGATTCCAAATCTTGAGGTTCCAAGCTTCTCTAACTAGGACTTATGGGTGGTATGACTACTGGGGTGTTCCACCTGGCTCCTTTGATGGGATGTGGCTTTGCAGGTCTCACAGACCTGACACCAGTTTTCCAACCTTTCAGGATTTTAGCTACCACTTGCCTTTTATGGGGCCCATCATCCCCAGCTGCTATGAGAGGGTACCCCTACTCCTTCATGCATATCCATAGTTTCTGGAACCAAGGCCTTATGCTGGCTCTGGGGCTCTAATGATGGGCATGGCTGGACTCACCCCAGGATCAGCTCCTGGCACCATAAGACAGATACTTGGAAGGGATATTTCTCCTTTTATTTTGTTTTTGTTTTAGACAAGGTCTCTTGTAGCCCCAGCTGGCCTCAAATTCACTCTGTAGCTGAGGATGAATTTGAACTGATCCTCCTGCCTCTACCCTGCTCGAGTTCTTGGATTGTAGACATGCACTACCATACCCAAGGTTTTATTTATTTATTTATTTTTTGTCTTTTTGAGACAGGGTCTCCCTATAGTTCCAGTTAGTCTGGAACTTGATATGTAGACTAAGCTGGCCTTGACCTTACAGAGATGCACCTGACTCTGCTTCCTGAGTGCTGGGATTAAAGGTGTGTACCACCACACCCAGCAACAACACCCAGTTTTATGGGGTGTTGGGGATCAAATCCAAGGCTTTCTGCATGCTAGGTAAGTACTCTCAACTGAGCTACATCTAAGCTTATCTTTTGACATGGCCAGGTCAACATTCCTGTTGCTTTTGCATTTTAGCCTGCAGCTGCCAAGGTCCACACTCAGACTTCAGGGGTCATTCAGGTGCTCTCCTGCCCTATGAATCCATTGGTCTTGACTTCTATGGTACCCTCTCTCTGCTAATAAGCAGACTCAGTCTGTCTAGCTTACCATGGCAACCGCCTGCAGCTTGCTCTCTGTCCGGGTGCCTAGTCGCTTTATCTTTTAGGCCATCTGTTCTGGGAACACAATTCCAAAGCCACTTAAACAGAGCCTGGAGCAGGGCAACCCTGAGCTCACACGAGTGTGCATTCACATGCACATGCACATAGATGCAGTTTCCTCTTCAGAGTAGAAGTTAATGACAGGGACTAACAGTAGGGCTCCCAGCAGCTGCTCAATATCTTGCTGTTCTTGAGCAGGTTTCTGGGAAGTCCTTATGGCCTGTGAGCTGTGTGATTCTGCATGCCTGTCTGCTTCGCAGCCTCACCCCTTTTCTCTGTCCTTACACCCTTTTTTGTCCATGAGTCTATCTGGTTCCTGCCTTTGTCCAAGTTCCTTTGCTGCTCTTCCTGCCTTGGTCCATGTTGTCTGTTTATTCATCTTGCTTGTGGTCATGACTATGAGTCTGGTCCTTGTCTCTGTCAGCCTCTCATCTTTCCAGATGGGTCATTCGCTCTTTGCTTTCTACTCTCTTTATGTCCTGGTAAGGTAGGCCTTCAGGGACTGCTTGTAGGACAGGGAGTGAGGGGCCTATCTTTCATGCTCCTTAGTTTGATCTCTGAGTATATTTATCTTTTCCCTTCCTCCTCAGCCTAAGCAGGGACTCATGGTCACTGCTTTTGTCTTCCTTAGGTCTGCTCATATCTAGGGTGAAGTCCCTTCAGCTCATACCTAGGCCCCTTGCCTTGAACCCGTACTTATTACCCATCAAATGTGCTTTTCCTTCCAGTCATATAGCCTTCCCTCATACTATGTGTTCACCTGTTACCCCTTCCTTCTCTTAGGAGACCATGGATAGGCAGTGTCTTAAACCAGCAGGCTTCTTCTCACCCATCTAGGTACCTGAGCTCAGCTGACCTGGCCACCTGGTTGAACTGCTTCTCCCTGCAGGTCACTCTGAGCTCCACAGCAGCCTATATTAGTTTGGCACACAGGAGACAGTCAGGAAGGAAATCTCTCTTTGGAACTGTTTCCAGTTCTTTCTGAGGTCTGACCTAGATGACTCATGCTACAAGGAGATGCCTCCTCCCTGCTGTGGCATCAAGAGTGTTTTTTGGTTTCTTTTTTAACCTCCCAGTGGTGCCTTCTCCTGGCTGGCCCTAGGCCTGGGCTGCTATAAAATCTGTTGTTAGCTGCTTATAGACCCAGAACTCTGGATCTGGGTCCCTCAGAGTACTGAGGGCTACTGATGGGGGGGCCTTCCAGTGGCTTCTGCACTGTAAATCAATCTGCTCTGAGTCCTGGCTGGCAGTCATTCAGCTGAGTTTTCTTATCTCCGTCAATCTGACAGTATGGCTTTTTTCAGGCCTTGTCCTGCCTGTTGTGTCAGAGCAGTAGCCTGGTCTACTTGTGGCTGGAGTTCTGACTCTGGAAGCTTGAGGTCTTAGGAAGGTCAAGCTGAAGCCTAGACATGATAGGCACCTTGGCTCTTGTGCTCTGGCTATGTAGAGGCTCTGGGGCTATGAGGTTCTGGATCATGATAGAACTGTGGAGGAGACAAGCAGGCAGAGCAGAGACACTCTGGGGTTTGTGCTATGGGTACCTTATTAGAAATTCCTGGCCACCAGTGCTAGCCCTTACCATTAAAACAAGGCACTCTTTGGAGCTTAGGACAGGCCTTCCATTGCCCACTTCAGGGTGCCATGCTGTATGTTGGGCAGACATGGCTGTGACAGGTGATGTCAAAGCTCTTTCCTTTGGTCAGTTGCAGCTCCTACTTGTGGTAGACGGTCACAGGCAGGCAGATGTGGTGACTGCGCAGAGCCTCGAGTGAGACTAGGGTGACAGGTGCTGTGGACAGCAGAGTTGTGTTCTAAATATAAGGCTGTGATCTGAACAAACAAATGCTCTCAAACTCTCTTCAGCACACAGGCTATCTGGTGGGATCTGACATGGTGTTGACAGGTAATGTCCACCTTTAGTGCCCAGCTGTTGAGTCTCAAAAGCCTCCTGAGTCATCCAGCTTTCAGAGGTAGGGTTGGTTCCAAGTATGTCCAATTTTTCAGCCTGGGATAGATTCAAGGCCAACTTGTTCTAATAAAAGAAAGAATCATTATGGAAACAGTCTCCTGGATTTCTATCACTGTTCCTCAGGGTGGGGTGTTCTAATCAGGTGGAACAAATTGGACTTGCTAGCCCCAGGCATGGGTGAATATGGTATAGGAGGGGCTGCTGGACTGGGAGGTCACCGAGGTGGGAAGAGGGCTAGGGACAGTGGCTATTTGTAACAAAGCACTATGTTTTGGACCTGTATGGCGACCCTGGGCCTTCCTTTGATTCCTAAGGAAATTGAGTCACAAAGAGGTTGGTGAGAAGATCTACAACCACCACTAGGGACAGAGAGAATGGTGAGGACCTGTCTCTCTACCACTTTCTCCCATCTCCACAGTTCTCCTGTCCCAATTGCCACTGCTCATGCTCCCTGTTTCTGATTGTACCTCCTCTTCCCTTTGCTCCTCACCCTTTCCTGCTTCCCATATCCCTAACACTATTTCCCCTCCTGTTCCCACTTCCTCCTGGCCCCCTCTCCATTTCCCCTAGGCTCTTAATATTCTCCCTTTTGCTCCATTCCCCTCCCTGTGTTCCCAATTTCTTTCGTGTCCTCACCTCCCCCAGCCCTCAAGTTCCCTCTTGTCTTCATACCCTCATGACCCCAATTTTCTCCCTTCTCCCTCTGCTTTTCCCACCACCATTTCCTCCCCTCCTCCAATTTCCTCACTGCCCTCATTTCCTCCCTACCCTTTTCTGTCCCCTGCCCCCACCTCTCTTTGTCTTCTTTCTGGCACTTTAACAAGCTTCAACACTCTTTCCTACTCTCTTCTTTGAGCAACATGACTCACCTTTGTTTCCAGCCCACCTCCAACCCCAGCTTCAGATCAGCTGCCAAAGCCCAGGTTTATCCTCATTCCTTTGCGACTAACAAATACCCAGACATTCCTAAAAGCCCAGCCCAAACCACACAACAGCTCAGAAACTCCAGGCTCCAACATGGCCTTCTCTTAGTTTTATCACCACAGATGACCAGCAGCCTGGTCCTTCCCCCAGGACATCTGACAATTTGGGAGGAATCATTATCTCTTACCTCCCTGGACTGCTCCTGATTGTCCACTGCATGCCATTTGCCTTCACTTTGGATGCAGGCATTAAAAGTTTGCTTGCGGTCCCAGGGATATGAAAGGCAGGCTTGATCTGTATTTGCTTCCTCCAGAATTCTGATTGTCCTCTTGCCTCACCCTCATAACAGACATTGCCCAGAACTGGAAGTGACCAGAATGGTGTTAACCATGAACTGGGAGAAAGGAGTGTCTGGATATCACTCTAGTGTCTACCTAGATTGTTGTTTTCTCAGTACTGGGGAGGCAAGAGAATACCTGTCATGTCCAAGTTCATTGTTCCAAAGGACCTCAGTGGGCAGTGAGCTAGCCCATATATGGGGCAAGGTGAAGGACATCCCAGAAAATCGCCCCCCCCATAGGTGACTGGTTCCTACCAGGATGCAGGCTCGATCTGGTTTGACAGTCCAACCACAGCCACATTCCCTCCCTCACTGTTGGTCTATCAGTATAAGGAGGGGGGGCTGTCTTTGCCTCCCTTACTCTGCTGCTCTGGCCCTGCAGGCGGGGCTCATTGTTTGGGCCTCAGGCCCATTGTGTGGGGAAGGGTGCCTCATTGGCAGGCAGCCGGCATCAATTTGTGATTATGTACTCCCTCTTTTGATTGGCTGACTGTGGTCTGCACTCTTAGGGTCCTGGAACACAGAAGTTTGTGGAGCAACTTTTTCCAGCATGAAGTGACTTGTATCCAGGCTCCAGAGAGGAGGCTCACCCACCTGGCCAGGATGACGCTCTGCGGGAGCTTCCTGGGTGCGTATTATCCCCAGTCCCTCACACCCCTCCCCAGGCTGTTCACAGTTCTGCCAGGATGCCCTGTCAGTGCTCAGTGCTATTTTCTGGGCAGCCGAGGAAGTGACAGACATGCACTCCTCCTGAATGCCAGCCAGGGATCCCAGGGACAGCCTGGGGCTGACAGCACAGATCCCTGTGAAGGCCACCCAGCCTACCCAAGGTTGGAGATGGGGTGGGTAGTGGGCAGTGAACCTCTTGGTACATTAGTTGCTCTTCAGGTCTGCTGGCTGGCCAAATGAGGACAGTTGTTAGCAGCCCTCACCCAGGAGGCTGGGAAAGTGAGGGATGGATGCTTCTTTTGTCTTTATGTGGGTGGAGACATCCACCCTGTCTTCTTGTGTCAAAGGGACTGCCAGGCATGTCCTCATCACACTCACAGTTGCAGTGCGTGAGTGTGAGAGTCTCATAAGCTGGATGCCAAATGTTGTGAGTGTGAGATAAACACACAAAGTCAGCCCGGTAAAGTGGCTCCCAGTTTTGTTTGCTCCATCTGCCAGGGCCTGCCTGGGGCAGAGCCCCCCAGCCCTCAGCTGTTCTATACAATATTAATGCTGACCATCTCGGCTGCGCACACAACGCCCTAATTGTCGCCGGCAGCATTAAGACAGGCGCCCATCTGCGGGGAAGCTTTCAGAAAGAAACAAGAAAACCTCACCCCCAGCTGGTCACTGGAGAAGGTGGTGCCAATTACAGATGCAGAAAGTTTAGACCAAAATTACTTGAAAGAGTTTTTATGAAGCAAATGAACTGACACTTGGAATGTCTGTGTGCAGATTTGCACAAGTAATTACACCTTATTTGAAATGATCCTATCAGTTAAGCAACCATTAAGTCTGCTCCCCTAGCACACACAAAGCACTTTCTGATTGAGGCAGCAGCCATAGTTTGGCTTTGCAAATCTCCCCTCTCTCCCGTTTGAAGTCTGTGGACCCACCAACCCAACACAAGTTGTTTGTGTATCTTCCTAAACCTAAAAAGTCACGTATAACTTCCCTACAGATTTTTATGAAACAAAGCTTAAAGCAACTGTGTGCAATCATTTTTTTTTCTTTTGACTTTTAAAAAATTCTGAAAAATTTTCACCCTGTTTAAGGGAATAAAAAGTTTTAGATTATACCTTGCTGTTGTCACAAGCAGGAGCTGTTTGTGTTGCGAGTGTGCGTTTGGAATAGCCTCTCTTTATCGGTAACTGGGGACCTAGTGCAAACTCCAGGCTTCTCGGAAACAAAGGCCAGCTCCGTGGGTGAGAGCGCTGTCCAGAGTGCTGATCAGCCTACAACACGCCTCCACCCTCTCTCAGCTCCTTTCAGTGCTGAACAGAGGTGACCAAATCCAAGACTTACTGGCAAAATCTTCTGTTTTCCTCCTTTTCAGGGACTCCCTCTTTGTTCTCTTGACATTGTCAGCTGAAGAGCTTCAACCTTTACTCCTCAAACCAACCTGAGAACCCTCTACAAGCCTAACTTCCCAGTTGGGCTGCCAGCCCTGTGTTCTGACTGGCTCCTGATTTGAAGTTTCCCTGTATGTTCTAAGTGCAGTCCCAGATAAGGTCTGGAGTATATTCTAGATCTCCTTGAGCTAAACCTCTGGAAGTTTATGGTTACTCAAAGAGATACACAATGCTGACAGACTGGAGTTTGTGCAAATAAAATTTCCATCCCCTCAAAAAAATAATGATGCTCCATGAGGACTTTTTGTTGCACATACTGGTTTCTCCTTTTATCTTCTGTTTTGTGTTATTCCTTAAGTTTGACTATTATGTATCTGAATTAAATGGTTTTCTTGGATCCTTCAGTACTGCTGGGCCGTAAGGCTGACTCAGCATGGGCCCTCCCTTTGATCCCACCTTCTCCTTGGAACAACGGTACACAGTACTATCCTGAGCCTGCATCCTGCTGATAAGACTTTAATAGAATTTCTGAATGCCAAAGGTTTGGATGTAAAATATCCAGCATTGACAGCTTGTCCAGAGGAGATAGAGGTGGCTTTTCAGGAGTGCTATCAGCGAATGTATCCTTTTATGCTAATGGATATAAATTCATGAAAGACTAGGAAAATGCTAGGCAATCACTGTAGGAGCCTCGAATGCTCTCACTGGGATAATTAGTATTTCATCCTGTTTGACCACTGAAGGCTTGCTTCTCCCCTCCCCCTCGCCCCGACTCCTTTCGCTTGATCTACACAAATGCTCTGCATGCATTTTGTACTTTATTTGTTGACAGTGTTTGTATATATAAGAACATAACATACTTGCTTTTTGGGATGAGGCTCCTTGCTTTATGTGTAATGTATAGAGCATGAGCTATATGGTAGAAATAATTGCTCATAAAGAGGGGCTTCAGTTGATATTCACTAAGCTCCTCACCAGTTACTTTCCTTGCAAAAGCTAACACTCTTCCTCTTATTCATGCTTTTGGCGGCCCAAGCCTGTAGGTGCTAATCAAGCAGGGCACTGTGCATGACTTGCCAGGAAACAATATTTGCTGTCTATTAGAGACTGTGATAACTTCTGAACTCTGAGGGCTTTGCTTTTTGGCTGTGGCAGTGGTGGTGTCTTCTCAGGGTCTCAATTCAGTTTTCATTCTTGTGTTCCCCAGTGCAGTTTCCGATACTGTGATTCTCATTTGTCAGTGTGAGGAATGGATTTGGGAAAGAAACAAGAGCACCCTGGGTGTCTTTTGAGGATGTTCCTGTGTTCAGTCTGGAATGTAAGGAAAATAGAGAACTGGCAGATAAGGAAGTTGACAGGCAGGTGTGTGTGTGTGTGTGTGTGTGTGTGTGTGTGTTCATGTTCCAGAGGCTTTTTCTCTTAGTGTTCATGGGATAGCTCCTTGCAAACAGTAAATTTATGTTTTTAGGGTTAAGATATCGGTGCTCAAGGATTTCTTAGTATTCTTTGGGAGAGCTTTATTATTTAAAAACTAAAACAAAAAGATAAATGTAAGAGTAGGAAAAATAACTTTTTCTGTTCTGTTCCTTCTGAGTATAGTTTACCATTTTAGTGTTTGGCCTTAGGCATCTTTCATGAACTCAAAAACATCTACCTAAATTTCTGGTACTTGAATATGTAGATGAGTCCATATGTAATACTCCTAGTTCATTTAAGTAATAAATTCTGCAGTTCGTTTTTTATGATGGGAGGTCGTATTCCTAACCACCAATAAATATTGTAAAGCACTTTCGCCAGAGCCATGCTAACCCAGGGCATCTGTCATTCTGGTTGCTGCTATTAGGAATTATTGGACTGAACCACTGGCATAGAAAGCAGAGGGGAGTGAGTATAGCTGTCATAATGCTCCTTGCCCTTTTGTGTGTTTTGCATCTGAAAAAAACCAATCATGCTGCCTATTATTTGCAGATCTGTTTAGGCAGATATGGGCACCTTATATTAGTGAAGCTCAGAACTTTAAACAGGATATCTACTAACCTGAATCACCTCTCACCTTCAATTTGGCAGCTCCATCTTTCTGATGCTATACTGTAAATTTATTTCACCTCAGAGAGTAAACAGATATATTGGCGCCCCAAGGGTTCATGGGTAGCGTATTTACAAAGGAGCCTCCTCCGCCAGCCCGTGCCACCGCTGCTAATGAGAGCGGTCATTAAGTAAATGAGACATCGCCTTTAGCTGGCTTAGGAGTTCGCACACTAAGGGGAGAAGATATTTAATTGAAACCCGCACACAGGCTTCCCCACACGTGACCGCGGTGAGGGAGGCAGCTGCCTTCCCCTCCCCCGTCCTCCCTACCCCCCCCATGTAAATTTCATGATTGCTTTCCGTGATGTCATTTTGAAAGAGGACAGACAATAGCTGTGGGGAAAGGTAAGTCAATGTTATGTTCTTTCGCTGACAAAGGCAGATACCCAGGGCTTGGCTTTTCCCCTTGGATAGAGATGGGGAGGGCTAGAGCAGACAGGATTTCTAAGAGGCTCTCTTTGCAGGAAAAGCAGTTTGGGGGATGGCTTTTTAAACTGTTCTGAAGGAGGAGCCTCTTTTCCTCCCTTTCTGACTGGACTCAATGTTCTTCCTCTTTCTCTGCATTTCTGAGATTCTCATGGGTATGTTGTATGTCAGATAGAAGAGGCATTAGGGAGCAGGATGCTGTGGATCAAGACAAGAAACTTTATGCGAATTTCTGGAAGAGGAACACAGATGTGCCTGGGCCATGGGACCCAGAAGCTCTAGGGAGGATGCTGGCCTCATAAGCAGATCTGTCTGAAGCAGGGACTTGGAGCTCGGCTGTCTCTTGTGGGACACCCACCCCAGGTATCTGCAGAGATGCTCCTGGGAGCATTTTGTCTTCGTGTCACATACTTCCAAACTTCAGGAGAAATACCTAGGGTGTGAGTGTGTGTGTGTGTGTGTGTGTGTGTGTGTGTGTGTGTGTGTGGAGAGAGAGAGAGAGAGAGAGAGGAGATGGATCCATGGGCAGAGAACTCAGGCATTGCTGTTCTCAGAATCTCCTTGTGCATGGTTCTGGGGTTGGGGTTTGTGGTTGTTTGTAATGCCAGTGTAACTGGATTTGCATATTTAAAACCAGGAAGTCAGTTTGAGCTTTGAACATAGTGATGTAGTTACCCACAGGATCACTCTAGAGGTATGTACTGGGTTCTGTCTATGAGATTCACATTCTTTTTATTTTTTTGGTCTTTTTGAGACAGGGTCTCCTTGTAGCCCCAGCTGTCCTGGAACTCACTATACAGAGATCCACCTGCCTCTGCCTCCCAAGTGCTAGGAGATTCACATTCTTTACAAATCAAGAAAATAAACTAGTATAGTGAGGTTTGTGTCTCAGTGTTATGGTTGCTCATTGCTTGCTTTTTGAGTCACGGAGGCTTTCTTAGGATCACTTTTGAATCAGTGGACATCACTGGCTGATAAAGTTGGTTTAATTTCTGAAACAAAACATCAGATAAGTAGCTGAAGGATTGCATGCCTTTAGTCTTGGGGCATCAGACTGTGTGAATGTAATTATGATAATGACAGTAATGATTTTTATTGTCCTTTTGGGAAAGGGAGGTGAGGAATTTTATTCTAACGACTTAGAAAAAGAATCATTTCTGAGGCTATCTCTAAGTCTAGTGGCCAAGGGAATGAAAGGTAGGAAGGTGTTGAGGCAAACCTAGAAGGGGAGCACCCAGCTGGTGCTGAGGGGATGTCCAAGATCCTCTGAGGTACCAACAGTGTGGGGTGCTAGGCTCTTACCTGGTAAACTGGTAGGAAGAGCTCCCCTCACCCCCAGGATCCTTGCCACCAGGAACCCCCCCACCCCCCATTAGTCTTTGGCTGTGATTATCACCTCCATCCATATGGCCCTGTTAATTAACTGTAAACAAGAGAGGAAAGCAAGGATTTCAGTCTTAGGAGCCCAGAGGGATGCTGCTGCCAACTGAGGTAGGGCCCAGCCTCATCTTCAAGTTGTGTCCCTTGTGCAGAGGACAACAGTTTTAGACTTAAGATAGTTTGCTTTCAAAGAGGAAGAGGCAAACTTCATGAGCTCTTTAGGGGCTCATGTAGTTAGGGTCTGTGACTCTCATTTCTTGGTTGATGTGGGACTTGGGGAGTTTGTTGATCCAGGGGACCCAGCAAAAGACTCCAAGAGTTGAATATAAAAACTTTTCCATACTGGATCAATCTGCTTTCCATACCCTTTGGAGTATAGAGCCCAGTAGTCCTGGGAGTTCCTTCAAGTCAGGGGCCTGCTTCTGTTTAAAGAGCAACTTGGTATTGCCTCCAGGCCTGGGATAGCTCCACATGTGTGGATCCAGTGCTTTTGTCCCAAACTTCTTAAAAGCTTGCTCTGAGAAGACCTTGCTCATTTTTGGAACTGCAAAATTGCTCTTGTGCTAACATTGGGGTGGCTTCTTCTTGAAAGCCTGTGAATACTCAGAGATGTCAGGAGGGTCGGTCAGGATATGCAGGCATGGAGGTACAGGCTGGAATGCTACGGGCTGCTGACTTGTACCATACTGATTCCAAGGTCAGCCTGGTGCTGCTTGGACCTCCTACAATCTCCATCTGGGCCCCTGATCCTCCATTGGTCCTCATCACTGAATGTGGAGATAATGATATGGTTGATGCTGTATGTGAGTACATAGCGTGGGATGAGGAGGCCAGTGCCAACCACATGGAAAGACTAGGCTCAGAACCCAGCAGGCCACCTTCTGGTGTGGCCATGACTGGATGGCTTGGAATGCTGGTTTGCATGACCCAGCACTGGGTGAATGTAACAGGCAAGGTGCCTATAAGGCTGACAAAGTGCCAGAAACCTATTGGGTCTTCAGTAGCTGCTCAATGGATGCAAAAAAACTGGTGGAGATTGAATCCGTTCTGGATGCACTCATACAAAAGATACCTCCCGGGCCTGGAGAGATGGCTCAGTGGTTAAGAACACTGATTGCCTTGCAGAGGACTCATGTTTGGTTCCCAGTACCCACATGACAGCTAACAACTGTTTGTAACTCCAGTTCCATGGGATCTGATGCTCTCTGTGGGCCAAAACATGACACAGTTACATTTATATACACCGAGGCAAAACACCCATACACATAAAATTGAAAAAAAAAAAAAAAAAAGAATAAAAGAGAGGAACCTCTGCTTTGGAAAATAGGGGTTTAAGGGTAGAGCAATCTACTGCCTGGGTTGGAGGTGGGGTGGGTCTAGGAACAACTGTCATTGGACCTAGAGTGGCATGAAGCCAGGAGCAGAAAGGTAGCAGTGAGATGGGCAGCTGCTGCTGGTGGTCTTGGCCCATGGGTATTCTGGGTAATGGCCATTACTTGGGTCTCTTGGAAATGCTCTGCTATCCTAACCCTGTAAAATCAGTCCAGAGCCTTGTTTGTTGACTTTTCTCTGTGGAGAGCTGGATGGATCCTGCTCTTTTCCCTAGCTCTGGGAGCTTCTTTGTCTTAGACCTGCCCCCTCCATTTTCTTCCATGAACTTATTTATGAATAAACCATAAGTTTGTTGGTTACACATATAGCTTTATCTATTTGTTTGTTTGTCTTATTCAGACAGGGTCTCCCTGTAGCCCCAGTTGGCCTGGAACTCATTATGTAGTATGTAGACCAGACTGGCCTTGAACTCACAGAGATCTACCTGCCTCTGCCTCCCAAGTGCTGGGATTAAAGGTGTGCACTATCATGCCCAGCTTATAGATGTAGGTTTTTTTTTTGGTCTTTTTGAGACAAGGTCTCCCTGTAGCTCCAGCTGGCCTGGAATTCACTATATAGACCAGTTGACCTTGAACTCACAGAGCTATGTCTGCCTTTACCTCTGAGTGCTGGGACTAAAGGTGTGTACCACCATGCCTGGCACAGATGTAATTTTTTTTTTTGAAGCAGGGTGTCCTATAGTCCCAGCTGACCTAGAACTTACTATATAGACCATGCTGGCCTTGAACTCACAGAGATCTGCCTGCCTCTGCCTCCCAAGTGCTGGGACTACAGATGTATGCCACCACGCCCAGCACAGATATAGTTATAACTGGAGATTTTTGGTTTGATTTTATAGGAAAATGGTTTCTGGACACCAACATTGGAAGGTTAGTGAGGGGGTTGGGGATTAGCTCAGTGGTAGAGCATTTGCTTAGCAAGCAAAAGACCCTGGGTTTGGTCCCTAACTCCTGGGGGATGGGAGGAAAGTTTTGTGAGATTGAAGGGCTGGGGGTGTAGTTCAGCTGGTGAGTACTTGCCAAGCATAAGTGAAGCTCTAGGTTTGCTCTCCAGCACTGCATGAACCAGGTTGTGGTAGTGTCCATCTGTAATTCTAGCACTTGGGAGGTAGAGGCAGGAAGGTAAGATGTTCATGATCATCCTTGACTACATAGTGAGTTTGTGGCCAGCATGGGATACATGAGACCCTGTTTCAAAACAGGAAAAAGAAGGCTGGGAAGATGGCTCAATGGTTAAGAGCTCTTGTTGCTCTTGCAGAGGATCAGTATTCTATTCCCAGACCCACATGGTGACTCACAATTGACTGTAACTCCAGATTCCAGGAGATCTGGCGCCCTCTTCTAGCCTCTGCAGGCACCAGGCACACATGTGGTGCACACATACATGCAGGCAAACAGTCATACATACAGAAAAAAAATAAAATCAAAAAAAAGAAAAGAAAAAGTGAAAAGAAGAAAAATGCAAGAGAGTAGCTGCTGTTGCTACCTCCTTGGACTTTCTGCTTTTTGAAGATTCCACAGGCTTGCCATTGATCAACTGAGAGCATATGCTGGGATTCCGGGTAGGGGGCACTTTCATAGTCCTTCAGATTCTTGCATATTTTGTGTCCTCCATAGATGTTAAATTTCCCCAAATGCCCCAAACAAAACTGAGTGCGAAGCATTTTCATCTGAATTAAAATGTTTGATCTCAGGCCTCTGTTGAATCCACTTCAGAGCAAATAGATTAATAAATGCTTATGGGTGGGAGACAGCATCCTTTTCACATCAGTGTTGCTGGAGCCTTCCCAATGCAGTTTTGATTCCTCTCTCCTTTGGTTAATGCCTTTAGGAGTGAGTGTACTTTTCTTATGAGTAGATCAGCATCACCCATTGCTTCACCCTTTTTTCATTTTAAAATTTGCTCTTTAGGGGTTGGAGAGATGGCTCAGTGGTTAAGAACACTGCTTGTTCTTGCAGAAGATCCAGGTTTGAAACCCAGCACCCCATGGCAGCTAACAACTGTCTGTAACTCCAGTCTCAGGGGATCCAACAGCCTCTTCTGACCTCCGTGGGCATTGCACTACACGGCTACACTTACCTACATGCAGGCAATACATGCATACACGTAAAATAAAAATAGAATGAAATAAAATAAAGTAAAATTTGCTCTTTAAAAATTCAAAGCTAGGCCCACTGTAGTGTCACATGGGCACATACCATTAATCACAGCACTGGCAAGCAGAGGCACACGCTGATCTCTTGTGAGTTCCTGGCCAACCTGGTTTGCACAGTGAATTCCAGGCCAGCCAAGTCTATGCATGAGACCCTGTCTCAAAAACAATCACAGGGGCTAGAGAGATGACTCAGTGGTTAAGAACACTGGCCACTCTTGCAGCGGACCTGCGTTCTGTTCGCAGCATCCACATAGTGGCTAACAATCATCCATAACTTCAGTTCCAGAGGCTCTGATATCCTCTTCTGATCTCCACAGGCATTGCACACATGTGGTGCACTTAAATACAGGCAGGCAAAATACTCATATACCTAAAAATAAGAATAAATTAAAAAAATTAAACAAAACAAATTAACAGCAACAAAAACATAAATCAGAAATATTCCATGCTATTATAATAATAAGGCATGAAAGTAATTCACTCCAAAGACATTTTATTCTGCCCAACCAGAACATCTGCCTAGGCCTGGATTAGGTCCATCCTTAGGAAGAGGAGAGGTTGTCAGACATAGTGTGGGTTTTAGGGCCTATGGCACCCTTGGTCCTCTGAGAGCCTCTGCCCAGTAGCCTGCCTCACCTTTGGGAGTGTGGTTTTATGCACAGGCCATGATGGGTTGCGTTTGGGTTTGTCCAGATGTGTCCAAGGAACATTGGGTTCATGTTGGGCTTTGGCCTGGAACCATTGCCTGTGCTAGGAGAGTGCAGGTAGACAGGCTCTTTTTGGAGGGCTAGTGTGAATATGCAGAGATGCCCTGAGTTCCCATTAACCAAAGTAGCTAGACAAGGTCGGAATGGTCATGTGACCCAGGTGTGCAGAGGCAGAATGGGGGTTCCATGTGGTTCTGATTTGCTGGCAGATTGCTTGTTGTGCACCTGGCTTCAGCCTGGTAGCTATTTAATGCTGTGTAGAATGGGTTTGAAGGCTCAGGCAGAACCCTCCACCCCTCTTGGGTTTTCCATGCTCTGTGTTTCCTAAAACACATAGTGGAAGAACAGGGGGTGGGACCAGGGCAGAACCTATATCCCTAGGGCCTGCAGCCCAGCAGCAGGGGCTGACCTGCCTCTGTGGGGGTGGGTCCTAAGGTCTTTGTGCTGGGGCAGGAGCTTGGGTGCCCCATTATGCCCTAGGGCCTGCTTTAGACATTCTTAGAAGGTCCCCAAGGCCCATAGATCTCAAACCAAAAGTTTGTCAGATTGTCTCTGGTAGCCTTGTAGTGAGTGAGTGATCCCCAGATCTGAAGTTCTAGGAGTATCTTTGGCTCCTGTTGAGTTCACTTATTTGTTGAATTCTGAAAGTAACAGTTTCAGCCATTGTTTTCTTTGAGGAGCCATGTAGTTCCTAACTGGAGGTAACTTCTGTTTTTTTGTTAGGTTTAGACCTTTACTGTAACATAAATAAAGTGCTGGCAGACAAAGGCTTTCTTGGCTCTAGATTTCCTAGGGCAGCCATTCTCCTAGGGATCCCAGTTTGGATAGTTAATAACTACCTTCTCTGCTCCCAAAGTGCAAACTTACCAATTGATTTATGACTCATTTCTTTGTATATCGAATTGTGCAACGTCTCACACATTGTACCCTGATGCAAGTTTTGTTTGGGGAAAAAACAGAGACATGGGCTATGGAGAGGACTTTAGATATTCAACATTATTTTCATTGAAATGGGGCCATTATCTATAGGATAAAAATTATGGCTTAGATTGTCAGTGGACAAAGAAGCATGTTTGTTGTTAATCACCATGCCACAGTGAAAACCCTGAGGTCCTAGTAAGTGCTATAGCTGGGCTTAAGGACACTTTCATAAAACCTTGGAAAGGAAAGACTCAGCTCTGCTCAACCTTTCTTCTTGTACCCTTTCAGTCATCCCCAGCTGACTTAGACCATTGCTGCCCAGCCCTTATACTCTCCTTGGCTCTTTCCCATAGACTAGGAGACACATTTTGCAGCTGCAGTTCAACGTTGTACTTTATACCAAACCAGGTTATCCCCAGCATTCCTAGATATGCCCTAGTCTCCATCATTTGCTGCTATTCTGCTTCGCTTTAAGATTTAGCACAGATGTCACCCCAGTTCCTTAGTTCCTGACCTGTTTCTTACATCTCATTGTGGAATAACTCCTCCAGCAATATTGCCATTGTGTGCAGACAGGTTTGCTTCCAGAAGAGCCTGCTAGTCACTGCTCAGGGCTTGCTTGGGTACCCCTGTCAACACAGTGCTGGAATTTTTTTTTTGAAACAGGATCTCACTATTTAGCCCTGGCTGGCTTGGAGCTCAGTGTGCAGACCAGGCTGGCCTCGAACTCATAGAGAGGCTTCCTCTGCCTCCTGAGTGTACGTATTAAATATGTGGGCTACCATACCCAGCAGTGCAGTTTTTAAAAAAAAATTAATTTAATTTATTATTTTTATTTTATGTGTATGAGTGTATTGCCTGCATGTACGTGAGTCACCCGTGTCGTGCAATGCCTCGGAGGTCAGACGAGGGTGTTGGATTCCCCTGGAACTGGAGCTAAGGATGGTTTGTAGCCGTCATGTAGGTGCTGGGAATTGAACCTGGGTTCTCTGTAAGAGCAGTCAGTACTCTTAACCACTGAGCCATCTCTCCAGCCCCAGTGCTGGAGTTTTTAAAGCAGGGCTGGATATAGGCAGCAAGGAATTCAGTTTGTCTTTTGGCTTTAAGGAGACTTGGGTTGGAAGAAAAGTTTGTAGACTTTGCTGTGGAGTTTTCAGTTCTGAGTATGTCATGATTTGCTTCTCAAGGTTGGGCCTTGCCCTCTGGCTCCTGTAGACCGCATCTACCCAGACAACAGACTATGAACCCAAACTAAAGGAAGCACTCTGACTGACTTTTTTAAAAAAAACAGCCTGAGTTTTTGGCTAGATTATCTAGATTTTTATTTTATTTTTAAATTATTTTATTTATTATTTTTATTTTATTTTTAATGTTTTATTTATTACTTTTATTATTTTTATTTTATGTGTATGAAAGTGTACTGCCTGCATGTACATAAGTGCATCTATGCTGAGCACTGCTCTGGGAGGTCAGAAGAGGATGTTGGATCCCCTGAAACTGGAGCTAAGTATGGTTGTTAGCCTCTGTGTGGGTGCTAGGAGCTAAACCCCGGTCTTTTGAAGTCCTTATTTATTATTTTTATTTTATATGTATGAGTGTATTGCCTACATGTATGTAAGTGCACCTGTGTTATGGAGTTAGAAGAGGGTGTCGGATCCCCTGGAGCTGGAGTTACCATTGGTTGTTGGCCCTCATGTGGGTACTGGAATTCAAACCCTGTCTTCTGCAAGAACAGCCAGTGCTCTTAACCACTGCGCCATCTCTCCAGCCCCTATTATTTTTATTTTGCCTGTATGCAAGTGCACCCATGTCATGCAATGCCCATGGAGGTCAGAAGAGGGCATTGTATTCTCCTGGAACTGGAGTCATGGACAGTTGCTAGCCACCACATGGGTGCTGGGAATAGAACCCAGGTCCTCTGCAAGAGCAGCCAGTGCTCTTAAACACTGAGCCATCTCTCCAGTCCCATTATCTAGGCTAAAAATTTTTTCTTTTAGTCAGTGTCTCCCTATAGCCCCAGCTGGTCTGGATGTTGTCATGTGAACTAGGCCTTGATCTCACTGCCTCTGCCTCCCAAGGGCTGGGATTAAGGGAATGTGCCACCATACCAGGCCCAATTATCTAGATTTTTATATTATCCCATTTTATTTCCACTCAGGCCTTACCTACCCCGGGCTTTGGTGAGTCATAGTCCTCCTACAGTGGCTTCAGGAATTCATTGCTATGCTGCCAGGTTTTCCCTTTCTACAACATATACCAACAAGCAATTTTTCCAGTTTTTGAGAAATGTGAAGCTGGGCATGGTGGTACATGCTTGCAGTCTCAGTATGGAGATGGATCAAGAGTTCATGGCTAGCCTCAGGTATACTTCAAATTGAAGACTGGTTTGGATTAGAGGAAATGTCTTAAGAAGTCAAAAACGGAGCTGGAGAGATGACTCAGAGGTTAAGAGCACTGGCTGTTCTTGCAGATGACCTGGGTTCGAATCCTAGCACCCACATGGTGGCTAACAATTGTCTGTAACTCCAGTTCCAGGGAATTTGATGCCCTCTTCTGACCTCTGTGGACATTGCATGACACAGGTGCACTTACATACATGTAGGCAATACTCTCATACATATAAGAAATAAAAATAATGAATAAAAATATAAAAAAAAGTAAAAAACAGCCAGACATGGTCACACAAGCCTTTAATCCCTATACTCAGGAGGTAGAGGGAGGTGGATCTCTGTGAGATCGAGGCCAGTCTAGTCTACATAAGGAGTCCCAGCTGGGACTACAGGGAGACCCTGTCTCAAAACAAAAACAAAAACAAAACAAAAACAAAAACAAAACAATGTGAAGAGCTTTGAGCTTACTGCCTTTTCTTATGCCTTGCTGTTAGAAGTCTATTTCCTGGGTGTATTCTCTGAACAGGGGAGGAAAAGTGCAGATTTGTTATTTGAATTCTATTTAGCATGACTTTAAAGTCATCCTCTCTCCTTAGATAACTCTCTGGAGGGAGGGAGCAAGTGGTAAGAACACAACTCCTGGGAACCTGCTGCTGGAGGTGGAGCCCCTTTGTCTCCTATTTCTGAACCCAAATTGGCGTTGATCAGAAACTAGAATTCAACTCTTTTTATAGAACTCTGAAGGTTTTGGGAGTTGTGAGTTAGTTTAGGGGGCCATGACCTTGGGACCTGGTAGACTCTTTTCCTGTTGGCCCTTCATAATGGACACCCCTCTTCTGGCCAATCACCAGAGATAAGGCTTTTGGCAGGTATAAAGTGTGTTTTCTCTAAAACTTGCTCTGTACTATGCACCATACATCCAGGTTGGAAAATTAGTACTTGTTATCCCTAGTTCTAAGTCTGAGAAGCTGTAGTGGGCTGTTGCTGAGTAGCGCTGCCACCTTGGAGTTTGGTGCTAGGGCTGCAGGCAGGAAGCACCTGCCTGAGCTTTCACTTTTTTACCCAAATCTGAATTTGAGTAGTGGTCCTGGAATTAGAGGAAAAGGAATGGAATCACCCCCTGGGTCTTCTGAGGAGGCCAGAGGTGGGAGAAATTAGGGTAGCTCCTTTCTGAGCTGAACTGCTTGACCGGAAGAGTTTCTGATACTCATGGGTAAGAATACCAGAGTCCAGATACAGTTGCTCATTTGGTTTTAGAGCCAGGGTATCCTCTGAGTTGTTTATAGCACAGCATATGTAGTTCCCAGCCAAGCATGTATAGCTCAGAACCAAACCTGCCTTTTCTGTCTTTCAGAGAAGAGCAGGGCCTATGTTTGGCTTCAGGATTCATATGGCAAGTCCAGTTGTGCTTGATCTTGAAAAGGTGTTTCTGGTCATGGCCCTGTAAAGCCAGCTATGGGACTGGCCATCCACTACTCACTTTCCTAACCACCTCTTTGAGCTGCCTTGGGGGCAGCACAAGTGAGTGTCAAACACTTCCCCTTGGCTTTTCCATAGCCTGTGGCCTGGCCTGCTCAGAGAAGGAGCTCTATAATACCACTGAACAGGCTGATTGTGTCTGATTCTTTCTCTTAGCCTCTAGCCTCTTCTTTGGCACTTTTCCTGCTGCCCTAAGTGGCTCTTGGGAGCCATCTTTTTCTGGATTAACCCCCTTACTGTCCTGTGTGTGTGTGTGTGTGTGTGTGTGTGTGTGTGTGTGCGCGTGCGTGTGCGCGCGCGCGCGCGGGGCTTGAAGAGCATACTAAGTTCTCTCTAGCCCAGGGTAGGTCAGGGGTGAGTGTTGAGAGCCACTTGGGACTGAGTAGGTCTAAGTGGTCCACCTAGTGTCTGGAAACTTTGTTGGGGCTGAGACCTGGTCATATGGCAGTGTCACTTTCACAGCCACTGCTGGATAGAAGCAGTGGACACTGTCACTTAGGCCACTGCCCCCTCGGCTGGACATCCTTCTCCCCTGCTGGCAGCCTCCAATGACAGGCCTGCTGAAGAGCCAGTCCTGTGATTTGGTTTGGAAAGTCATTATTACTGCAGAGCAGTTTAGCTGTTGTTTTTGCAGCATTGGTAAGGTTAAAAGAAATAATGATAATAATATAAGAACGACTCAGCCGCAGTAACTGCAGGCAACATGCTATTTGCATTTTTAAGGAAGCACTTCTTTGAGACTGCTTGGGTGAAAGGTCACTATTTGCATATAAATGAAAAAGAAAGTGTGTGATGCTAGAAGTTACATCTGTATTATTTTCTCAGCAGTAGCTGCTGTTGAAAAGATTAGGGGACATGGCTTGCATTTAGCTTTTATTGAATAGCAAAAGTACTAGTGAGGCTGATTTAGAACCAAAATGATTAGAGAAATGTGCAAAGCTGTAGAATTGCCAACTTTCCTGCCCCTCTCTTCCCTCATTTTCACCTAAATTCAGCAAAAGCAGGTCTGTCTGTTCCACTCAGCAAATCTTCATTCTAACCTCTGGATTTCAGCTTAAAAACAAAACAAAACAAAACAAAAAACAAAACCAAAATCAAAACCAAACCAAACCAAAGAAAAAGAGCAAAACTTGCCTTCATTTCTAGTTGCATTTCCTGCCAAAAGCTGTTTTGCTCCTGAATCTGTCCATTCACTATCCAGAAATCACTATCACAACTGTATTTGTCCAGGATTGGAAAGGCTCATGGAGGAAAAGTTTGCATTTTTTTTGGTGCTCTGGGGACCCTTGCAGGGGTGACAGGGAAGCAAGGCTCCAAAAGAATTCTGTGTGGTCGAGGCAGCCCTGCAACCTCCATAGAACAGCTTCTAGGATCCCATCTTCCTCACAGTTACATTTAGGCTGCCAGACTGTCTGGGGTAGGGATGATTTGTGGCTTTGTAGTATGCTAGAGGCAGAGTCTGAAGTCTCAGAGAACCTAGAAGGTTGAGGCTGTGCAGAAGACTTGTGAATTAGAGGCCAATGTACTCGGGGGGGTGGTGGTGGTGGTGAAGAGGGGTCCTTTGGAGGGAAAATAGAGTATGCAACCTGTGAATCCGCCCTGTTCTGCTTTAATCTAACTCTTCACAGAGGACTCTACTCACTGCTGGTGAATTATTTTTCTTATCTGTATTATTTCAGTATTTTTTGTTTTTTAAACAATCTCAAATCCACAGAAAAATTTAAAGTGCAGAACAAAACGGTTTCTCCTGAACCTCTTGAGAGCATGTTGCTGAGGTGGGTGAGTCCTGAAGAAAGGACTCCTCTTGCCTTTGCTGGCCCAGTCATGAAACCCTGCAAAGGGTGTACTGGATCCTGCTGTCTTGCCTTGGTCAGTTTGAAATAAGAATGGCTTCCATGATCTGTCTTTCGTGATGGTAAACCTTATGAAGGTCACTGATCAATTTTTTGCAGAATGCCTTTAATTTGGGTTTGTCTGACATTGCTAATGATTGAACTTGGGTCACATAGGAACACTAAAGTGACATTCCTCCTCTTTTGTCTGATATCAGTGGTCCCTGTTGAGACATGTCAGCTTTTCATTCATTCAGATGGCTATCCCAGTGTGTCCCCAGAATTACTCTTTTCTTTTTTCAAATAATAAACATGTGGGAGGAAGCATTTAAACACTGTGGAGGCATCCTTAGTTGGTTCATTTTTAAGGATACTTGTATAGACTTGTGATCTTTCATTCTGACCAGTGAGTCATCAGTCTTACTTTGATGCTCAGATTGTCCCTGATTGGCCAGGGGAAGCTGCATGCTCCTCATTTTCCCACAGCTTTCTCTGTTCTTTCTTCCTGTCCTATGCCCACAGTATTATACTGGAGATCAGAAGCTAGTGTTTGGACCAGTACTACATGCCTCTCAGTAAGCACATTAGCACAAGGTTAAGGTTAGGTAATTGCCTCTAGGATCTTGTCCTTCTAGAATCTCAGAGAGTGGTCCTCCAAAGTTTACAGTGTGGTATAGCTGGCTTTGTGGCCTTTATGTTATTTTCTATTTTACTCTAACCTTTCCTTCTCGCCTTGCTGGACTTTGCTTTAAACTTGGACAGAAACAAAGAGAGGAAGATGAAAGATTAAGAGGAAAGGTAGGAAGCTTTTTGCCTTTTGAATAGCAAGGTGTTAGTTTATACCTAGCTCCAGGGCTTAGCTGCCTAGCTATGCTCTGCAAGAGGACCAAGGATGGCCTGGCAGGTTGGCCTCCAGGCAGGGGATTGCATAGGCAGGTACAAGGATGTATGCTGTATGTTTGGTTGGTCCATCGGGCAGGATTACTCAATCTTCTGCTCAGCTGCAGATTAGCTGCTGATGTACTCTGACACTGCTCTGGCAGAGATGGAGAACATATGTACCTGTCTGGGTTATGTGGCCTCCTGGCTTACAGAAGTAGCTTGGCCCTGGTTGACTACATGAAGCTGCAACTGTCCCTGGCCAGGACAGGCTTCACCTGATCTCTGTGGCTTACCTCACAATACTTCTATGATCTAGTCTCCCTGCTGCATCCCTAGTTCAGCATTTCCTGGGTCTTAATGGGCTAGGATGGATCTGGACATGAGATCCCCATGCCTGGGATAGAGAATCACAGGTAGCATGCTGGGACTTTTGCACTGTACAATAGTCCCCAGAGCTAGGGCTCACACACCTATGGGAGGAGGTTTATTTCTATTGGACAGTTCCTATTGTTAGATTTTTGATGTATATATCCACTTGATAATTCTCTTAAAGTTAAACTAGAATTTTCTTCCTAGGCAGTCCCATACTGAAATTTGAAGACTCACCTGCTCTTTAGTTCACTTTGTAAGGTGCTGGCATGGATTCCATTCTCTCTTATTCCCAGGGTTTCTATTGTTGGGGGAGGCGGGGGAGCACACAGGGCCCTGTAAAGAGTGTTGTCCTCTTCTGACCAGGAAGAGAGCCAGTGTTTGTGCGTTTATCTTTTTTTTTTTTTTTTTTTTTTTTTTGAGACAGGGTTTCCTTGTAGCCCCAGCTGGCCTGGAACTCTCACAGAGATCTGCCTGCTTCTGCTTCCAAACTGCTGGGATTAAAGGCGTGGGCCACCATGCCCAGCCTGAGTTTGTCTCTTGCTGTGGGTCTGCCTCTGAGATTGTATATGGGTGTGCACTATCAATTTCTTTTTAAAAATTGCTATATTGGGTTATAATTTTCACATCATTATAGTTCACTTATCCAACCTATAAAAGTCAGTGATTATAGCATATTTATAGAGTTGTGCATCCATCACCACAATCTAATTTTAGAACATTTTTAATAGCCTACAGAGAAACCTTTCACTATGAGTAGTCATTCCTCATTTGCACCCCTCCTCTCAGTTCCAGGCAACCATGAATCTGCTTTCTGAACCTATGGGCTTGCCTGTTCTAGACATATACTCTTTATGTCTTCCTTCATTTACTGACCATGTTTTTGAGGTTTGCCCATGCTGTGAATGTATGAGTTCCTCATTCAGTTTTACTGACAAATGCCATGTAGCTCTATTTTGTACTGTCCATGTCTCTTGGCTAGATATCTAGGAGTAGAATTGTTGGGTCAGTTTATAGACTATGCTTAATGTCTTGAGAACTGCCAGAATATTTTTTAAAGCGACTGCTATTTTATATCAGTAGTAATAAAGTTTCCTGTTTCTCCAGATCCTCATCCACACTTCTCTGGTTTTAAATTTGTTATGACCATTTTGGTGGGAGTGAAGTGATATCCTTATGGTTTTGGTTTACATTTAACTAATGACTAGATGTTGAGGTCTTTTCATGTGTTTATTGATCATTTATATGTTGTCTTTGGGAAAATGTGAATTCAAAGTCTTTCAATTTTTAAATGGCTCATTTGTCTCACTAAAGAGTTGTCAAAGGGGCTGGAGAGATGGCTCAGCAGTTAAGAGCACTGATTGTTCTTGCAGCAGACCTGGGTTCAAATCCCAGCACCCACATGGCAGCTAACAACTGTTAGTAACTTCAGTTCCAGGGGATCTGACAGCCTCCTCTGTCTTCTATGGGCATTGCACAACATGGGTGCACTTACCTATATGCAGGAAGTAGTAAAAGTCATTTTCAGTGATATGCAAACATTTCACAGTTTGGGAAAAATTTTTTGATAGCATTATTTGAAGACAAAAGTTTTAAACTTCGATGAAGCCTAATATATTTTTTTGAGACTGGATTTTGCTATGCAGCTCAGACTGGCCTTCAACTTGTGATCCTCCTATATCAGCCTTCAGAGTGCTAGGATATAAGTGTGCACCACCCGCCACTCATGGTTAGCACTTTTGCCGTTATATCAGAGAAACCACTGTCTAATCCAAAGTCAGATGGGTTTTCTAGGGTTTCTAAAAATTTTAGACTTACAGCTAAATCTGTGATGTATTTTGAGTTCCATTTTGTATATGGCATGAGGTCCAGCTCCATTCTTTTGGATATCTGTTGTCTCAACACACTTGTTGAAAAGATTATTCTTTTCATTAAATTATCTGAGTGTCATTGCTGAATATCTACTGATATAAATACTAAGTTATTTTTGGATCTTTGAGTCTATCTCATATTTCTACATGTCCATTCTTTTGGGATACTATATTATATTGGTTACTCTAATCTTGTGGTAAGTTTTGAAACTAGGAAATGTGAGCTCTTCAATTTGTTTTTTTTTTTTTTAATTGTTTTTGGGGGCTAGAGAGATGGCTCAGTGGTTAAGAGCAATTCCTGTTCTTGCAGAGTACCTGGGTTTAGTCCCCAGCACCCACATGGTAGCTTACAAACTGTAACTCCAGTTCTAGGATATCTGATGCCCTCTGGTACCAGGCACACATGTAGTATACATATATCCATATAGGCAGACACTTATACACATAAAAATAAACATAAATAAATCTTTAAAAGCATTGTTTTGGCTATTCCATATTCCTTGAATTATCATATGAATTATAGATTCAGTTTTTCAATTTTTGCAAACAAAAACATATATAAAAATACATCTGAATTGGGCATGGTGGCACATGCCTTTAATCCTAGCACTTCGGAGGAAGAGGTGGATGGACCTCGGTGAGTTCAAGGCCAGCCTGGTCTATATAATGAGGCCAGCTGGGAGACCCTGTCTCAAAAAGACCCCTCTCCTCAAAAAAAAAAAAAATCTGGAGAGGTCAGAAGCAGACCCAGTGAGATTCAGAAAGCTTTGGTGGGTCTCTGCTGGGGGACTTGGGGAGACAAGTCAAATGATCAAAAGTAGATTCTGTGGGCAGAAAAGGAGGGTAAGAGAAGAGAGCTTCTGAAGTCTGGTGGTCAGGTGGAGCAGGACAGCCTGTCCAGGAGACCAGGAGAGGTGATCAGGCAGGGGTATAACATGCCTTTGGGGGCACATGGTCTCTGTTTGGGAAGGGAGAGGAGTGAGGATCACACCAACTATACTTTACATATTTTCCTGCTTTAGTTTGTTGAAGAGTTGAAAAAGAAGGTTCAATGCTTTAGAGGAATGGATGGTACGGATATTCCTGGGATCCTTAATCAACAGCCAGATGGACAGGTGGACTCATCTGGGAGCCAAGCCCCCCAGTGGGGGATGGAAGGGTCAGAGGGGTTTCCTCAGAGAGAGAATTCTTCTGTAGGTTTCCCCAGAGACTTTTTAGGTTCCCAGAGGGCACAACATACATACCAAGTAGACTGGTTTGGCCTGTGTCAAGGTGATCCAGGAAGTACCAGGAAGGCTCTGTCTGTGATCAGGGTGTCAGAGTCCTAGACCTGAGATGGAACCCAGTAGGTCAGTGTCCCTTCAGTCAGTCTCTGTGCTCTTCCTGGGAATGCTGCTCACAAGGCCTGAATCTACAGGATGGCTGAGTATGTGGATGTGGTCCCCATCAGTAGGAGGACAACTATGTCTGGGTTCTGATACTCTCTCAGCTTGTGTTGGAGGTCTTGGCCCTGTGAAGGATGACTATCTTCCCTGTGACCCAGGATCAAGAGGTCCTGGTTGTTTTGCTAAGTTTGACCACCGGAGTCCTAGAACTGTGGATCTGGGGCTGCTGTGGGGACAGACACTAAGGCCATGATCAGCAGGGAAGGCTCAAGTTCTCCAAGGGAGGTTACAACTAACACTCCACCCTGGTCACTGGGTACTGCTCCTGAGCAGCTTGATACCTGATATGTGCTCAGGATGTGGGGCTGTTCTGTTTACATGGAGGAACAGATTCAGACAAACTCATTAGAGTTCTGAGACTCCCCAAAATGGGCTTGCTTGACTGAAACCTCTCCCTCAGCCAAATCCTGATGAGAAAGGTGGTGATAATGCCAATAATAATACCTTTAAGCATCACCAAGAGCTCTTCCAGACATGCTTCTCAATCTCCCAGTATCTGCTCCTTCTTATTTTGTACATGAAGGCATTAAATGTTAGAGGGCAAGATGACCCCTGGTGCAGATCTACATGTGCTACAGGCCACTTGGTGGCATCATTGTATATCTGTGGAGAGTATGACTGCAGGTGTCCACATGCCTGAACAGGGCTCTTCTTTGGTTGGCAGGACCTGCATGCCATTTTGCTTAGTGTGTGGCTAGGGATATGGGTTTTGTAGACTCTAGACAGGAGGCACTTGTTTAAGGTGCACCATGCAGAGTCCATAGGGCAATACCTGGCCATATGTTGGTCCCAGTGTGGAACAAAAGACCATAGGAGTACCATACACTGCTGACTCCTAGTAGTGACTCTTATTGTTCAAAGAAACTTCTTGGATGGGGGAACAAAATTGTGTCATGGTGGCTCTAGGTCCTTGTATACAAAGTTCTAAACTCAGGGTCAACGGTTTGATGAACTGTATGCTCTGCTTTAAGAGGTGTGAGGAATGGCCTTTGTTACGCTCTTGTCCTGAGATGCTCATTGGCTTTGTTGCACTGAGAGATAAGAACCACCCTTCAGGGAATGGATGTCTTAAGGTCTTGGTGCTTTGCTGTGTAGACATCCTGCCTCAGGCTGACTTACATACAGGAGCACAAAGGACAAGAATGGTGGAGAATCCTAGAGGGTTGATTTCTAAACCCTTAGGAATGGTGAGGATGGAGAAGTAGCAGTGTGCTGCTTATCTCCCATCACACAGAATATTGGAGGTCTTTTTCCAGAGTCGTGTATAGGTCATGTCTACAATGCTTCTTTTATTTATTTATTTATTTATTTTTTATTTTATGTGTATGACTATATTGCCTGCATGTATGTTAGTGTACTTGTGTTGTGCAGTGCCCTTGAGGACAGAAGAGGCCGTCAGATTTCCTGGAACTGGAGTTAAAGGTGGTTGTTAGCCACTATGTGGGTGCTGGAATTCAAACCCAGGTCTTCTCTAAGAAAAGCCAGTCCTTATAACCACTGAGCCATCTCTCCAGTCCTTATTTATTTGTTTGTTTTTATTTTATGTGTGTTTTGCTCGCATGTATGTAAGTACACCTGTGTCAGGGCAAAGCTCAAGGAGGTCAGAAGAGGGTGATGGATTCCCTGGAACTAGAGTTATAGATGGTTGTCACCTACCATGTGGGTGCTGGGAATCGAACCTGGTCCTTTTCCAGGGTAGCCAGTGTTCCTAACTGCTGAGCCACCTCTCCAGCCCCACATAATAAGTAATTTGATCGACTCTCATAAACCAGCCAGTGAACAGGCTTCTATAGCATCTTTCCTGGGATAGATGTGCTTCCTTCCCTTCCCAATGGCATAAGGCTGCCTAGCCTCTTGTAAGTAAGGTCTTGTTTTTGGATACCTCATGCTGTTGGTGGCAGCTGCCTATTGGTGCCTCAGGTGCCCCAAGTGTTAGACTTCAGTTTCTTCCCCAAGGCTTGAGGATTTTTTTCAGCTATAGGGCAGATACATCTGCACCAAAAGGTACCTGATACCTGCTCAGTGCTGATAACCATGAATCCCACTCTAGATGGGAAACAGAGATCTTTGGCTGCAGGAAAGGCCCTGCAGCTCACTCCTTATTGGTTAAGCAAGAAGGTGAAGCCCATCCTCAACATTGCCATGTAGTGGGCTCATAGCTCAAGGGGAAGGCATATAGTAGGTACACACAGTAGGTGCCAAGTCCTGTAGGCTCACTGTTCCTTTGAAGACCTTTCACAATGTTGAAAGTTTAGTAAAGACTCCTACATCTATTCCATCTGTGCCTTTTCCTAAAGAGAATCTTAGCCCTTTAAGGGGATGGAGGTATTTCCAAGTAACAAGAAGATGGTGAGGTCAAGATACAGGATTGTGGCCAGGAATGGTAGAATTCTGGATGAAAACAGCTTTGGGAATGCACACCAAAAATATAGGGTAGGGGCAGATAATGCTTATGACAACATGTGCCTGATCTTCCTTAAGCCAAATCTAAACTCACTTCCAAAGAGAAGAGAGCAAAATGAAGGAATATTCATTTCCTGTTTTTATTGTTGGTTACTAATGACCTTCCTTTGAAACTCCGCAGTGCAGAAAGCAGGTTGTCATGGAGACAGGGAGTGACGTGCAGGGAATAGGTACACAATGCATTTCTTTGTCATGTCCAGCTGATGCATTCAGCCTCTGCTTAGATATGTGAATTTATGTGAAGAATTAAATATTAACAGGAGGCATTGCCCTGAAGAGGAACAGAAACTAAGGAGAGAAAAGACACTGAAAACAGGCACTGAGTGATGGTGGGGCCCAGGGCTCCTTGTGGAAGGCAGTGTTATCAGAGCTGAACATATCAGAGCTGAATAGGATGAACTTTACTTTCCTCAGTCTATGGGCTGTAGAGAAGTTGAATGACACAATGTGCCTTTTTTTTGGCAAATGGATCTGGGCTGTACAGTCTTTTGGGACAACAAGGGATGTAGTTATAACTGAGCGATTAGCTCATTGGGCAGCTAATTTTCAAAGCTGGGGAGCCTCAGTGCCAGGATTTTTCAAGGTGGGTCTCACATGATTCACATTAATACCCTTGATTCAAATAGCCATGTTCATGGATATCTATACCCTGTGACATGTGCTAAGTAGCCATCAGAAGTGGAACAATGGTATAGAGTCTCTCTCCTAAAACAGAAGGCCTTTTTCTTTTTCATAGAACAGCTATGGGACATGGATTTGTCTGTTTTTCTGATAGATTCTAGATTGTATAAAGGCTATATAAAAGCGTCCCAACATTTTTTTCCTTTCTCTTCTTGGGTCTTCTTGGCTGGTATTAGATTTTCCTTTTCTGATCCTGTATTTTTTAAACCTTCAGAAAATGAGTTCCGGGGCAAGCTGCTGACCCAGAGGTGGACACAGGGAGACAAGGCCAGCAGCTGCAGGACCAAGAAAAGTTTCCTGTGCAGATACAACAAGGTGAGGGTTTGCCCTTGGAATTCCTGTGTTGACCTCTTCCCACTCTTGGACATGAGCACAGAGTGGATGGCTGCCCTCAGAGACTGGACAGGGATCAGGATCACCTAGTCACTTTAAAGTTAGAAGAAGAATGACTGAATAGATAAAAGTACATGTGGCTTTTCAGCCAGTTCCTTACCTTGTGTGTTCACACTTAGGCTTAGTCATGTGCCTTGGTACCTGTTCTTCCTTTACCTATGAGTAAGCTCATAGTCCTTAGGGTCTGATAGTGAATTCTGCTGTAGGGACCCATGAGGTCTGCATATCTTCTTAATATGGTAATGGTACACTCTTTCTCATGCCTGCCCAGAATGCATGATGGGTGACCCAGGCTCCTTGCACCCAGGGATACTCCTAAGCTTAGGGAGTCGCCTTCACTGTGTGAGACCAGCTCCCCAGAGAATGTGACTACAGAGCTGGGAGTCAAGGTGGAAAGCAGCATGGAGCCTTCCTTGAGGTCAATTGTCAAGCTCTCATCTGGCATGGTGAGACTTTGTATTGGATATCTCAGTCAGCACCTAGGCAAGGCAGGCCTACATCTTAGGGTGCTTGCATTTTACTGCTAGAGTATAATATTTTTCTTTTGTATCTAAAGGTGAGCGTGTACGTTTATTATAATTGGTCTGTTATGGCTACCTTGCGCTTTCACTCATTTTGGTTCTATTGGGTTATGGATGTGTTGAGGACCACATTGAAACCTTTGGCATGAGGAATATTGATCTTGTATCTATACTGAATTGTGGCATTTTATCTATTTTAGAATTTTTACATTATTGTTGATGTCCTAAAATATCATAGTAAAGTATTATATCTCTCCATCACTGAGTTTTTGACCTCCCTCATTTCACTCTACTGTAGCCCAGAGGATTTCTTAAGTGACACTGGTGCCAAATCACATGATTGTAAAAGTAACCTGACCTAGGCTCTGGGTGAAGTATTTTCTGTGGTTGCTTGGCACCCTGTCAAGGTGGGGGTAAGAAGATTTTGGCCATCCCACAGCTGAAGCACAAGCTCAGATGATTTGAGCCTGTCATGAACTACATGTGACTGTTCAAAATACAGGTGCTGGGAATGAACTTGGGGCCCACACTCAGACCCTCTTTGCAGCACTAGGGCTCCACAACTGTCCCATCAATAAGCCACTCTCCTTTATTTTGGGGCATGTGACCTGAGATGTTGTTCTGAGTTAAAACTAAGGTGAGGAGTAGGCCAGGGAGGTAGGTGACTCTGCATGTGACCTTTCTGGTTGTTTCACTTGATGCTGTTTGGAGTATATCCTGGAGAAATACAAATAATATCTATATGTTGACACAATTGGAATCCCAGCACTTGGAAAGCTAAAGTAAGAGGACAAAGAGTTCAAGACTAGTTTGGGCTATATAGTGAGACCCTGTCTCAAAGAAGAAAGAAAGCAGTTAATTATTTTTATGCACAATTTGAAACAATTATGACTGGTTTATCAAAGTATCTATTCTGTGCCCATAAATTTTAATTTTTGGGTTGGAGTGAGCCAAGATCTCATGTTTAGAACTGTCCAGAGCTCCTCTCCTAAAGCACGTACTGAATAATGCCCCATGGGTGGTGACTTTTCTATACCCAAAGAGGTGACTGGTCTACTTGCAAGCAAGTTGTACAAAGGGTGGAAGAACTGTGAGGGGAATGTCAAATGCATGGTGGGAACTGTCACTTCAAGGAACCAGGAGATGCTATGATGAGGTGTGGGCACATGGTTTGGCCACAGGTAAAGGGAAATAGGATATATACTGGGTTTCTGAGTAACTTCTGCATTGTTTTGTGGTTATGAGCTGACCTGGTTTAGAACTCATATTCAAAAGGATGCGGGCTCTGAACTACCCCACTAGAGTGCTTGTGGAGACTGCCCATAAACCCTAAATAAAATACCCCCCACCTCCTGTGGTGGCCTGGACCTAGATTGGCACAAGTTAATGCTTATTGCTGTCAGGGGACAAGAGAGCTGGTGTCCCTCTTGGCTACCCACAAGGGGAGGTCAAAACAAGACAAGTAATTGCATTCCATTTTCCCCTCAATGGAGGGAATAGACACTGCTAAGACAAGCAGGACAGGGGATGGCCTGTTCTCTGAGGTGTTTTCACCCCATGTCTTCCTCAGCTCCTTTCTCTGGGCAGGGTTACCATGGTTCCCAGGAGTCAGAAAACATCCTCCTCCAGATCTTTGGAGGAAGAGTATTGTACAAGAGGGCTCAACCCTCTACTAGTACACTATAATCCACACGATCCCATGGATTTAAAATTTGTCCTAAACCTATTTTAGTTGCTCAGTTTTGTTGGTTTTTAGACACAGTTTAAGTAAAATAAAACATTAAAGTGTCTCCCTCCAGTCCAGAGCTAGAATGGATAGCCCATGGTGTCAGGAGGCTCAGCAACTATCTGATCAGTCCCTCTGACGTGCCCCTCCACCTCCAGCATCAGCATCTTCTGACTGCTTCACATACTTACTTTTCCCCATCTGCCCTTTGTGCATGATGTGTCCTTGGAAGCTCTTTGCAGGAGACAGTGAATAGCCTCACATCTGTGGAGGAAGGAGCTCTCCTCAGCACGAGATGAGGACCCTGCAGGAGATGAACAGGCGAAGGGTAGAAAACCAGAGGAATGTGAGTGGTTAGAAGAAAGCAGAGGGCTAATCATTGAATTGGTGCTGGCCACCCATAGGTGCTCTCAGAGTCTGGAGTTAAAAGCACCCCAGTCCTGAGATGTCTCTTTTGGATATCCTCAGATCTGTACTGATCAGATCATCATCCCTATTCTTATCCAGGCGCTCAGACCTCAGCAGCTCCTTTATATTTGTGCTCATGCATGATTAGCCTCCATCACCTTTTTGGAGTGATGTGCAAACCTCCTAGGGCCAAGACACTTCCTGTTGGGGCAAGGATTCAGCACAGATTCTGCTCTTGTATGGTCTTTGGCCATTAATACAGAAAGGCAAGATGTGGGGAGGGGGCCTTCCACTGGAAGGGGTGAGCAGTTGGCCTCTGAGGTTAAGGTGAAAGTCAATACAAGCTGACTGGCTTAGGGAATACTTGGTCCTATGGAAAGTTGAATCCACGATTTCTTCTGAAAGACCAGACATTTGTCATTGGTTTTTGGCTGTGTTAAGTTCCGAGTTTATTCCTTAGACAATCAGCACAGAGCCAAGAGGCATCTTTAGGCTTTGAGGTTGGTGCATTTGCTATTTTGGTACTTGAGTCTGTAAAGGTTAAACACAGGGTGTTCAGTTTGGCAAGGGTACTATGCAGATAAATCTGAAAAGGGGCTAGTCATTGGGTTTCAAAAAGAGCCAGCATGACTGGTCTTGCCTTTACTAAAGCGATACAGAACAGAACAAAGCAAAAACACCCTCCAGTTAGAGTGCTTTTAAGTGTAGTACCAAGAAATCAAGTTTAGCAGCTGGATGGAGGCACACTTTTCTCTGGCTAATATATGTGGCAAAACACAATGTGTTTGCATTTATAAATTATTCTTTCCAGTTTTTCTATATAAAGCAAAACTGATGAAATGTTTGAGCTGTAAGATGTGTTCAGTCAGCAGTATGAAGTTGGTGTTATAGAAACAGCAGATGCTGCTCTTGGGCAGGATTCCTGGCTTCACAGTGAGTGGGGAGTGAGATTGGTTTGTCTCAACAAAGGGGGTCTTTCATCCTCATGGCAAGAGGACATTGAGTTATGTGTAGGCTGTATAAAAAACAGGTCCTAGTTGGTTTGTGTTTAGAACAAGTAAGGGTTTTAAAAAATAAATCAACAGGAAATTGAGAAGTCTTTTTATCAGTGAACAACTCCCTATGGGCTGGGATCATTCCTGTGTGGAGTGGACAGAAGGTCTTGGGGTATGCTGCCAGGCCAATTAGTGGATAAGCCTGGGCAGTTCTAGGCACAGGACTGCCTTGTGGGGCACTACCTCAAGGCAAGAGATCTTCAGTTCTTTGAGTCCTTCTGTAAAGGAAAGCATGTGGATTGACTGGGGCTGGCTCCCACACTAGCAGATACCTCTACAGCAGCTATCACTGCCAGTTTCAAGCAATGAGAGGAAAATGACCCCTTCTTAGTGTTGGAGTCACAAGTTGTTCAGCTCCTACAAACACATTCTCACCATATTAAAGAACCCAGCTTTCTCTCTCACAGTTCAGGATTTTCCTCCTAAAATCAAAGCTATACACACTGAAGAGAATTTCTTGTGCATTGACCATTTGATGCTGATAAATTGCAATTAGAAGGTGTTCAGGACAATGAATGCCACAGCTGTTAGCTTCCTCAATAGGAGCTCACAGTTTGCAAGCAGTGCTCATCACATATCCCTATAACTCTATTCTCTGCTTTTTAGATAATTTATCCACAGGAAATCCAAATTGCCAAGACATGCTTTAACCTAGCAAAATGCCTGCCAATTTCCTTGGGAAAACTGACAAAAAAAGCTATAGATTACATTTCAGCTGAACACAGGCATGGGGCAATCAGATGTATCAGCCCCATTGTGTGGCTTGCCTCAGAAGACTTTGTGCACAGGCTTAGTGCAGTCAACATTTGAAGGCTCATAAATGTAATGAAGTCTCTTTGACACCTGCTTCTCTCATCACTTTAAATGTAAGCCATTGGTCCATGGGGAACCTCTGCTTTAAAAATAGAAATTATAGTAATTGTCTTCAGTTCTATGGGACGGCTATAATAAACACATGGCTTATAATATGCTCCACAACCTGGAGCCCACAGGTTGCATACATTATCCTGATTTTGAGTTTTCTTCCTTAAAAAAATCACATAAATCACTGTATGCTAGGCTGCTTCATTGGGAGGTTAACTTGTGAATTTCACTTGCTAGCTAGGGAATTCTGTTTTCTTCTTAGGTGGTACGATGGAGGTTTGCCTTTTGCTAGCTTTTAGGAAATATATCTACATTTTGATGAATGGGTGGCATGGACTTCTGGTCTCATTGCATTCCTTGGGCAACATCTTCCACTCTCTCACTTCCCTCTTTGTCAAATCTTACACAAAGAGCCTTGTCCTGGTGGTATCTGTGGTCTGGGGCAGATGTAGATTTTCTGCCCCCCCTTCTTCCTCCTCTTCCTCCTCCTTCTTTTCTTTTGTTTACTTTTTGAGACAGTGTCTCCCTATAGTTCCAGCTGTCCTGGAACTCACTACATAGACCAGGCTAGCCTGGAATTCAGAGATCCACCTGCCTCTGCCTTCCCACTGCTGGAATTAAAGGCATGTGCCATTATACTGGGCTATTGTTCTCTTTCTTTCCTGAGCCTGGGGACAGGTAGTGAAGCCTGGGTCAGCCACTCTCCTACATGGGTGCACACCCGCCCCTCCCAGCCCTGCTACCTGGGAGAGGTTGTTTTCCACATACAGAACTTGCTAGGATTTTACCTGTTTTTCTAGATTGGTCATGGTGACACAGGATAAGAATTCACCTGGGGAGCCCTCATCCTTAGGCATGTCCTTTCTATGACTGTTATGCTCCTGGTGGCCATGTTGTGGGCAGCAAGCCCCATCAAGGCTTCCCTAGGTGGGTGAGGATTATGATGGGTTTGGCAGTCCTTAGTAGACCAAAGGACATGTGGGCTGGGGTTGCTCAAGGCACCAGTTTCCACTTAGAACCTTAACCATAACCCTAATCATACTGTCTTAGGGACATTAATACCTGTGCTGAGTAGGAAGGAAGTATCCATGAAAACCAATTGCTTAGCAATGTGCCCTGTACCTTAGTACTTGCCTGGCCAGGTGAGCAGTGGGTTGCTCCTTGTGCCAGGAGCCCCTTGTTTTATAAAATGCCTTTGCACACAAGGCTGTGACTTTTGAGGGCAGATATAAACATGGAACAATTGGGGGAGCACTGTGAGTTTCTAGGCAGTATGGGTAAATTACCACAGAGCCTTCCTGGTGTTCTCCAGCTAGCAGCACCTCCTCATACTTTCCCAACTTTCTGTTCCTGGTCCCATTCTTGTCAGTCTAGGTCATAGAGATCCTGTCACCATAAAGCCAGATGTCCTTGATGGTTCAAAACAAGGCAAGTACTGGCCAGGGCTACTTCTTAACATTGCCCTTGTTTTTTGCTTGCAGATGAGCTTAGAAAATGATGACAAGCGAGCCCGCACACGGTCCAAGGCCCTCCGAGGTGAGTGCCAACTCACCTAGGTGGGTCCCCATCCTTGGCAGCTGCCCTCTCTGGAACTGTTGACATCACTCTACACAACATTTCTTCTCGGGAGTACAAGTTCCACACCATAAATGCCCAGTTTCCCAGCAGCCTTTGACCCACAACAGGTGCATAAGACCTTAGGCTTTTAGCAGGCGCTCCTCAATGTTGTATCTGAGGGTCTCCTGAGATCCTTCAGTCCATACAGACTTGCCATGCACTAAGATGTGGGGGCAGGTGCAGTTCCATGGAGTGGGGATAGCAGAATTCAGTCAGGAACCTGCTTAACTTGGAAAGGAAAGGCTGCTCTTGGGAAGAGATAAGTCCTGGTGCTGGTGGGGACTTGGAAACTGTTGGGTAGATCTTGCAGTGGATGGAGAGGAGGGGCTGAGGCACTCCTCATTTTACTAGGATTGAGCCTTACCTGCTTGGCTATCTCCCTTCTCTTGTACCTGGAGCTTCTTATTGTGCTCTACAGTAAGTATCCAGGAACTTTGAATATCTGAGGGCTGCTTGTCCTTCGTTGGATCCTTGCATATCTTGCAACCGGTGCCCATCACTGTGGCTAGCCACACGCTTGTTGGTTCTGGTCTTTGTTCAGCTTGATCTGGTGGGTAATATCTCCTGCCAAAAGCTGACATTTACCTGCAATTAGAGAAAGAGAAAACACCCTGGGCCTGAGGGTGGTGAGAAGATTAGGTCCGCTCTCAAACCTGGAGGGGAGGGGAGTCTAGGGAAAGCACTTTGTTGAGGAGGTAGTTCAGCAGGTCAGCAAAGGGTAGGCACCAGAGGAGCTGTTCAGAGTTTACTAGGCTTGCTCCTTTGTCCTTGGCAACTATTTCATTCGGTTTATATTTTTAGGGAAACATGCTTTTTAAAAAAATATTTTATTTATTATTTTTATTTTATGTGTATGAGTGTATTGCCTGCATGTAGGTAAGTTCACCTGTGTCGTGCAATGCCGGCGGAGGACAGAAAGGGCCATCGGATCCCCTGGAACTGGAGTTATGGACAGTTGTTAGCTGCCATATGGGTGCTGGGATTCGAACCCAGGTCTTCTGTAAGAACAACCAGTGTTCTTAACCGCTGAGCCATCTCTCCAGCCCCAGGAAACATGCTTTTAAAAGTCCAAGTCCTATGTATGTATATTTCCCTATTTCTCTCTTTCTCTTACCCAGGACCCCCTGAGACCACAGGTGCAGACCTCAGGTAAGGGAGTCTTCCTATTTGCATGAACATCACCTACCACTTGCTTGCCTGTGACCTTGGAGATATTCTAAATAAATGTCCCCATGCAAGCCCGTTTTCTTTGAGGATATTGCTTCTTTCTGTGCCGAATCTTGCTATCTGTACCCGACTGTGCTCTTCCTTAGCTCTTAACTGACCCCACCCTGAGGTGACCCAGGCACCTGTCTCCACTGGAACCTGAACTACTACCATGATCCTCAAAAACCAGTGACAAGTTCCTCTTGGTGATTTTTGCAGACAGTGTCACTCACTTCTGTGTCTGTGGGTTTGTTGTCTACAGTACCATATACAAATGATCTGCAGTATGTATGCTCACACTGGCTGACTGCACACTGGCTGTGGTGGGAGCATTTATGTCTCATGGGCACATGCTCTTTTCCCTCTCCAAGGGCCTGTTTACTAGGACACCATGACTCTGATCACACAAGCAGAGGAGACCTCAGTTTAGGTAGGGTTCACACTATAGGTGCCAGAATAGGGAGTGTGACCCATAGAGGGCTTGTTGTTATGGTCTGAAAGGAGAATGTCATGTTGATGTTGTGTGTGCTAATTGTGATATTAAGTAAACTCATTTGCGTGCAGCCCTGTTTTTCAGGTCTCTTCGTGGATGAGGGATTTATTCCCCTTTGATTTAGAACTCCACAGCTTGTAGTACCCCACCCCTGGGTTCCTCCCTGGCTCAGTCAGAGCTCTTAGAAGGACACATTTTTCTGGGAGGCTGTAAAGTGGCTGTTAACAACATAACTGAGGGACTCAGACTGGAACAAATAAGACCCAAATGAGGTCTCTCAGCCCACCTGTTCCCTGAAACACACGTACCCAAGAAAAGAAATGAATTTAATGGCTATCCCTCAATATCCTTGGAAGAACTGACATATACCCCAGTTTTTATTTTGGTGGTATCTAGCAGCCATTACACAACTTCAGGGAGGCCCTGCTGAGGCAGGAATTGGGGAGGGTTGGGATCAGTGTCTTTGAGACATATTAGTGGGCTGGTTAGAGCTGTCCCCAAATGTACCCTGCAGCTCACTCTTCTTCATCTTGAGGGGTCCTTCTTCCTTGAGCTAGAGGACAGGTGAGTATAAGATTTTCCTCCCATGGTTGGGGAGGAGCCAATCCCTTCAAGGGGTGGTAGTCAGAGCATGGTGCTCCAACCTGGGATTTGACCTCTCTTCCAACTTGGGTTCCTAGATATCTGTGTCTTATTGTGAGGTGGTCATCAGTCAGGCCCTTGGCTCCTCACTTCTCTGTCTCCTTCTGACTCTCATCCTGACCTTAGTCACACTGGAGCCCAAACAGGGAGATTTAGGGGATTTGTTGTTGTATGCTTATGAGCACACATAATTATCTATGTCTGTCTATGAGCGCCCATGACATCCTAAGAGCACACATGAGCACCTGTGACTGTCTGTGAACACACATGCCCACCAAGTGGCAGGGGAGGGATCACTTTGGTTTGTCTTTTCTTTCAGTGGGTGGGGGAAACTCAGGAGGCCTGGAGCCCTTGCCACCTGCTCACTCTATGTCTGGCCCTAGGAGTATGGAGGCATTAGTAGATGACTGTGCTCATGTGTGCTCACAAATGTTCAGTGTGCTCCAAGTACTTACATGTGTTCATAGATGGCCACAGCTGCTAATATATGCATATAAGAGCACTTGTATGTTCACTGTACTCATTGGTGCTCATGTGTGGGCATAGGTGCACATATGTACTCCTAGGTGTTCATGTGTGTTCACAGGTGACCCTATGAGCCGATTAATGCCTGCTACCATTGTAGTTTTTGGGTATGATGTCACTCTGTTTGATGTTTCTTCTGCTTCTGTGTTTGAGCTTCCTGTCCCAGAGTGGCCTTGTCAGCTTCACCGAGCTCAGAGCTAGTTCTCTCCTTCTCAGAACTTGGTGAGAAGGTATAGGTTCACTTGGCTGAAAACAAGGATTCTTCTGAGTGGGGTAGAAGAGTTGCTTGGAGCATGTGACATGGGGGCAGTGCCAGTGCCCCACAGGCCTCCAACAGCTGTTGCCTAATTGCCTGATTAACTCAGTGATTAGTCGACTAATTCTCAAAGTTACTTCTTGAGAGAGTGAAAGCAAGTGTGAACTTGGATTTTATAGTAGACTCAACCAAGGGCAGCAGGAATCCCCCCGCCTGGGAAGGAAATTTGATAAAATACTCCTGTGCTTTTCCTTCCTTTGTTCCTTCTGCCCTGATTTAATCTCCTCTCTCTTCTCTGCCTCTCTTCATTTTTTTTTTGATTAAGTGATTTATTTTATGTGTATGAGTGTTTTGCCTGAATGTCTGTAAGTGCATCTGTGTGTGTAAAGCCTGCAGAGGCCAGAAGAGGGCATTGGATCCTTTGGAACTGCAGTTATAAAGTGAGTGCTGGGAACTGAACCTGGGTCTTCTGCAAGAGCAGCCGGGGCTCTTAACTGTTGAGCCATCTCTCCAGTCTTCTCCCTTCATCTTTTAACACATCAAAGATTACTGCTATGCATAGCATCCATGGTAGCCCATGGGAGAAGCCTCCACTAACCTATGGCACTGTGGGCCAGCAAGATGAAAACTGTGAGGGAGGGAGAATACCAGATCTCAGCCCCTTGTTGGGGAAATGAATATGCATTCAGTGGGAAGGCAAATGTGACTGGCATGGCTAGTTGGACCTCCAGCATCTGCAGTCAGGCCATGGCCAACCCACTGGAGACCATCAAGGGGTGTCTAGACTGAGGTGGGATGGTTCCTGCCCTAAGTCCCAGCAGCCACGCCCCATATGCCTCCTTTTGCAGGTTCTGAAAAGATTTTGGGAGAACCCAGACTGATCCCAGGCAAGAGTTCAGACCCACAATAGCAATTTTGTTAGAAGTGGGTTCTCTGTTGCCACTGGGAGGCTCAGTTCCCTGACAAGGGACTGAGGTCTAACATCTCCCTCCCTCAGATGGCCTCACAGTTTCCATCTTGCTGATCCACAGCACATGGGTTAGTGGCAGCTTCTTGCAACCCACAGGAATTGAGCCATGGTGTACACTGGATTCTCATGCCACACAAGCCTCCCTGTAGCTGCTCTAACCTGAGGGCACCTGTAGGCTGGGCAGTATGTTGGTGTTAGTGCCTATAATTGGACATTTTCAGAGATTTCCCCCTGGTTTGGTCATGTTTATGGCTGAAAGTAAGGAACTCCTGAATATCTATCTTTCATGCTCTTATATTTGTCAACCTCTGTTGGGGGCTCTGACCTTCTCAGTATAGCTAAGTTTTCTACTAGGCAGAATGGATGTCTTTTAACGGATCAGCCTTCCTGGCTTCCCTTCTTAAGTGGAAGCTGAGACCAACAGCTGGTTGTGGGTGCTGGATTAGAGTCTTTACCAGATGGCTCTGGCTTGGGTCACACAGAGCCCTTCTTGCCTGACAGTCCATGTCCAATTTGGTGGGAAAGGAGTACAGACTATCGCCTTGGATGCTGAAGCATCACAACACCAGTGATGTACATGGAGAAATCCAATCTCTGTGCTCTGGACTTGGGCCAAACAAGCAATGAGTCCTCTTTAGAGAGGGATACTTGCATTCCAAAGCCTCTGGAAGCCTGGTAGCAGCTGGTGGAATGTCTGCTGTGGGAAAAAGAAGCCATCCAACAGATGTGGGTGTTAGAAGCCTTGCTCTTGTATATATAGATCTTTAATTAAACACAGACATAACACTATAACTAGTCATTTGCTTGTTTAAATGGATTGAATTATTTCACTATTTTTAAGCAAATTGCCAGTGTCCATCTTGAAATGAGCTATTTAGAAACCCTCTCTTGCTCTTCAGGGTGGAGTTAAATTTTCCCTGAGACCTAAGTCCTGTTGCCCAAGGTGACTTCTGCTTTTTCCTCCAGCTGTCCCACTCCAGGATGCACAGGCTCAGGACATGTCCGGGGCAAGTACTCCAGGCACCGAAGGTAAGAAGCCTGTCAGTAGTCTCAGAGGCTACTGGAAGGAGGTTTGGGAACTATCCCTTCCCCTGATTTGGTATCTTTTGTGGATTAAAAACTTTCCATTTTGTCTGTGGCTGTTGAGGCCAGGCTGATCTGACCCTTTTAAGTCCTAGTGTCTTCCCACTGGCCTATGTTCCTTTGGTGCCTTTGCTGACGTGATCCTGGCCATGAGGGTGCAACTAGGCATGGTAGTTTGCCTGTTTGGCACCCTGGTTTTCCCAGCAGGGACTACTGCAGATCCTGGCTGTGCCTGTATGGCATAGCTTAAAGCAGGCCTGGTACACATGGGGGAGACAAGTGTGAGCTATGGCTGTCAGTGTAGTCATTCCTGCAGTCAGCTAGGTTTCCCTGGGGACTATAGTGCCATTTTCCTGGATGGGTATAGGTGTAGAGATCTAAAGGCAGAGAGGAAAGGCCTAGGTTGGGAGGAAATCAGTTGAGATCAGCTTGGGGTACATAAAGGATAGTAGCTGGGTCTGAAGGATGGCTTGGAGAGTAGTAGTCTGGGGTAGAGGAGCCCTGTGGGGCCTGAGTCTTTACTCCATTTGTTGGCTTGGCTCACTGTAATGCAATTTAAAACACAATTGGGAGATTTTAAATGTTTGTAATTAGATATAAAAATTCAAATACACCAGAGTTTGGGGCTCCATCTAAGAGCAACTACAAAAGAGGAACCCTTGGAAATAGCCTCCTGGGTGCATATGGGGCTGATCTGGCTCTTGGCCATCACTCATCCTCCATTCTAGTTTACAGAGCTGCCCTCTGGCCAAGAAGAGGAAGCTGGAGGGTACTGAGGCTGAGCACCTGGTATCCAAGAGGAAGTTGCACCCCCTGAGATTGGCTCTGGATGAGGGCTACCGTATGGACAGTGATGGCAGTGAAGACACTGAGGTGAAGGACGCCTCTGTTTCGGATGAATCGGAAGAACCTCTGGAGGAGGCTGAGGCTGAGATGTCAGGACAGGAGGAGATTCATCACTCTGAGCCAGCTGAAGGTGCTATGTTGCTCTTTCTCTTCTGAATAAAGGATGCTTAGTGTGGCCCTGGAGAATTGCAGCCTGTGAGGGGGCTAGAGGGGGGCTCAGCTCAGTGGGAAAAGCTGTCTTGAGAACAAGGCATGTCTTGTTCTGATGTGTGCAGCTTCCTGGAAGAGGGGCCTACCCAGGACATGGGGGAGGGTATAGTGTATGAGTTGACTACTGTGTGCAGTAGAGAGATGGTAAGGTGGACCTGGACATGAATCTCATATTCCCATGTACTCACAGAAGTGAATGTGTTTCCAAGGCATGTCTGTGTGTGTAAGAGATATATGATGTGTGCTATGTCTCTGTTGTGTAAGGGCTCTTAGACAGAGCCTACCCTGCCTGGGTCATGAGATAGTTGACTAGGCTGGATCTGCTTCGTCCTGAGACACTAAGGGCAGATACTGAGAAAGTTTCTCAGTTTAGGCTGAATCAGGCCCCAGTCAGGTCTCTAAAGGTAGATTCCCTGTAGAATTTAAGAGAAGAAAGAGGGCTGCTGAGGGACCCTTGCCTTCTGAACCTGGGATCATCTGACTATGAACAATTGAGATGGATTTTTGTCCTATTTCTGAAGCAATCCATGTTGAGCTCACTCTGGCTTCCCTACTTGTGACTCTGGAGTAAGTGCACAGCCCATGGAACCAAGCTAGTTTATATTTCAGGTAGAAAATCCCTCAGCCCACTGGCTTCTTGGAGTACCACCCAGCACAGCTGGCTCCAACTGTGGCTGAAAACAGTGGCTCATGAGTCCCACAAAGCCAGTACATAGTGAGCATGCTTTAGTTACCATGCTTAAAAGATCTAAATTTGAGTCCTTTAAAGGTATAGATGCTTTTCAATTATGAGACAGCTTTTCATCTGATTTTCCTCTTTAAGTTCCACTGTATAAAATGCAGGTCTACCTCATTTGAGAATGAACATGATGAAATATAAAATACTCAATAGGGGCTAGCCACTGTTGGGAGCAGAAACCTGGAGGCATTCCCCAATGTTCTCCTCCAACCCCATGGTATTTCTGATTTCATGCAGGAAAGAACCCCATCAAGCCCCATTTTGGATCCAACCCCACCAGCAGCCCCTCTACTCTTTCAAAGGGCAGCTACAGCAGCTACCAAGGAATCATTGCAACTTCCCTCCTAAACCTAGGCCAAATTGCTGAAGAGACCCTTGTTGGGGAGGATTCAGTCCCCATGAACAAGTCAGGCCCCACTGTTGTCCAACAACTTCAGGATGAGACTGCAGTCGGAGCTAACAGTGATGAGGGTGAAAAAGACCTCTTTATACAGCCAGAGGATGTGGAGGAAGTCGTTGAAGTCACCAGTGAGCGTTCCCAGGAGCCACGTACCCAGTCTCTGGAGGATGTGGCCAGTGAGGAGTCAAATAAGCAGAAAGGTGTCCTGGGTCATGAGGAGGAAGAAGATGAGGAGGAGGAGGATGAGGAGGAGGAAGAAGAGGAAGAGGAGGAGGAGGAAGAGGAGGAAGGAGAGGAACTAGAAGAAGAGGAAGACGAGGAGGAGGAAGAAGAGGAGGAAGAGGAGGAAGAAGAGGAGGAAGAGGGGGAGGAGACAGCTCCTAATATAATCTTTGGGGAAGACACTTCCCATACCTCTGCTCAGAAGGCTGCTCCTGAGTCCCGGCGCCCAGAACTACCCAGTCCCAAGTCTGAGTACTCTGTCATTGTAGAGGTTCGTTCTGATGATGACAAGGATGAGGACACACACTCTCAGAAGTCAACAGTCACAGATGAATCAGAGATGTATGACATGATGACCCGTGGGAACCTGGGTCTTCTGGAACAGGCCATTGCTCTGAAGGCTGAGCAGGTGCGTGCTGTCTGTGAGCCAGGCTGTTCGCCTGCTGAACAGGGCCAGTTGGGCCCAGGAGAGCCAGGGAAGATGGCAAAGCCCTTGGACATGGTGAGGAAGAGCTGCTACAGCAAAGGTAGGCTAACGTGACTTTCCCTGCTTACCCACCTTGTCATCCCATTGCCAGGGGCATCAGCTTTACTGAGGGTGCAGATGGAGGCTGGAGAGAGACCTAATCAGAGGCTGTCATATGCTGGAGTAGGAGGAGAATGGAAGAGCAGATGGGGACAAATAAACACAGAACTGGGGTCAAATATTGAGGAAATGGACTCATGCTGTTTCATGTAAGATGATCTGAAGCGAGACATGGAACTGAGATGTGTGAGGAGCTAGGCAGGAGAGAGAAAGGAAGGCAGATTGATGACCCAGTTACTGTGCCACTCAGTTTATTTCTGCCACTGGCCTAAACCTGTAGCAGGGATTATGCAGTCACAGAGCCTGGCACTTGATGCCTTCAATCCCTGAAAGCTGTTTTCTGAGACCATTTTTGGTCATCCTGAACACTCCCCATGGAGTTGGACCTTAAAGAAGACTTGAAGGATGTCTCTCTTCTGTTCTCCAAAAGGTACAGACTGCCGCTAGCTTTGCATTTGGACTTAAATGTACTAAATGCACTAAAGTCCAGGGTTTAGGCACAGTACTTCCTGACCTTGTTGAGTGATGATGTCCAGTGGAGGACGGTCATACTGGGCTAGTGGAAGGGGTGTGAGTATGGGCCAATATCGGGGAGAGGCAGGAGACTGGAAATCAGATCTGAGGACAGACCTTGAGCAAATGGTATAGCCACAGGTATGACATGGGTACCAAGGCCTGTAGGACAGGTTGGTCATATGTTGCTGTCTGCCCATCTCAAGTACCTCCTGGGCCCAGGACAGGTGCCTGGAGCTTCTCCCTAAGGGATTCAGCCTTACCATGCCTGAGGCCAGGCCTTGCATGGGCCAGTTGTGACTTTGGGTCTCCCTGGGCCTTTATTCTAAGGTCATGGAGCGGTCCTGACCTCAGTCCCATTTCCTTTTTCCAGGCCAAACTCTCTTCTCTGGACTCTGTGCTCTTCTACATCCTGCTTCCAGGAAGGGTTAGCTGACACTAGGGAGGGGGCAGCTGAGGAGAGAGATCAGGGGTGGGGTGACTCAGACACTAGAGCCAGAAACCAAGAAGGTAGGAGACATGCATGTGTGGCGCCTCTGGGAGGCACACTTGGGTCATGGGAGAGACAGACTGTAGTAAGAAAAATTCAGATTTAAGATCTCAGCTAGGAACTTGGTAGAGACATTGGGACATACTTTCTTGGAATGCCCATTCCTATGAGATAAACTCAGAGGACAGATACTGAGGAGATGTAATTGGGGACAAATTTTGTGGGTGAGGTAGACATGGAGGGTGGCTCTTGAGTTGATACCCTTCAGGATGATGCAGACTGGGGTTGAAATTTTGGGGAGGGGGAGATTTAAGCCAGTATTTCCGGGCTCAGACTTAGGGGAAACTGGCACCAAGGTGTACAGGTTGAAGTGAGACAGTTTCAGGATAGGTACAGGAGCCTGAGTTTGTCAGACTTTGGGTTCCTAAAAAGGAAAGGCTTTGGTGGGACACTGAATGACAGACATTAACAAGCCTAGGAGTTTGAAGAACTTTGACCTGTGGCTAAATATTAGGGACCAGGGGCAAAGTGCCTTTCACTCAGGGATTCATAGGGCATGACCCAGGGGAACACTGGGTAGCACATTTGGACTGTAGGAACATATGCATATTGACATGTGGAGGAACAAATGGTGGGACTGATGTTAGGGGGTAGAGGCAGGTCATGGGCACAGGATTTGAGTCTTTCAGGACATTCCTGCCTGCTTAACTGGGTAGAAGTTATCATTTCCTGCACATTTGAATTTGGAGGGACAGAACAGACATCCTTTCCCCTGGTGTGCTTTGCTGGGTTTCCAAGCTTGACTCTCTGGTGGCCTATCGCAAAAGGAGTTTCTCTGAGATATCAGATGTGCTCTGAAGATCCTCCATTTCCTCCTGGTCTTCACACTTGATAAATGAGCTACATGGATCTGCAGAATTGAGGTTGAAAACTGAGATTTGGAGTTTAAATTTTCTGCCCAGGCATTCATTAGTCACATAGTTTTGGATGTCATATAACTTGTGTCTTCTTCATTTTGTCAAGTCCCAAGGATACCTTTTAGCAAGGTCTCCACATTGCCTACACTCCAGCTACCAACTGGGGTGCCCATTCTGCTATTTTGGGTGGGAGGGATATTACTTGGGCTTTGGAGCAGCTTTTCCAGAGCTGCTTCATCGTCCAGCCTCTGTCTCTCTTGGGCTCTTGGGCAGTCTTACTCCATGTCTTACTTCTAGACAGAAGTTATCCTTAACTGTTCCCTTTATAGTCTCCTTGCTTTACATCATATGTTCTGTGTGTTTTAGATCCTTCCAGAGCTGAGAAGCGTGAGATCAAGTGTCCGACACCTGGCTGTGATGGCACTGGCCATGTTACTGGGCTGTACCCTCATCACCGCAGCCTATCTGGTTGCCCCCACAAGGATAGGATCCCTCCAGAAAGTGAGTAGCTGCATGCAGGGTTAGCCCAAAGCCTGAAGCTCAGGCTCCTGTGGTATTCGGAGATGTTTATGGGAATGGGAAGCCTACTCAGGACCTTGACCCTTTGAGCTTCCAAATATTCATCCTTAGGCTCTCAAGCTGCCTAGAAACAAATCTGAGCTTATAAGGGACAGCCTACTCAGGTGTCCATCTATAGCTACCAGCCTGAGTCAGAGGCCCAGAGTCAGAAGACTGCATAGATACAGATTGTGAGAAGGGATGGCTGTGTCCACTGAGCTGGGCAGGTGGAGGCCTTCACACAATTGCCTCTGTGCTCAGGAAGTAAATGTCTGATTTTACTTTTAGGCTGGAAACAGAAATTGTGAAAATTAAATTCAGAATTTTGAAAAAGAAAAACAATGGAGTGTAGTTTCTTTGCTGGGAGGTGGGGTCAAGGTAGGAAGGACATGCTTGACTGGGCTGGGTGAGGTTCAGCGTTCCAGGGCACCGATGTTTACATAGCTGCCGCCTTTGAACAGGTTCCTTGGTCTATCCTCCACCACAGCCATCCATCCACTCTCACCATTTGCTCTCCCTGGTTCTCTTACAGTCTTGGCCATGCATGAGAATGTGCTGAAGTGCCCCACTCCTGGCTGCACAGGCCAAGGCCATGTGAACAGCAATCGCAACACACACAGAAGGTAGTGAGCTGAACTGGGCCGTGGTGGGGAATCAGGGCTGGGCCTGTAGTGTGTGTCCCTTGCCTGAAACTTGAGTCCTTACCTGGTATGGGTTCTATACAGACATGTAGCTCACTGCCTGGGCAGGTGGCAGCTGGAGGGTTGTTGTTGCTACAATCCTTGGTGTTGCTGCATGTTCCCTGTGAGCTGAGGTGAGCATGTGAGAAGTCTGATGCTGCTATGATGAGAACAGGTGGAGACTGTATGTCTTGCCCATTTTCAGAAAATTTCTGCACACTAGCTCTTGCCCCTAGTAGGAGTAAAAACTTGGACATGAACAAGAATGTCAGTGGCCAGGGTTACTGCAAGGGGGAATGCTGAGACTAGGTAGACATGAGGCTCCCAAGCCAATGTCCAGATTTAGTTATTGGCTCATCTTCCTACATAATAGGGCACTATACCCTAGCCTCATCTAGAGCACTGCAGGTCCATCTTGACAGGGTCCTTCTGGACCCTAGTGGGCACATATTTACCTGGGAGGAACACCTGGGCTTTAGAGGCTACTTTGTTGGAAAAGAGGATGGGTTCCTTAGAGGTGTGATGGTGCTATACCCATGGTCCAGGAGCTGGTGCCTAAGCTCAACAGTAGGTCATGAGGAGGGCCAGTATACTCCAAAGGTAGTGCCCAGGTTGTGGTCTGAGTGTAGCCTTTGGTTTCCCTGAGTCAGCCTACAGAATATGATGTAGAGATGGTTCTAGAATCTATCCCTCAGCATTGGAAAGAGGAGAGGAGGGAGATGAGAGCTGAGCCTGGTACCTGACTGTGTGGAAGAATCCTTTGCCCATAATTTGCTGACTTTCATGGTGTATTTCATTTTTTTGTCACTGACTTAAGATTATTCCAAACAGAAATGACCTAAGCGGCTTGTCCTCTGGGGGTTCAGGACAAAACTGGAGGGAAAACCTGTCCTGTAGGAATGGCAGGTGTGTTGTTGGCTCTGGGCCTCATGTACGTGAAACTCTCATGCCTGAATGGTGCTTGTCAAGAATCACATGTCTGGCAACCTGGGACAGACCTGTCTTGGAGGAGAAGGCTCAGATGTCTCTTCTTTTTCTTCCTTTAGTTTGTCTGGGTGTCCTATTGCTGCTGCTGAAAAGTTAGCCAAATCTCATGAGAAGCAGCAGCCGCAGACAGGAGATCCTTCAAAGAATAGCTCCAATTCAGATCGGATTCTCAGGTGGGTAAAATGAACCACAGAATTGAAGGAATCACCTCCCAGATGCCTTCAGAGGCCTCAATGTCAAGGGCTGGGTGGTGTGCATGTCTCTTGGCACACAGGACATATCGGCCACATTCACCAAAGCCTCATCTAAGGTGTAAACAGCTGTCTGGCCTTAGCCACAGGCTTCTCTGCCTTGCTCTCTCCTAAGGCATCTGATAAGGTCAGTGGAATTATTCAGGGTCAGTGTATGGAGAGAGTAGACTGTACCAGCCAAGGGCTTCACCATACAAGGAGTACCCAGTTGTCTTCATCTGTTGTTTCACCTCAGGACAGACCCTATACCAGGGTAAGGTAGGGGAGGACACAGGACTTGCTCCTCTGAGTGCTGCCTTCTGTGTGGTACTAAGCATCTGAGACAGCAACAGACATGTAGGCGTGTGTATGCCTGCATGTTTTTTATGTATATGTACCAATATGATTATGTTTACACATGTGCTTAAATGCATGCATGTGTGCATGCGTAGATATGCTATCATTGAAGGGTCTTCTGACAGAGAAAACAGAACACATTTGCCTAGTGCTTCTTTCAGGTGACCCTGAAAAGTAGGTGTCACAAATAAGGTCAGAGGCTCAGGGACATGTTCTAGCTGGCCTGTCTACAGAAACTTCTCTAAAGTCAACTATAGTCCTCTACCTTGGGAGTGGGGTGGGGAGAATGAGTCCCTGGGCCTTGAGGTGTCCCTCACTGAGAAGACACTGCCAGGTAAAGTCCTCTCTCAGAAGATACCTTGTTCCCCATTTCTCTGAGGATCTAGAACTCATAACTCCTTCCCTCAGGTTCCTGGAATCCTGTTCCATGTCAGATATAGCATGGGATACAGGACCATATGCTCAGCAAAGCCAGTTCTCGGTCGATCTGGCACTGTTTCTTCCTTGTAGGACTCCTGACCACAGTCCTCGTTCTCTGATGCCTTCTTTGGCTATGCCATACGATAATTTACTTCAGAGGGACCCTCAAAAATTGTGGTCCCACACACCACAGCTCAGGTTGGGGACAGGGACTTGCCTTTGCTCTGTGGAGCACTTGTGTCCCATCCATGGACACCTTTGACCTTGTGATCACAGGTGGGATAGTCCTTTATCATATTTGTTCTTCCTTCCAGCTTCCTTTCAGTTGCTATTTGATGCTTTCTCTACTTTGATCTAAATCACTGATAAAACATCCAAACAGGCCTAGATATGAGGTCTGGTGAGGTCAGGGGAGTGGGCAGGCCTCATCATAGAAGCTGTGCCCATGAGTCTTTGACCTGTTGGTTCACATAGAAAAGTCAGACAACAAACAAAATTTATCCAGGAGCTTAAGAAACATTCTGCTTTCCTAGGCCACAGCAAGCACTTGCTCATCATTAGTAACAGCAGATGGACACAGGAGGCCTCTCATTGGCTGTTAATTTTATTTGGCCCACATTTCTGAATTCCTAGCCTAGGGTATGAGGATAGGCTTTACAAAGCTTTGCTGGAGTCTTCTGACCTCAAGTCTACAGATTCTGGGTATAGTCTTGCCAAGGGAGCCACAAAAGTGTGGCACCAATGTAGAGGTCAAGGAGACATTTGTCTCCTTGCTGATATCAGATAGTCTTGCTCTGGAAGATTTATCAGGAGTTCCTGAGCCAGTGTCCAGCCTGGGGACCCACCCTTCCCATTCTACTCTCTGCTATGTGATCTTCTCAGGTCCATCAAAGTGGCCTTAGTATTACAGGGTCAGCCTGTTCATTCTCTCTTCAGACCACATTTTTTTGGGGGGTCTTTTTGAGACAGGGTTTCCTTGTAGCCGTCCTAGAACTCACTATGTAGACCAGGCTGGCCTTGAACTCACAGAGATCCGCCTGCCTCTGCCTCCCAAGTGCTGGGATTAAAGGCACGTGCCACCACGCCTGGCCAGACCACATTTTAAGTTCTTATATAACCCAGTTTCAGAGGTCCTCACCAACACTTTCAGATTCCACTGATGACTGACTGAAGTCATTGCTTATTCCAGACAGGAACAGAAGGAGCTGGGGTGCTTGCTGGGGCTTTCTTCCCTATCCCCTCTTCCCTCCTTTCTGAACTGCTCCTTCAGAAACTCTTGCTGATCGTGTAGCTGAACTCTTAGAAACCACTCTCCTAAGTTCTAGAGGAGGTCTCAGGCTTGTTCTTCTGGAATGTTACTAACATGAGGACATGCTATTATTTCCTTCAGATTCCTGTTGTTTCCTCCTCACAGGCAGTTTTTCCTCATACTGATTTCAGATCTATCCAGGGACCCTTCATTCTGGGAGGTGGAATTCTGACTAGCCTTTATGGGCAGGGTATTGGGGAATGGGTCTCCCTGAGTCTTATCACCTGGCTGCATGAGGTCTCAGCTTGGGGCCATTGGAGGGGGTAGATGAAAGGTAGCATGGGGTCTCTGAGTCCCACCCTCACAGGTTCTGCATCTTTGTCTCATACCCCAGGCCCATGTGCTTTGTGAAGCAGCTTGAGGTTCCTCCTTATGGGAGCTACCGACCCAATGTGGCTTCCACCACGCCCAGGGCCAACTTGGCCAAGGAGCTGGAAAAGTTCTCCAAGGTCAACTTTGACTACGCAAGTTTTGATGCTCAGGTTTTTGGCAAACGTATGCTTGCCCCAAAGATTCAGACCAGCGAAACCTCACCCAAAGCCTTCCAATGTAAGTTGGGGAGAATTGTTTATGTCTCTCCTTTCACATTGCTCCTCATAGGGACAGTGGGGAGGGGTCCTCTGGGGAGCTGGAAGGGACATGGTATGGCCCTGAGGCCTCACCTTCTCTTCAGCTACTCCAGTGGGCATAGTTGTGACTTCCCTGGGTCTTGCATCTCACCCATATTCATTGAGCCTTTATGTGTCTCCTAATTATTTGTAAAGCAAATCAAGGGTCCATGATGGTTGTGTATGTCCAGAAGAGGGAGGATTCACTGATGTGGTCCACTCTGGAGTGTGCTGAGTAGGGTGTCTGCTCCCAGCACTGCCTCTGAGGAAGGCCTATCTGTAGGGTAGGGCAGGGCAGTACCATCAATGGCAGGAAGCCTCTTAGTTTCCTGAGTGGGGACCATCTTACTGGAAATGGTATTGTCTGTGACATTAGCAACACATTTTAGGGGCAATTATATTGATAAAAGTCATTCCTGGAAATCTTTTAAAACAGTCTTCCTTTTTCTTAAAATTTACTGTACTTCTTTGTGGATTGTAAGCATATTAACCTTGGAAATGTATGTGAGATAGAAAAGTACCTAGTGCACTGGAGAATCTAAATGGGCATTTCCCAGTGGATGTTGTCAGCGCCGTAGATATTAAGGACAAATTTCCTACCTGTTAGAATTATAGTTCTTAGGGTTAGTGGCCTTTGGGATAAGTCTCTTCCTGACTCCAGCAGACTCTGCTGGCCAGGCCCAGGTGTTTCCAGGTACCCACACCTGCTTAGAAAGTGACTGTGATGGCATTGCTGGTGGCAGGCCAGGGGTGCTGGATCAAAATGAATTTTCCACATGTCTGGATCTCTCTGGCAATACCAGTGGTTTTCTGGTTACTCAGAACATCACTTGTGAGCGATTTTAAAGCTGAAGCATAGTGACTAGGAAAAATAACTATACCTTAATTTATGGTATCCTACTCACACTTGTGTTGCTTTATTAAGGTAGCAACTACTATTGGGGACACAAAGTCAGCAGAGGTACAGTAACATCTCCTGATATGATGGGACAAAATTTTCCATATATGTGTATTCTAAACATTCACCATATTTACCGAATTTTTAGCCTCTTAGTATTTGCTGATGGCAAGTTGTTTGTTTGTTTGAAATGATCATGTATGATGGATATTTTTGCAGAGTTTTATTATTTTTCCCTAAATGGTCAGGTCAGAAATGAAATGCCTCTTCAATATCAGAGAAGAAAATAGTGGGAGGGATTTGTGAGAACATGGAAGTGGGCAATGACCCATCTGAAATCCACATTGTTGTAACTATACCCTGACCCCCAGCTCTCTCCTTACTAGTCTGATGCCTCTGTCCAAGTCTGTGTCAGCCTGGGTTGTTGTTCCCTTTTAGCAGCCAACCCTCCCCCAAGACATCTCCTCCAGGTGCAGTCCCACCTCCCAGTGGTTATGTGAGAGCACTTCACCTTCTTCTGTAGGCTTCGACTACTCTCATGATGCCGAGGCTGCACACATGGCTGCCACTGCAATCCTGAACCTCTCCACTCGATGCTGGGAGATGCCAGAGAACCTCAGCACAAAGCCACAGGACCTCCCCACCAAGGTGAGTATATCCCCTGGAGACCACTGGGGAGAAGATAGTGGGTAGAGTTTGCAGTGAGAAATTTGCAGTGAGGTGTGGCTGGTACCAGAAACACTGGGGCCTCATTAATGTTTTATTTTTGTTTGTTTGTTTGTTTTATGAGACAGGGTCTCCCTGTAGCCTCAGCTGCCCTGCAGCTCACTATGTAGACCAGGCTGGCTTCCATCTCATAGAGATCCACCTACCTCTGTCTCCTGAGTGCTGGGATTAAAGGTGTGTGCTACCACGCCCAGCTGTTTTGCGTCTTTAAATCTTTATTTTTTATTTATATGTATGTATGTGTAGCTGCATGATTTTTGTGCACCATAAATGTGCTTGCAGAGGCTAGAGGGCATTGGATACCCTGGAACTAGAGTTATAGGCTGTTGTGAGCCACCTGATATGGTACTGGGAACTGAATCCAGGTCCTCTGCAAGAGATGTGTTCTTAACCACTAAGCCATCTCTCCAGCCCTCGATTGATGTTTTTTATTCCTAGCCTTTGCCCCTCTGGTCATAGTTCAGATGACCAAAGAGAGTAGATGGGTGGCCATGAGAGAGCCAGTATATTATGTAACTCAGTGTCAGGCTCACGCCACCTTTCTATGTGCTCCTGTGGAAGTTGGTAGTGGCCGACATGTCCTGGGGCCAGAGACCTGTTCTCACTTGTTTGCAGTGTGTCTCAAGGGGATTACTGATCTATAGAGATGAGAGGAACTGGAAGGCTCCTTCACATGTGGTCAGGATATGGTACTGGCTCTTTCTTTTCAGCTGCTGTTCATTCTGGTCACTGTTTGCCTTTCTGAAACTCGGATAAAATGTACCAGAAGGCACTTCCAGGAAGGGGCTGGTTCTCCAACCCATGCACGCATATATACATACATACATATATATATACATACATACATACATATATATATATATATATATTGGTCTTTTTGAGACAGGGTCTCCCTGCAGCCCCAGCTGTCCTAGAAGTCACTATGTAGACTAGTCTGGCCTTGAACTCACAGGGATCTGCCTGCCTCTACCTCCGGAGTGCTGGGATTAAAGACGTGCACCACCACGCCCGGCTTCCAACCCATATTTTTCACCTTTGCATTTGCAGACTGTGGACATTGAAGTAGATGAAAATGGAACTCTAGACTTGAGCATGCACAAAAACCGAAAGCGGGAAAATGCTTTCCCCAGCAGTAGCAGCTGTAGCAGCAGCCCTGGTGTCAAATCTCCAGATGTCTCCCAGCGCCAGAGCAGCACCAGTGCTCCCAGCAGCTCCATAACCTCGCCCCAATCCAGCCAGACCTCCCGCCAGGATGAGTGGGACCGACCCTTGGACTATACCAAACCTAGCAGGCTGCGAGAAGAGGAGCATGAGGAGGTAGGTGCCAGGACCTTAGGCTGAGTGGGCAGACTGGCAGCTGCTTGAAAGGCTACGAAGAATTCTGCTTACTTCTTAGGTAGCTGTTTCTTGAGAGCTTCATAAAGAGCCTCTGGGGTCTGTCTCTTTTCACACAAGATTTTTCATCCTCAGGGTGTCTGGGATTCAGGGCCCAGCCCTCCAGAAAGGGTTTTACCTGCAAAGCCATGCTCATCCTTGTTCCATAAGAAGGCTGGTTTCCTCACCTCTGCAGAACACAGTGACTAGCATCAATGTGGGTGTTCCAAGGAGGAGAGGAGCATTTCATATCTCCTGGGGATGATTTGGGAAAATCTTGTTTCCTTTGTTTTATGAGCCTTCCATCAATATGTGGAGTACAGCTGTAGGGATTCAATGCTTGGTTCCTTAGACCAGGACACTGAGGAAACTCCTGCTAACAGGGGCCTTGAGCTTGAAATCCTTGTAGTGGGCAATGACCTGAGTCCCTGAGACCAGGACTAACTGGAGAAAGAGGAAATAGTTTGGCATTGGAGGGTAAGCTATGGAGCCTTCCTTTCCCTACCTGAGTATAAGATATGGGAGTCTCAGATGTGTGTTGCTCCACTGAGAAACCGTTTGAGTAGCCTGTGTGATACCTGCAATCTTTACCTTCCAGAGGGAATTTCTGGAGGGAGCAGGGCCAGATACCCCTAGGAGGTTGAGGAGGTAGACCAGGTCCTCCTCCACAGTCTACTTGCCTGTAAGCTAGGCCCCTCTTCAGACCATTATGCAATATTTGGGTGGAACTCAGAATTGCCCCATTTTTAGAGAGATAGACTAGGCTCCTGGTTTAGGTCACATAGCAGAGTTACTGGCAACCTTGGGTATTGGGACTCAGAAGAGGAGCCCTGGGCTGAGGCCTCATGGTAGGGAAGTCCACATGGAGCCACATTTGTCTGAGTCTGTGTAGGCTGATTCCTTCCTACACTGGGTAAGAGCCTTGGTAGAGGCATGTGCCCTCTGTGCAAATGTCTCCACTATCATCTCTCATACTCGGGCTCAGAACTGTCTAAGATTCACGCTTTACTCCCAGGGTCAAGTCATTCCCTGGTTTGCAAGCTGTGACTTCTCAGCTGCTTTCTTGGTCCAGGGGTAGGTTGGTATCTGGGGTCCCTTCCCTGCTCTTTTCTCTGCTCTAGTTTATCTCTGATCTCCCCAGGTTGCTTTGCTCATTTCCTCCAACATATCACTTTGGAGCATCCTTGTCTCTCCAGGAATGAGCTGCTGTTTGTAGGGAGATCTATTTCAGAGATCCTGAGATCCTCCCACTGAGGCCTGCCACATGCACCACCTGCGGCCATTGCCAGTTGTCCCCAAACTCTTCTCCCAAACCCTTTTAGGCACATTTTATCTCCAAAATCTTTCCTTAGGTCAGGTCTTTCCCATCATTCTCTCTGTCCTGGACTCCAGACTCAAACCCTCTTACCACCTCTGCCAAATGGTTCACTAATTCTGACAGTAACTCTTTCTGACATTGTGGGTACTCTGAGCCCTTCATGTTTTGGACCTCTATCCTAGAGCTTCACTGACTGGAGATTTGGCTAAGTGTGTTGTTTGAAGATCTTTGCCCAATTGCTCAGGCAAACAAATCACTATCTTAGAGCCTTGTTTAGTGACAGGAATCAATAGCCTCTGCATGCTGTTCTGTGGGCTGCAGCCTCACAGGCTCTTGTCTCAGAGTTATATCCTTTTAGGTTCAGAATCTGAACAGTTTGTTGAGACCCATGACAAATTGGTATATCTCTGGAATGTGAATTCTGGTGTACTTGTCCTGCTGGATGTTGTTATTCTAACTTTGCAGGACTCCTGGCCTTCAGTGGAAGAGCTGTGCTGATCCTGAAGCTAAGGGTAGTGAGCAAACACCTCCAGGCCCAGGGCTTAATTATTGGTGTTTGTGAAGTGTCTGACATGGTCAAGCATCGTATGGTGGGTCAGGGAAGTCTCAAGCATATAATGGTTATGATAAGCTATTAGTATGCTTTCCAGCTCAGTTTTGAGGTACCTTAGCAACATTAGTTACTGCCTGCTAACAACTGCACCCCAGAGAGCACAGCTCTCAGGTGTCCATTCTGTGGCAACTTGGTGAAGGTGGGCTAAGGCCGTGGAGAGTATCAGGAACTTGGTCCTGGCCTTCATGGTGTGGTCTTCTGTCTTGGAGTAGCTAGGCCTTCTTTCATTCTCATTAAGACAAGAGACTCCAGGAAACACCTTGTGGATACTGCTGAGGGGTCCTTTTCTCTCGCCCACTAGGTTGGGCATCTGGCTTCCTTGCCAGTTGTTAAAACATATCCCTGCTGGTTTTTTGCAGTCAGAGCCAGCAGCACATTCTTTTGCTTCCTCTGAAGCAGATGACCAGGAGGTGTCAGAAGAGAACTTTGAGGAACGGAAGTACCCGGGAGAAGTCACCCTGACCAACTTTAAGCTGAAGTTTCTCTCCAAGGACATAAAGAAGGAGCTACTCACGTAAGTGCTGCCTTGGCAGGCCAGCCTCCCAGGAATCTGGGGAAAGCAGGCCTGGTCCCAAACCTTGGCAACCATTTAGAGCCATGCAGCCCATAGTGACAGGTTTTCTGTTAACTCTACAGTGAGATGAATGTGAATATGATACTCTAAAAGCCATTAAGCACTTGGAAGTTCCTATGGCCCAGCCCACAATCTAGGACAGAGCAGGATAAGAACTAACAGCCATGGGCAGAGAGGGTTACAGAGACCAGCCCTCAACTCTGGCAGCTACTGGATCCCAGGTTGCTCCATGAACTGTTCCTTATGGGGCTGGAACAGACAAGATAGTCTTCCATCAACCTCTACTGCCAACCTGTCCCCTAAAGGACTATGAACAGCTGAGCCTAGCACCCTCTCTACTGGTGAGCCAATCATTACCTGTGCTCAGAGCTCATTCTAGGAAAGGGAGAGGGCCTCTCTTCTTCCTACACTGCACCCACTAGTATCCTCCTACTTTGGCCTTCCCGACGTGACTGGGTCTGTGTTCTCATTCTCAGAGAAGGCTGTGCTGCTTTGGAGCTAGAGAGAGGAATGCCCCATTTCACATAGAACTCATGCTTCAGAGGCATCCTAACTTCAAGCTCCTTTTCCTTTTTGAGTTAAGTTGTATGGGAGAAATTTCCAGTCTGAGAGGTGAGGGTTGTGATCTGAGGATGGTCACCTACCCTCAGCCAACTTGTCCTGGGGGAAGACCTGCAGGTGTTCATGGCTCTCTGTTCTGACACTCTTTTTCCTTTGTCCAGCTGTCCCACTCCTGGCTGTGACGGCAGTGGCCATATCACCGGGAACTATGCCTCCCATCGCAGGTTCGTGCCCTGCTCCTCTGGCCTGGCTCCAGTGCTTTGTGTGTGTGTGTGGGTCTTCCTCCTCATCTCCTCTGCTCCCCCTCTATGGCTCACCCCATATCCCATCTCTTCTCTTTCAGCCTCTCTGGTTGCCCTCTTGCTGACAAGAGCCTCAGAAACCTCATGGCTGCCCACTCTGCTGACCTCAAGTATGTTTGCGCTCCCTGACTGCCTGTCTCTTGGGCAGCTCCCTCGCTTTGCTTTCCTCCCTTTTGAAGCTCCTACCAAGTCAGCCTTCTCCAAGGCACCATTCCAGGCTGGCTTTGCTTTCCTGGGATGGGGCAGAGGTACAGGGCTGATGAAGGGCTGACTCTGCTTGGCTAGGCTGTTGCCCTTGCACCTGTGACTCCTGCTTTGAACAATCTGACCTCTGAGCACTGTCTGTCTCCCTTTGGTGGACCAGAGCTTCTGCACTGCCCCAGTGCTTTCCCTAGCCATTCCCAAGGACTCTGACAGGATTGCCTGGACCTGCTTTGCCCACGCCTCTAGATATTGGGGAAAGCCTGAAATTGGCTGTGGCTTAGCAGCTGTAGGCTGTGGGATTCTTGCTGAGTGAACTGTCACTGGTCATGCAAGAGAAAGCTCCTTGCTTTCCTCTTCCTGCACCTTGGCTGTTCTGCCTCTTCCTGGTGTCCTCCCAGTCTGAATCAATGCTCTTTCCTTCTTTTTGCTGGTCCCTCTTCTGCTTCTGTGACTCTCTGCCTTAACACATGGGCAGGGCAGGCCCTGTGGGCACTTGAAACTGTCAGCTTGCTGACAGTCCTGCAGAGGTGAGGAGCAAGCACCCAGAGGTTTCTAGGCATCTGTCCTCTTGGAGCTGGAGTTGGGGCCACTGTTGTCTTTGGCTATCATACTTTCTGTTGACCTGTCATATTATAGCCTCTATGACCTGGAGCCAAGGGTACCTTGTTCAGGGAACTAGGGCTGAGTGGAGACCTTGGAAGAGGGACATGCCACCCTTGTCTCTCAGTTCCTTACAGCAGGGCTGGTCCTCCCATGGTCCTTTGTAGCAAAGACCCTAAATCCAGTCCAAGGCCTCTGGATCTATTTGGGGGCCAGAAAGGTGCTGGGTACTGGTGAATCTAGGACAAGGAGCTGGAATGCTGACAATAAAAGGAACATAAGATAGTTTAAGCCAGGACAGAAATCCATTGGTTTCCAGTACCCACTCTGACAGCTGTGTCTGTGCTCCACTCTAACCAACTCCATTTCCTTTTGGTAGTGAATATCAGGTGCATACCTTGCGGGTTCACACACTCACTTATCACTCACCACCACTGTGGTCTAGTCCCCAAACCCAAAGTGAAACACTCAGTCCTATGGCCTCAGGGACCCTCCTTTCTTTTCTTCCATCTTTCTTGCCCCCCTCCCCGCCCCCATTTTCTTACCCAATTCTGCTTCCATGGTTTTCTAGATCAAGGGCCTAAATAACTCTAGAATTTAGAATGTGACCACTCTGTGGCCCAAAAACAGATGTTCAGAACCAGGGGGAAGAAATTTGGTCAAGCCAGTCAGGAGACAGCTCCTGGGAAGGTCAGTCCTCTAAGCCTGTGAAAAACTTTAACACAGAAGTTCTATAGGTACAGCAGAAGAAAGTCTCCCTGCATGGAGGTGGCTGAGGTGTCCTACTGCCTCCAAAGCTCTTCTTGGCCCAGAGCTCTTTCTGGGCCCATCTCCTTGTCCCTTCAGATTCCAGTGTGAGTATGGGATGACCATGGCCTCTTTTCCACATTCTCTGATGCACCAGTGTTCCTTGGATCCTTGTTATGTCTGAGTGGGCATCAGGCTGACCAAAGCGTGGCAGATGGGGTTCTTTTTGGGGCCTCCCTATAAATGCCAAATGCAGACATGCTCAGACATGTTCTCTGTTTTTATGTGACTCCCACAGGTTATTTTCCCTCCTTTCTATGTGTGGTCGAGGGCTACCTTGAGTTTCTCATCTAACTATCATGGAAGTATGGATGCTGCACCATACTTTGGAGGCATTATAGGCTATACACAAAGTGGGAAGTGCCCTTGCAGCACAGAGATGGGTCACAGAAGAGAACTGAGGTGCCACCAAGGCAGGGACATTCCTTAGGCATAACTTCTTCATCCTATCCAGACAAGGTACCTAAAAGCAGATGATAGAAGGGTAGTGGCAGCTCTAATCCTGTGGCTACCTCCATAAGGAGTACAGTCCTCTCTTCAGCATAACTCTCAGGAAAGCCATCAAATCAAGCCAAAGGATGAAGGACAGTCCCCCTGTGTGCCAGGCACCTGATGGTTTTATGGAAGCCACAGACCCTCCCCAAACTCAGTTGTGCTGTTGGGTGTGTGTTTACCTCACCCTGGTGCTACTCACAGCTCAGAAGCTTAGGGTTGCTAGGGGACTTTTACTCTGACACTGAGTGACCACCACCCTCTGCACTGAACCTGAGCTCTGTTGGATGCTTCTCTGACATGAAGACAAGGAGCAGGTGTCCTGAATCTACTACAAAGCTTCTGTCCACTGAGAGAAGAGATGAGCTATCGTCTTCAGTTCCCTGTACTTGGACTTCTGGACAACAGGGCCACCCTGGCAGTGATGTAGTACCCATGCATACTACATGGCTTCATGAAGACTGGAGAAGGGTTTGGTGGGCCAACTGACTGATAGCCAGAGAAGCATCCAGTGTATGACACTGTGAAGGACCCAAAGAGCCTAGGAAAACACCCAAAGAAAGATCTGAGAGGCCAGAAAGAATGTATGTAATAAAGAGCTGTGCCATCCCTTGAGAGCCCCCTGGGTGCCAGAATCTCAGATTTTGTCCTTCATATAAGAAGTACTGTATCCCAAAGGTCAGCTCTCCCAGGAAGTCAGAGTCCTCCCAGGGCCAGGGTACCATGGAGCAGTACTCTGAATAACCAGCTCCTCAGTGCCAATACCAAGTTCTTGCTGCTTTCCACAGGATTGCACTGAAATGAGTGGCTGCTCTCATCTTAGCTTCCTGGACTCCTTGGGGGTGACTGGGATCAGTACTGAGTTCCTGATATTATTCTATTGAACATCTGTTGCTGGCAGTGGTAGGCTAGGGTATGTGATGCTCCTTTGCAAAGAGGTGTTTAAGGTATGTGGTTGTCTGAGGGATCTCAGGCTTAGGACGGTGGTAGGCTCACTTGAGGGCTGAGTCCAGAGGGGCAAATGTCTTCATGGGCTCTGGCCTCATTCTGTGTTTTTCTGCAGGTGCCCCACACCTGGCTGTGATGGCTCTGGCCACATAACAGGGAACTATGCTTCCCACCGGAGGTAAGGAGGGGCCGGGGTAGCTGTGAGGGTCTCTGTCTTAGTCAAAGTTCTAAAGTCCTGAATAAGACATTAATGTTGCAAACAAGCAGAGCTCATTTCCATCTCTTCTGAATTGTTGGTACTTCCAGACTAGATGACTCTACAGTCAGAGCAAAAAACAGAGGGTCAGATTGGAGGCTCCTAGGGATGCTTCCCACTCCTGACTCTTCTGTTGCCTGTTTGAAGGCTCTGTGTCAGCCAATTCTGCTCCATATGAAAGTTTAATTGAATCAGATGACTGATTGATCTTTCTTCCCTACATCTCAACCCTGTAGGGGACCGGAGAACTTGAGGGAGTAGCATGAGGCAGCTAGTGAGCAAAATCACTGTTTTGGGACTGAGGCGGCATGTTTTTCTCTTTTAAAATCAGTTTATCAGGCTGCCCACGTGCTAAGAAGAGTGGACTCAAGGTGGCGCCCACCAAGGATGACAAGGAAGACCCTGAGCTGATGAAGTATGTTGGGCCATGCTGGCTCCTTTATTTTTGCAAAATTGAGATTTTTTTTGTATGTTATAACTAAATGAACAAACAAACAAGACTGCCTTGTGAGAATAAACCCTTGATCCTAGAAGTTGGGAGGTTGGAGGCAGAAGGATCATTGAGTTTGAGGCCTGCTTGGACTATATACTGGGAATCTGCTTCAAAACTAAAACCAAACCAAACTAAAACAGCTCATTCTAGACTTTTCCTCACAACTGGTCATCTAAACTAATCAATGACAATATTCATTTTTATAGATGTGATGGAACTGCGCACATTGATACCTGGGTATTGAAACCAGGGCATGTGTGCCAACCATCCTCTGCATTCAGGTCAGAGATAATTCGGTGGAGGCTTTGAAAACTAAGTGCCCTATTGTCCTGAGGTGGCTTCAAGACACCCATAGCCTAGGCAGTCTGCATTTTGTCAGAGGGAAGGTTCAGGTGTGGCATCTGGAAGGTGGGTTCATTAGGAAGATGTACCTTTGAATATTGTTTGTCCAACCACCAGCATATCTGTCTAGAGACAATGGATTAGGAAAGCCCAGAAGAGCTAAAGCTGGGAACTGGATCTTCTGTGGAGAGAAAAGAGGGTATCTCTGATTTTCTTTTTCTCTCCTCTACAAATTGTTTTCTTTTTCTGATTACCAGTTAAGTATAAATTCCATAGCTTAGTAATGAAGGATCATACAGTGAAGCCAACACATATACTTAGTATTTCAGTCTAAGTTTGTCCATGTACACAGCTGAATCAATTCCAAGGTATGGCCTAACAGATTCTAGGGGGACTTTTTCTTAAAAGTAATTTTTATAGGTATTAAACTTCACCTTGTATGCTGAAATCACACATACAGGTCAAACTCAGGGCTTTTATATTTGGGTTTATTCTTCACAAAACTTTTAAAGCACTATTATAATTGAATGCTAAAAACAATAGCAAGTAGTTCATCATCCTAATATGCTTCTCTATTGTAATGGTGCCATCTTTCCTATTTTAGTTCAAAGTTCACCGGTTGTGCCTGATCCATTTCATCAGTCTTTTCTACTTCCTTCCGCTCAGGAAGGCGTTTTTCCAACAAAGAGAGTTTATCAGGAGAGATAAAGCCATTTTCAGGAATGTTTACCTTAAACTTGAAGATTAGTCAATCTTTTCTTATGACTGACAATACATTGGCATGCCTTTGATATAGCACACATTTGATACCTCTGTGCTTGACAACTGGACCTGGGTGAGAGGTAAACCTGGTTGGTGAGAGGTGAACCTGGGTGACTGGTTTGGTTGTCAAGAGGAGATACCAACTTTTGGAAACCACGCAATACTTCAAGTAGCTGTATGTCCATACACATGAAGAAGTCTTCTTCTTAAGTAAAAACAGCTTGACTCTTCCAATTTAAGACAATGATAATACTCAGCTTTGGTTTTTGCTCTTTTTTTTTAACCGCAGAATGCTATTTTCTATCTTTCATGCCTATGTCAATATGGACTTCTAAAATCTTTTCTCAAACTATCTTACTCCCATTGTAGCTTTTACATCTATTTTTAGGATTTATCTGTTCTCTACAGCACTGGCGCTCTATGTACACAGACAGGTTATTGAACCACTCCCTGTCCTATCTGATGAATCTTTATTTGCATTTCAGTATCTCAGCAGTTGTTGAAATAGCACTCTGCTGCTCCTTTTTACCACCTTGGACTTCATCTTTGTCACAAATCCACAAATGTAGAACCACTTTCTTGTTGCACCATTATATATCTTCTAAAGCTACTGAGAGAAGAGACATAACATTTGTGCCTCTCCTCTCTCTCTGTATCTTTCCTTTTCTTCCTCAAAATATATTGAAGATGTCTATGGGGGGAGGCCAAGACCACCACCTGCTTCACCTACTTTGATTGCCTGTTCTACTCCTTTGTCAGAATTTTCTCAATTAGGAATCAGAGAATCTTTTAAGCTTCATAAATCTGTTTAAACTTTTCTTCTCCATTTGTATTCCTATCATGGTTGTACTTCAAGGCTAGTTTCCTATAAATCCTTTTCAGTTCTTCTTGGGAAAATTGGGTTTGACTACCAAACATCATAGAAAGTGATTTCTTTTACCCTTTTCTACAACCAGTGAGTGGCCTAGAGCTTCATGGGAAATGAAAAAGAGCTCATAGAAACACACCATTCCTCTATCTTGCCAAGGGTTCTGGAAAGTTCCCACATCCTTGGTGGGTCTTAAGTGACCCAAATCCCTGAAGCAAAAAGGCTGCTTACTACCTCCATTCTCCTGGGGCAAGGTGGGGGCTGATGTGTCTTCTAGGAGCTTATAGGCAAATTTTGACCATGCGTAACATACTCAGTGGGAAATTCAAGAAGGTTATTCTTCCTGCAGAGAGCTAGTCTGCACACTCACTTGCAGGTGGAAGCTATATTGTGTCACAGGCTCAAATAGGGGTGACCCACTGGCCAATTTACCCAGGATCTGGGAGTTTCAGGGCTAACTCCTGGCAAAATGGAGCAGGTCCCCAACAGGTGAGCAATGGAAATAATGGCTCTGGCCTTGTTGTTGATCAGAATTTAGGCTGCTTGTTGGGTCCTCCAGAAGCAGGCCTTCCCTGACTGTGTTACTTGCTGGACAGTCAGTAGTCAGACACTCACCTGGTAGAGCGATAACTTTGCCCGAGATTCCTGCTTTTCCTCAGAGTTTGCTCCAACTGTGCCCAACATCTCCTTAGCTACAGAAGAGGGGCCTAACCAGCATCACAGCCTTCAGAAGGACTTGGCCTCACCTGTTGCTTTGTCTAATAAAATTTATTTAATTTAAAAAATTTTTAGGATTTTATTTATTTTTTGTGTATTAGTGTTTTACCTGCATGTATATAAGTTCCTGCATGTATGTAAGGCCAGAAGAGAACATCAGAACCCTGGAACTGGAATTATAGGCAATTCTTAACTGCCATGTGGGTGCTATGAACCTAACTTGGATCCTTTGCAAGAACAACCAGTGCTCTTAACCACTGAGACATCTCTCCAGCCTGAAATTTATTTAATTTTTATAACGAAGACTGTAATGAGCTTTAAATTGACCATGTAAAATATGTGGTGGTTAAATCTTGGTGTGAACAAAAAGCATTTTTCTTTCTGAGGATCCAGGAATTTGCCTGGGATCATAAAGATGTGATTCCTTCATCTAGAACAACAGCAAGGATCCTGCTATCTGTGATATTAGAAGTGAATTGTGCTATATTTTCCAATGGTTAAGATCAAGATTATTATTTTTCAAATTAACAAGGAAAATGGTTTTTCTCTTTCTAATGTGCCATCAACTTTTCCTTTAAAAAAAAAACCCTGAAGTTCTGCAACCAGGAGGAGACTGTAACCTTTAGAAAATATCTAGCACTTGCAGGATGGACAGAGATCCTAAGGGCTTCATGGCAAGAGGAGGAGTGCCTGCTTGTATTTCTATTTTTTTTAATTAAAAATATTTTTTTGAGATAGGGTCTTACTATATACTCCTGACTGGTTTAAAACTTGCTATAAGAACAGACTAATCTCAAATTCACAGAAATCTGCTTGCCTCTGCCTCCTGAGTGCTAGGATTAAATGTGTGTGCCACCACACTTGGTCCTAGTATTTTTATTTTATAGGACCTCCTGTCAGCAATAAACTTAATCATATTTATAATTGACTATCATCTTCAAACAAATGTAGACCAGGTCCTGCTGAGGTATAAGGTTTTTTATCAGATGTAAGCTGTTTTTGCAAGGGTTGTGGTAGAAGAATTCCCCCCCCCCGCTTTTTTTTTGAGATGGCATGTTCCTGTAGCCCCAGCTGACCTGGAACTCAATATGCAGACTAGGTTGCCTCAATCTGACAGAGATCTGCCTGCTTCTGCCTCCTGAGTGTTGGGATTAAAGGCATGTGCCACCCTGCCCGGCTAAGAATTCCCATTTTTGAAGTCTCATCTAAGCACTGTTTGAAACAAAGTCATGTCAATACTTTGTGGTCATAGGAGTCAACAGAAGTTCCATTGTAGAAGCCAGGTGCTGATGCTTCCCCTGTCTACTTATCACTCCTCGAGGTCCATGTTGCCCCAGCCATCCTGCATCTGATGTGTGAAATATACCTCTGTTCCCTTCTGTCCTGGCCTCATTTCTCATGTTACTACACACATGGCTGCTGTGCCCACCATGTTCTCTAGGAAACACAGGCTCACCCAAGGAGCATGGAAGCCTGCCAGCTCATGCCATATGCATGTCTTAATGTGATATTTTGATGATTTTGAATATTTGACACCAGTGTTAAGAGAAAGGAATCATTCTTAAATACTACTCACAGATGAGATTCTAGTGAACAGCATCAGTTCTTCCTTGCAAGGAGGTTTGGAGCTTTGTAAGTGGGTAAGAAGAATTCAGACTTGCTGTCTATAGTGACTGAAGAGCCCCTCTTAGCTAGCCATTTGAACTTGTGATGCTGGACACTCAGCAGAGACCTCTTCTAAGACCAGCTCCTCATCTTAGGTTGACTGTTTGGCCCAAGTTACTGGGTCTTAGAGTAGTAGACATCGAGATTTGAGGGGCCAGACACTGAATGTGAGCTATCCAATGCTTCCATGGGAGGCTTTTGATGTTCCCTTGCTCTGGACTACAGGCCAAGAATACCTTGTGTTAGCCCTGTGGATAGTCTATGCTGTTTGAGGCCTACATGGGTTGGAGGGACAAGAATGGAAGGAGAGGTGGGAGAGGTGTTGTTCAGTTGAGGAAGCGGGGCTCTGGCAGAGGTGACTGGGAAGGTATCTCGAAGGGCTACCTGGAATGAGATGGGGTGTCACCTTGTTGCCCTCCTGTTGGTAGTGTGTCCTGTGCCCTCATCCTGTCCTGCAGCAGGAGACTCTGCTGTTGGCGCTGTCCTTTTGAGTATGTCTTGCCCTGGCACCTCTGTACCCCCACAAGCCTCTAAAAGTGGGGCAGTGATGTCCTTGGGTTCTATGCGTTTTCCACGTGCTTAGCAGACAGTGAAAATGTGAGATATGCTAACTTGGTTGAGTTTCATTTATTGGAGAGACGACGGACTGGAAATTTACCAGTTGAGGATCTTGATCTGGGTCAGGTGTGGGTTCCCCCAGATTTCACTGACTCAGGCACATCCTTCACACACTGTGCCTGGGACACCTGTCAGTCCTCATCTATGTTATTCCATAGGGGCTTTTATTCCTGTCCTCAAATGCCTAGAACAAAGGAAGCACTGCTCTTGGCCAGCCTCTGGCAGAATGATTATGGGATATTAGCACAAGACTTTCTTGTTTGAGCACTATGTTCTCTAGAGATCCCTGGGTACCATCCCATGATAGGCTTCATCTTTGAAGCGGTAGGTTGACAGGCCCTGCTGCCCCTGAGCTGCATGGCTCAAGGTACTCTTGCCATGCATCTGATTTGTAGGCCCTGCTATGCAGGGCTAGAGGGCCAGAAGGGAGAGCGACAGCAGCCCCATCTAGAAGGCTAGGTATGAGACTTGGCTGGCTTCTTGCCTTACTCGAGAGCGCTTTATGCATGAAACTAGGTCTCTAGAACCTGGCTTGGCAGGATTCCCAGATCCTCCCACCCAGGGCCCCTGTGGTCACCTCAGCCTTTCTGTGTCCAGGTGTCCAGTTCCAGGCTGCGTGGGGCTCGGCCACATCAGCGGCAAATACGCCTCTCACAGGAGTGCTTCTGGCTGCCCGCTGGCCGCCCGGAGGCAGAAAGAGGGTGCTCTCAATGGTTCATCTTTCTCCTGGAAGTCACTGAAGAATGAGGGCCCTACTTGCCCGACCCCGGGCTGCGACGGCTCTGGCCATGCCAACGGCAGCTTCCTCACCCACCGGAGGTACCTGATCCGCATGTCAGCATGCAGGGATCTGGCTTTGGGCTGGGATATAACCCCTGGGGGTAGGGGAAAATCTAGTATTCAGTGGGACTAGCAGTTCTACAAGGAAAAGCAAGGCCCAAGTAGGCAGCAGAATGGGAGAAGCTATGGAGGCTGTTGGTGCCAGATGGTGTCTGTTTGTTTGCAGTATGTATTTGCTCTCATAAGTACTTCTCCATGCTCTGGTATTCACTGTCCCTATGAGCAGTGCTATGCTGGACACGGAGGCCATACGTGAGCAGACCCTGTCTATGCTCACATTTTCTTTTAGGCTGCTGACCTCTCTGGAAAAGTTTGTTTCCCATACTTCATGCCCTGCCTCTCCCATTGGGATTGTTTTTGAATTCTGGGGAGAGGCTCTTGCCTGCTTTGCAAGGAATCTGGTAACTAGATCCCTTCCTGCCTGAGCAGAGCTCATGCTGTCACCTGTCTCCAATACCTTCCCCAGGGCTGAGGGAGCCTTGCTTCATCAGCTCCACTTCCTCTTTGTTCTGGGCAGCCCACAACTATGGTCAAGGGGCATAAGGAAATTGCCTGATCTTGTCCAGTATCCTTTGTCTGGATCTAAAGTCAATGTCTACCCCCTTCTCCTCTCTTCCTCCCCTCTCCTCTCTCCTCTCTTTTCTGTCTTCCCACCTTTCTTCTTCTTACACCTACAAGATGAATTAATACATCCATTTAACAAAAACATTTATTGAGAGTCCACTTAGCATCAAAGGCTAGAGATAGAGCAGAAAACAAAAGGACAACCAGTCTTTGCTCTTTTGGGTGTGTTTTGGACAGAGAAGGTGGGGATACATACTGTGCAAAAAAAAAGAGTGACTAAATATGGTGAATGGTGGTGATCTGGGCTTAGGGGAAAACAGCGGAGTAGAGGGCAAAGAGGGCTTGAGAAAAAGCTAGAAGCTCATCCTGAGCTGTCTGGAAGATGAGCCCTTTCATAGCAGGAGCTAGGGAGAGCCTGACTTACCATTAAGTAAGGTCGCAGAGATACAAAGGAGAGAAGGCAGAAAGTTGTGAGCCAGGATCTGGCCAATTGCCTCTGAGAGCGAAGGCTGGCTTAGAACACAGAAAAAATGGGGCCTCTGGGATGGCCACAGGATGCAGATAAGGGAGAGGCCAAAAAGTCCAGAGAGGAGGCTGCAGGGGCCTGGGCCAGGTGGCCAAACTCTGAGCTTCTGAAGTACATCTCACTTTGCCTCCATCTTGATTATTTATAATGTGGATGAAGTTACTGCACAAACTTGAAGTATTGTGTAATAATCCACATTGTTTTTATGCAATTTTTCTGCTTGAATAGCTATATCCAAGAAATCACCTGTGACTGCTGGCACAACCATATCCTGAAGGATCTCTCAGGTGGGATTGGCTCTGAGGACCCCTCTGGGAGATCAGTACTACAAAGTGCCAGCAGGTGGGGCATGCAGGACTCAGACCCCCAGAGGAACACCACCTGGGAGCAACAATGCCCTGGTCCCTCCAGGACCTGTGACCAGTCACAGCTGTGCCAAACAGGGTGAATTTTGAGGGGGTACCTTCTTCAGCCCTTTGCCTGGACCGCAGCCTTGCTCCCCAATGCAAGACAGGCAGCTGAAGGGGAGCAGTTCCACCATAGGGAGGACTGCAGGGTCTTCTGGGTAAGATGGAATGTGCTTGGTTTGGTCCTGGTGTGAAATCCTGGACCTGTCCATGGACTGTGTCTCTGAACTGGTCAGTGATGTGTAACTTCTACTTCCAGTTTGTCTGGCTGTCCTAGAGCAACCTTTGCTGGGAAGAAGGGAAAACTCTCAGGGGATGAGGTTCTCAGTCCAAAGTTCAAGACAAGTGATGGTGAGGCTACCCTTCTGGGATGTCCCTTCTTGTCATCTTTTCTGTGCTATTGGAAGAGGATGGGGAAGCTGAGCCCCTCTGGGCATGAGCCATAGTAGTAACAACTTTTTTTTCCTGAGCCAACTGACCCACTAACCTTACCACTGAAGCTCTTAATGCTTCGGCCTGGCTTCTCTTGATGGTCATGCTGACTCTGACCTGAGACTTGGTGACCATATGCATCAGAGCCTGATGGAAACACCAGAAGGCATTTCCATGGGTTTGTGGATAATGTGGCCCCCTCCCATCTTGAACATACCTCCCTTTGGTCATAGCAGTTAATGCCTCTGAAGAGACCTATTCCTCCCACAAGGGCCAAGGCCAGGAGACAAGCACAATCTTATTCTCACAGTTTCCAAGATTTCCTAGCATCCATGTCCAAAGGAGCTCAGGGCTTGGCAAGAGGGTCTCTACCACACAAGGTTCTCCCCTTCTGCCTCCAACATAGGCTGTCAGAGCCACAACTGTTTTCTTTCTGGCAGTGCTGGAGAATGACGAGGAGATCAAGCAGCTGAATCAGGAGATACGAGACCTGAACGAGTCCAATTCGGAGATGGAGGCTGCCATGGTGCAGCTGCAGTCCCAGGTGGGTGGCACTGCTCTGCCTGGCTCTTCCCTTCCACCCAGAGCTAGCCTTCGGACTGCTGCTTCCATCAACACTATTGGTGCTGAGCTAATGGAGAGCTCAGTACACAGCACACAGCACACAGTATGCTGTTTAGCTGTTTACCTGCTGCACTGCCTAAGAGTCTTACTCTTAGGATCATGGTCTAGGTAGTATTAGTCATCCTCTTGGATTAGTCCCATTGCTGAGAGCAGTCTGCCAGTGTTCTGACCCTGTTAGTACTGGTTGTCCAATTTGTGTTTCTAGTCTTCTTTGCATGGGCAGTTCATCTTCCTTCTGCCTGCTTGGACCAGCACAGCCACAGACCAGTGGGGGCCTTGCCCATCCCTCAGTAGAATGTGGGTTAGATCAGTCTCTTTCCACTCCCTTGTTCAGGACTCTTGGAGGAAAGTCTTTAGTGTGAATGCCAGTGAGCATGGCTGTTGTTTGCCAACAGGAGTGCTCTCTCATCCTCTGGCTGCTCAATGGGGTTCAGAGAAGAGGTGGTGTCATGGGAGTTACAGGAGGTTGTGAGCCGTCTCATATGGGCACTAGAAATCGAACTTGGGCCCTCTGCAAGAGCTACTGATTCACTTTTACAGTCCTTTAGGTTTATTATTTTTTATTATGTGTGTGTGTGTGTGTATGTGGCTGTGTGCATGTGAGTGCAAGTGCCTGTGAGCCCTCTGACATGGGTGCTGGAAATCGAATTCAGGTCCTCTACAAGAGCAGTACACTCTTAACCCATCATTTAAGAGCCAGATATGGTGGTACTCAGTTACTTAGCCACCAAGGAGGCTGAGACAGAAGGACAACATTTAAGAGTAGTCTGGAGAACACAGAGAAATGACACTATCTCTAAAATGCAAAACTAAGTCCATCTTAAAACATTGATTGCTTCCTTTTACTAGTATTGCTTTGGAAGACCTTGCTATCTCTCTGAGTGAGTTCCACGCTAGCTGTGGAAGGGCTGAAGGAAAAGGAATTCAGATTTCTACTCCCATGTAGTCCTTTAAAGCTACGTTTGTCACTACTGGTTTTTACCTCTTGTTATACATTATCCTCTCATGAGTTCAGCCTTTTACTCGGGCTTCTTGGAGGGATACAGCTGGGTATGGGACTGTCCTTTAACACCAGGAACCTCTGGAACAGCATAACCCTGTGCAGGTTCATTGCTAGGGTGTGGAAGATGAAGAGGCTTGCCTGTGCTTGGTTTGGGGAAAATGGCCTGGAACCTAGGCAGGCAGCTTGTTGATCTTTTGTGGGAGGGAAAAAACTCAGAAGCAGAGGAAGTCTGACACCCACAAAATGAGTGCAGTCATTCCCATCCTACAGAAAGGAACAGGAAACTTAGAGAAATAATAATATAGCAGGTGTGAACAGAGATTGAACCCAGCCTTAGAGTCTATCCCTTTGCTCCATCTCTAGGGTGGACAAGGCACAGACAACCATAGTCACACATAGCATTGGGTACTTGGAACACCAGCTCCTAGTTCCCCTGGGTACAGGCTACTTCCAAAGGTCCTTACCTCTGTCAAGAACTAGGGCTCTACCAGCCTTCTTCCCCACCTATGGTCTCTGTCCTGTCCCACAATGTTGTGAGGTATGGCCAGTGCTCGACCAGCAGGACAGGACAAGGGCAGGCAGCATTTTCCATGTCTCTGACACAGATTTCTTCCATGGAGAAGAACCTGAAGAACATCGAGGAGGAGAACAAGCTTATTGAGGAACAGAATGAAGCCCTGTTTCTGGAATTGTCTGGGCTGAGCCAGGCCCTCATCCAAAGTCTTGCCAACATCCGCCTTCCACACATGGTAGGCATCAGTGGCCCAGTGGGTACCACAGCTGAGCTGGCAGCTGCCCTAGTAACTCTTCAGACGGCAGGGAGGGTGGGGGTCCCTCACTACTCTGCTCATGAGTCCTAATGAAAAGGTCCTATAGGAATGGTCCTATACCCTTGGTGGGGTTCTCTGTGCTCTGGCAGAACAGCTATTGGCCATGACTCTAATACTCCTGGGGAGCTTATGAGCTGGAGTAGAATGGGGTCCCAGTAATGGTAAGCCTGTCGCTGGGATTTTTATAGATAGAAACACTTATGGGTTTTTAGCAGGGATGGCTGCCATTGATGCCCTGTTGGCCTGGGATTGAGGCTTCCCCACAGGTTTCTGGTACACGGGGCCTACTGTGGACAGGGCCTGCTAACCTGGTTTTGTCCTCTAGGAGCCAATATGTGAACAGAATTTTGACGCCTATGTGAGCACCCTCACTGACATGTACTCCAATCAGGACTGCTACCAGAATCCGGAGAACAAGGGACTTCTGGAAACCATCAAGCAAGCTGTGAGGGGCATTCAGGTCTAGGCTGCACTGGGCAGAGGTTCCCCTGCTCTGCTCCTCACAGTGGGGATCCTCTGACTCATAGCTACTTCTAGTTGGCAGCCTGGGTACAGCCTCAGGCAGCTTACCCAAAGGGGAGCCTGGAAATCAGTGTCTCCTATGATGTCCCCATCAGGCCCAGGTGCAAAGACTTCCCCATGTGAGTGCCTGGGGATACTGAAGTATTACAAAGTGATTTATTATTTTTTTTGAAAGAAATCTGAAGAGCAGCTCAAAGTCTCCAGTTGAAGCTCATGGACAAGGTTCTCAGGGAAGTTTTGGAGTTTGCAGCCACAGTATTCCATTGTCTGTCAAGGCTGGCAAGGCAGCCGTGGGCTGGGTGGGTTTTAGTCTCAGTTGGAAGCACACCTGGGCTTCTGACTCTGCTCACTGAAGCCCATGTGGCAAGTACATTTTCTGTTTTCATTTAATTCAGCTTTGTGTTAAAGGTGCACAACATTCTGCTCCAAAGGTGAATCTAGGAATAGACCTTCCAGATGGCAGTCTACACAGTTGACAAGCATCATAGCCAGTCAGCTGAAGGAATTAAAATTTTTTTTGTAAACCTGGAGGCCCTGAAAAATCAGCCCATAGCCTGTGCAGCAGGCATTCAGAGGCCATTGCAGACTTGCTCCTTCCAGGCTATAGTTTTTAGACTCCTGGTCTTGGCTCTAAGCCTAGGACCACGGGGCCAGGCCTTTCATTCCTGCACCTCCACCCAGGTCCCTAACCCATCATTGTTACCTTTCCCTGGGTGGGTTTTACCTCTGTATCCAAGGTGACCAAGGTGGGGACAGTGAGATAAGGGGTAAATTCCTAATGGGAGACCACCAAGTTTTCACTTCTTTTTAAATCCATTCAAGATGTGAAGAAGGTAAATTTTAATTTAATGTGTTAAAAACACGATGTTCCTACTGTGTAAATAGAGTCTAAGTCCATTGTGACTGCAATTCCAAATTAGTATTTAAAAGTAGAGAAATTGCACTTCCTGGAAGACACTGAAAGTAGCTAGTTTAAATATTCTGTAAATTATTTAATTTTGTCAGGATGTAAGTATTTATATTCACACCCTTTTATGTTAATGCTTGCTATTTATTTTTATTTATTGATTTTATACTTTTGCAAGTAGACCACACACTAGGGCACCATAAGAGTGAAATAAGTGAAATCAAAGCAAAAACAAGTATTTGACTATAAGATAGGCCAGAAAATCTTGATATAACTTCTAGTTATAATTTTGATGCAACTGAGTTATTTTTTATATATTTTGTTATTTATTATTTTAATAATGGAATTTTTTTAAAAAAAGTATTTTGTAACTGAGGAATTTTGATAATTTGGGTTCCCCCTCATTGGTCCAGCAGAGAGAAAGGTATTCTGGTTTTCTTTTTTCCTTTTGGGTTCCTTTTCTCAGGCCGATAACAGCAAATGAAATTCTGTATTTATTATTATTTAAGTGTAGAGCAGATGTGTGTGCTCTGGTGTGTTTCTTGTGTTGCGTTTGTGGAGGTTCTTATGGCTGAGTCATGTTGCTGTGAGGGAGTGCTGGCCATGGTCAGTTCTGAGCGGCTGCTTGGATTCACTGGCTGAGCTGCCCAGGACCTTGATACCCCAATACTGTGACCCTCCTTCCTCAGGAAACACGTTGGACCTACAGCACTTCATGGTGTGTTTGGAGGATGATTTCTTAATAAAAGTCTGACTGTGAGTAGGTGCTATGTTCTGTGGGGAGGCTTCTTTGCTCCTTATGCTCCTGAGAGTGCTGTGTGGTCAGGGCAAGAGGTGATCTTCCATTCTAGTCTTACCCTGGTACCAATGTGGGTCCCTCAAGTTGGCTCAGCCCATACTTCTGCTGGAACTGCCTTCCCTTAAGTATGGTTCTTTAAGGTCCATGTCACTGCACCCTGCCTTTTTCCATGAACTGGGCATGTCCAAATCAGGGTTCTTCCTAGGAGTTTTCTCCTAGGTTCAGGGAGAAACAGTTTTCCTGCTAGACTGTTTGTTAGACTGGAGATATACAGTGGATCTGTGCTACGGTACCATCTTTCCTAGTCATGAATGGATGAAAGCTCAGACATTCTGGAGGGAGGCAGAGCTGAGAAGGTAGAAGAGGGAGAAAGAGGGAACTCACTGATGACCTCAGAGCTATTGGTTCCAGCCATGCCTGAAGGCAGTCTATTCTTGAACTTCCCAGTCTATGAGGCAATGGATTCCTTTTATTTGTCTTAGCTCATGTGCATTGGCTTTTTTGCCCTTCAGAAGCACATTTCCATCATCACACTTTTGTGTCAGGTAGAGTTCTAGCCTTCTCAAATTCAGATTTGCAATAAGGCAAGTCACATTCAACCTGACCTTCCTAAGACTGTTGCCTGGAGGCAGATTGAAGCCTCTTATATGCAGATAGAACCCATGTTCCCTGACAGATCTTTAGAAACTCTGGATTATGTTTCCAGCCTCTGTTCCAAGACAAGGTCCAGGACACTGGGGGCATATATTAGCAGGCCAGGCAGAATCCGCATAACTGTGAGGAAGAGCTCTGGGGTTTTCATTGCTAAGGCCCTACTGAGAATAGTGGCTTAGTGGTCGGGGCTAGTAATCCTTCACATTGGCATAGGTGCTGAGGCATGGGACAGGGTGTGGGCAAGGGAGTCCCTGATGAAAACATCTTAATAATGCAGACCATGAGAGCTGGTCAAAGAGGTGAGGGCTGTGATGGCCCTTGATGGTGGCAAGGAGGGGAGGGTGCTGCTACAGCCCCACTATTGTTGCTTGCAGAGGTAAGTAGCTAAGGCCAGGACTGTGGAGGAATGAGATGCCACTGGGAAAAAGGAACACATCTGTCATCACATGATGCTGGTAGCCTGGGGCTCAGCTCTTTAGTCCTGGCCCACCTCTGCTCACAGTCTTTTTCTCTTTTTGTTTTTGAATAGTTGTTAAGCCTCTGGTCCATTCTGACTTTGAAAAACTGCATGCTGGAATAACTGCTCGCCAGTTACTGCATGCTGGAGTAACTGCTCACCAGGCCCCTAAACCAGAGCCTCTTCCTAATCATATACAGCATGGCATGGGACTTATTCAAAGAGCTTCTAGATAATTCCAAAAAACTGTGATGCCAAGAATCACCAAAGCGTGTGAATGCAGTTTGTGAAGGGCAGGAGCTCATCCTTATTGAGCTTTGCTGTGGTCTGATGACACATCTATTTGCCTCTGTTTTTTGTGGAGCTTCCAGGTGGTCCACAGAACTGAGAACATGATGTAGGTGGGAGGAGGGTCCTGGAAGTCACTGTCACAGCTGCAGGGAGTGTGTGGATATGGGGTATAGAAGACTTTGGAAGGAGGGGACTGGTGGGTACTGAAGAAAGAATCCAGCCTCAGACAGGCTTCAAGTGTACCCCTAACCCTCAGCAGCTTGCCCTAGCCCCGGGCTAGCCATGACATCAGCAGGTGGGGGCTCTGACAGTGTAATCAAATCTCCCTTTGGCCCTCTTTAAAATGGTTTCCTAAGACTTCAAAGAGAGGCCATGTTTGGGATCTGGCTCCTGGTATCATGTGGAGAGTTGGGAACTCCTGGAAAGGGAAATCCTGGGAAAGAGGGCCCTTGCTCTTTAAAGAGTCTCAAGTGTTTAGCGACTGCTTTGATCCTATAGTACCTTTTGAAGTTTTCCATCCTTTCTTCTTTCAGTTCCAGGATTCTGGGAGGTACTGGAAACCCAGAATTTGGGTCCCAAATTCTCAGAGTCTTTCAGATCAATGCATTCAGGCTTTGGTTATCATAGTATCCTGAGGGTAAATTAACCGAACGCAGCAGTCCTGGACCTGTACATGGCTCTACAGAGCAGAGCACAGTAATTCTTCCAGGCTCAGGAAGGATGGACCATGACTGTTTCCAGGGTGTTAGAAAATTGTACAACCCCACAGTTGACAGTGGCATGAGAGGATCTCACATCTAAGAAGATGCTGTCTCTTGGGACTGGCCAGACTGCCAGCCTATTAGGTACTGGGAGTGGAATTGTCTTGAAGTCACAGCAGATGCCTTCCAGAATTTATTTTGGTATAGGACCTCTTCCCACAGCAAGGCCTTCTGTCCCAGCTTACAAACCTCCTCTGATTTTTTTTCAGGAAAACAAAGCTCTAGTTTTTCCAGAGGGCTGGGAGCTTTCTCCTGTCAGGGACCTGGGGGTCTGCAGCTTCTGAAAATATTTTCCACCTTCATCTTTGTATGAATTCTTGCCCATTCCCAGAAAAACCTGGTGCTGCCAGTTCTTGGGGATTTTGAATGATAGATTGTGTTGGTTCTGAGAATTCAGCATTTTGGGTTTCCTGAACCATTTGTTTCCTACTTTACGAGTTTTCTGGCCTCTGAATTACGTTGTTGTCTCTTCTTTCATCTCCCCATTCCTGAAAATTTATGCCTTAAAACCTGTCTTTTTAGATGAATTTTGAGAGAGAGTGAAGGCAGGTACATATAAACATCTGTTTTTTTTTTTTTTTTAACCTAATGCTTGAGTTCAAAGTCACCAGGAGAGACTGCCTCCCTATTCAGGGAGGAAGCATCTCAGTACCTAGTCAGCATCGGCACAACTGAGTGGCGTCTCAAGCTCAGGTGGGACTTACCCTTTAATTAGTTAGGAGTGGCCCACTGGAGGCTGCTACAGGTTAGGTGTGGAGGGGCTCCTAAATGTCAGCTGTTGCGGGCTTTGTAATGAAGACAAAGGACAACCCTAAAGAGTTTCAATTTCTGTCCTGTTCCCTTTGCTATGCCCAAAAGGAGGTGGAGTGTGGATTTCATTAATAGAGTTTCAGAGTAAGTCAGGTTAAGAAATCAGAGCCCACAGAGTTCCTGATCCATGACTGTGGGTGCCTTGGGCCAACCAGGGGCTGCTGATTTGACAACTATACTCCAGGCTGCCCTTCTTGGCTACTCCTGTAGTCCCTGCCTCAATTGATTTCCTCTCAGTGCCTGCAGGATTTAGACCTGTGTTAATGCTGACTTATCTGAAGCCTGATTGCTTTTCTTTCTGGTTTCTGCTCTACCCCCAAAACACTAGTTGCCCTTTGGTGCTCCTTGGGGCCTTTCCTAGACCACATTTGGGGCCTCCTCCTCATCTCTGAGGCTGATGTCTGCACTGAGTGGAGAACTCCATCTCCCAAGTCTACCTTTCTTAGCTCTGGCACCTTCTAGGGCTCCATTTGGATACTCCATATGCGTAAGACAAATAGCGAGCATCTCAATGGCTGCTCCCAGCCTGGACCTCCCTGGATTCAGCAAGGTATCAGTCCTCATCGCTAAGCTAAAGATTCCATGGTGATACAAGAGCTGCCAAAATGGACTACCACTGTGCCTCCTTGAAACACCTACCTGATGATGTTGCCATCTGGATGCACCAACTGTGGAGCAGCCCTAAAGAGGGCAAGTGTGCAGAGTGGAGGAAGAATGGATGGTTACTCGGGTCATTTGGAAGGCAATGCATGAATATGTGTACAAGGGCATGTGCTATACCCTGCCCACCTCATGGAACACAAAGTCTCCTGAACTCCCAGGCAACCCCTATCTATAACTGGTGTGACAGTTGGTTAAGGTGTCTATTTGGGCTGGTTTGGGCTTCTGAGGGTTGGCTATGCCAGTGGTAGCCTGGTAGCCTCACCAGCCAGTACAAATCTCAAAGGATACACCTGAAATCCATGAAGCTTGAGCAGGTAGTACAGCTTCACTCACTGTGAACTCACCCCAGAACACTCACACTACTGCCAAGATGAGAGGCCTTGTAGTGTCAGTAGAAGTGGGGCTTGAGTGGCTTTGCTTTCCTAATGGGAGTCCAGGGAGAAAAGTTTGAGCAGGACAATGCCACTACAACCCCAGCACCTACCAATTTAGTGTCTGTCACTCATGGGACCCACTCATCTCTGATTCAGGAGCACCTTCTGACAAATCAGATACACTTTTTTTTTTGTCTTTTTGAGACAGGGTCTCCCTGTAGCCACAGCTGGCCTGGAACTCACTATGTGGACCAGACTGACCTTATTCTCCCAGTGATCCGCCTGCCTCTGCCTCCTGAGTGCTGGGAGTCAGACATACTCTTGCCTATTTCTTTCATACTTTCCTTATCTTTAACTCTGTCATAGTACCTTTTAAAAAATATTTTATTTATTATTTTTATTTCATGTGTATGTGCGCATTGCCTACATGTAGGTAAGTGCACCCATGTTGTGCAATGCCCGTGGAGGACAGAAGAGGCTGTTGGATCCCCTGGAACTGGAGTTAAGGAAAGTTGTTAGCTGCCATGTGGGTGCTGGGATTCGAACTTGGGTCTTCTGCAAGAACAGCCAGTGTTAACTGCTGAGCCATCTCTCCAGCCCCTGTCATAGTACTTTTTATGGAAGTCCAAATAGCAGAAGACAAATATGATAATGTCTAGGACTGAAGATGGGGAGGAGAGTTGTAAAGATCAAGAAGAAATGCTGCAGATTTCCACTTATGATCCCCAGGTTTACTACTTGGGAATCCTTGACCCCCTTAGGCACCAAACCTCAGCTCTGAAGAGGATGTAAAGAAATATGGATGATGGTCTGATCTGAGTTATTTTACCCACACAGGCTCTTTCTACCTCTTAACTATCTGTGATATAGGCAATAGGATTACTCCATCTAGAGATGGGGGAACTGAGGCACAGGAAACTTTTCTGGGTTGTATAGAGGCTTGTTGTGTTGACAGGGTTTGCCTGTAGCCCCTTCACTCCAGGCCTGGTGCTTTAGACACCATGTGATGGTGGTCCCTGCCAAGCATTTCCCCAGGAGAAGGAGAGATGTGAATCAACTGAATATCTACATAGTAATATGACCCAGTGGGTGCAGAAAGGGTCAGAGGGGAAGGGGTTGCCATGGTGCCCAGGTTAGTGGAGGAACTGGCTTTCTCCAGCCTCAGGAGAACTGTCCACCATCTAAACATCCTTTAGATGCTAAAGGAGTAGCCAGGCTGATGCCATTGTCTCCTGGGTCTAGAACAGATCTGCCCTTGTTGGCAAACAGCACATAGTACTGAGTAAATGGAGGGAAATGGATGTTAGTGGGCTTCATTGACAGCTTTGAGTCATTGGGCATGTCTGGGTGGGTGCTGAAACAGTGTAGGGAGTCCACATATAGTGATTCATCATGCAGATTCTAGCACTGAGCTGCCTGTAGAGTCAGTTTGGAGCTGACTTCTTGAGACCCACAGCTGGATATTTTTCTCTGTGCCTGGCACCCCTGCCTACTACATAAATTTAGTGACCCCTAGTCACTTACCACCTCTGTCACTCTAAGGGTAGCCCCAAACTTGTCTCTCTTTTTTCAGTATTTCTCATCTGTGCTAGCTACCATGTTCACATGGAGTCCATCCTGTTGTTTGTGGCCTCCTAATAGCTGTGACCCTAGCTGCCATATGGGAACAAAAAGTACTCCTGTTTGTACTCACAGGTTTGGTTGATACCCATAGTCATCCAGTGTGTGGACTCATCTGTTACTGCTGCCTCCTCAGCTTTAGGCAGGCTGCTACCCAAGCCAGAGGTAGCAGTTTCCAGCACAGCTTTTACTTCCAAGACCTCTTCTTTAGTTTCCTTCTCATAGTTTATAAGAAACAGTGAAGAGTGGACAGTGGCCGAAGGGCTGGTTCAGGGGTAAGGGATTCTGAGCTCCTGACATTGGCAGCAGTGTCACTGAGACCCTGGGTCCCACCTCCTAAAGGTGTCCCTCCTCAGAGTAGTTCTATCCCAGGAGTCTTTGTAGATGACCTCTGTAAGGACCCTGTATCAGCAGGGTTTCAGATAAGGACATATTCTTCTTATAAAGGCCCAGTTAAGGTGATACAAAAATAATTCTTGCAAACTATGTAAGAAGGGCCCATGTAAGACTAATTTTTTAAAAAGAGGTTTAAGATGAGAAAATATTTTGAGGACCTCCTTTCCCAACCATTCCATACATGTATTTCTGGATTAGCGTCTTCATGGTGTGGGAATGTAGTATGAATAGAAGAGAGGCCTTGATACTTGTCTGAAGACTCTTAATTTCATTGTAAAAGGCCTAAAATGAGGAAAAATGTCTTCCTTTAAAATGTCCCATTTTGATTCCTTTTCCCAATTCAGGTATGTAGTAGGTGACACCTTGTGGCAGATTTTGCATCTTGTCATTTGGATCCAGCTGCCTAGCACTGCCGCCCCACCCCCCACCCCCAGCGCGCTCAAGTGTAAGATCGTTCCTTAGGTTTCTGCTGCCTACCTCCACTGCAGGATGATGGAAGGGGCTGAGTGTAGGGTGTCTTCCATGGAAGAACTTGTTCTGCAAAAGGGAGGAGGGAGACTTTGGGTAGTGTGAAGCACATCACCTATTGGGTTTCCTACAGCCAGCATTTAAACAGCCTCCCCAACTATCACCAAGTACTGAGCAGGCAAAGCCACATAGCTACTCTCTGGTGTTTAGACAGAGAGCACCTCAAGAGCAGGGTTGTTGGCTGTGAGACTTCTGTAAGATCAAAATCATTTACCATTATTGTAATTGCTAAAGCAACACTTGACCATTATAAAAACAACTATAACACAGCGATAAATAAAGCAAGAAGTGGTGTCTTTGCTAGGGCAGAGATGCAAGATCATTTAACCCTGCAGTTCCTGTGCCTGTGATTCATTTGTGTAGATCTGTATTTCCATCTAATATCATTGGCTTTCCATCTGAAAAAGTCTTCATTATTTTACATTGTATACGTTTGCCACTGAGTTCTTTTAGCTTTTAAATATCTGGGAAAAAATTAATTTAAAAAAATGCAATAAGCCAGGTGTGATGGTACAGGCCTTTAATCCCAGAACTTGGGAGGCAGAGGCAGTCAGATCTATGTGAGTTCAAGGCCAGCCTGGTCTACATAGCAAGTTCCAGGCCAGCTGGACCTATAGGGAGGCCCTGTTTCAAAAAGAGCACCCCCCCAAAATAAAATTTTAAATGCAATAAACTTTAATTTCAAGAGTTTTATGTTTATAATTTCAGCAGAGAGTAGAGTCCAATGGACCCTCACCTCCTGCACAGACCTCCTGTTCTTATCTCCTAATTTTTCTCAGGTCCCACAGCCCTGCTTCCCTATTCACCCAACATTGTATCCTTTTTTTTTTTTTTTAAATTCTATGCAGTGCAATTTGTACTGTCCACATACCCTTGGGTGCCTGGCCATCCACTACAGTGTGGTTGACCTACCAGGGGCCATACTCTGAAAGAAAACAGAATCCCCCTCTCCCAGCAGCTACTAATTGACAGTAGCTCTTCAGTCAGGGTTGGGACATTGTGCCCACCTTCTGAGCTCTTCATGCTGGGAGTTTGTCTGGCTTGAGCTTATGCAGGTTTTGTGCATGCTGTTACAACTGCTGCTTCTCTTGTTCTTAATGGCTTACATTAGTATACACTGTTAAAACTGGTGTATCAACATTGATACATTACTATGAATTAAGGTCTATAGTTTATCTTAGGGTTCCCGCTTGGTGCTAAATATTCTGTGATTTTGTTTGTTTGTTTTTGTGATGCTAGGGCCTTGCTTAAGTTGCTAGGCCCTTGCCCTACCATTGAGCTACATACCCAACTTTTGGTTTTTGACAAATGTTAATGACATGTTTCCACTCTTACAGTATCGTACATAATCATTCAATGACCTAAAAATCTTTCATGCTCTACCTTGTCCCTGGCAATCACTGAGATTTTTACTGTTTCTACAATTTTTACTTTTCTACAATGTCATGTCATTGGAATTATACAACATGTAGCCTTTTCATACTGGTTTCTTTCATTTAGCAATAAATGTTTAGGGACTGGAGCGAGAGCTCAGGTTGGTAAAGTGACTGCTATGCAAGGAAGAGGATCTGAATTTGAATTCTCAGCACCCACATAAAACTTTGGCCATGGTACAGTGCTGGGAGGTGAAGACAGGAGGATCCTGGGGACTTGGTGGGTAAGTTCTGGGTTCAAAGAGAGATGCTATTTCAAAAAACAACAACAACAACAACAACAACAACAACAAAAAACCCCACAAGGCAGAGTGTGATAAAAGACACTCAACAGTGACCTCTGGCTTCCACATGCATGTACACACATGTTCACATACATGTGCATATATGCAAGCACATGCACATACCACAGTCCCATACCTCCATACCAAGTTAAAAAATAAAAAATAGCAATAAGCATTTAAGGTTCCTCCGTGTCTTTTCATGGCTCAGTAGCTCACTTAAACAAGCACTGATTATGTGGATACACCAGTTATGTGGATACACCAGTTATTCATCTGTTGACTCTCTTGGTTGCTTCCCATTTTTATAATTATGAATGAAGTTGTTATAATACTTATGTGCTGGTTTTTGTGCTAGTGGTAAATATTTATGAGCTTGAATGCTGAGGTTTTTTTGTTTTTTTTTTTTTTGACAGAGCCTTATCCCTTGTAGTCTAGAACTTGCTATGTAGCCAAGGAAGACCTCAACCTTCCAAGTGCTAAAATTATAGGTGTGTGCCATCACATCTGGGTTCAAATGCTGGTTCTTATGATAAAACTGTTTAGCTCAGTAACAAACTGTCAAATTATCTTCGAAAGTAGTTTTATCATTTTTCATTCCCACTGACAATGAAAGAGATGTGCTGTTGTTCTACATCCTCACCAGTATTTGGTGTTGCTAGCATTATAAATTTTGGCTATTCTACCAGATGTGTATTGGTATCTCTGTTTTTAAAATCTGCAGTTCCCTAATGATACATGATGTTGAGCTCATTTGCCACCTGTATATTTCCTTTGCTGAGATATTTGTTTAGAGCTTTTGCCCATTTTAGTTGTGTCTTCTTATAGAGTTTTAAGGATTCTTTAAAAATTCTTTATTAGATGTGTTTTGAGAATATTGTCTTTATTAATATTCTGTATCAATATCAATATCTGTAGTTTCTTTTTCCCTCATAACAGTATCCTTTTTTTCATACCAGTATCTTTCACAAAGAAATGGTGTCCTATTTCAAAGATTTATTTTAATCAAGTACATACATATATATATATGTATGTATGGGTATGTGCATGTGAGTGCAGGTGCTTGTGGAAACCAGAGGCATCAGATTCCCCTGGAAGGACTGGAGGTACAGGCAGCTGTGAGCCCCTGATGTGGGGTGCTGAGAACCCAACTCAGATCCTCTGTGAGAGTGGTAGTGCTTTTAACCACTGAGCTATTTAAAAACAAAACAAAACAACAACAACAAAACAAACCGAAATCTAATGTACCCATTTTTTCTTTCATGGGATTTATCTAAAACATTATCACTAAACCCTGGGTGGGCTAGATTCTCTTTTATGTTAACCTCTAGAAGGTTTTTGTATAAAATATGAGATGTGTCTCTATTATTTTTGCATGCGAATATGTAATTATTCCAAAATCTTTTGTTGAAAGGACTATCCTTTGGCTCTATTGGGTCTCCTCTTGACTTTGTTCTCTTTTCTATTAATTTATCTTATTTTTTCTCATACTTATTACCATAATTTTATTAGTAAGACAGGAAGCCAGTTGCTGCTGACAGTCTTCTGATTTTATTCTTTTCCATCACTACTATGTCCATTCTGGGTCTTTTGCCTTTCTACGTAAATTTTAAAAATAGTATAATCATTTTCCACTGCAGGGTGAGTGACTCTCTTACAGACGCTGACTCAGAGACTCAGGCTCCTTCCATGTTGACGCTACTTTCTTCAAGGTGTGTGGAGGAGTGCGCAATCAAGATAATACAAAATCTGAAGAGCAAATCTCAGACCAATCTTGACAGGTAGCTCGGATGGATGTTGAGACAGTAGTCCATTCGGTCTGTTTCCTCTGCAGAGGCCAGAAGAGAGTAAGGACTGCCCGGAGCAAGCGTGCAGATGGCCGTCCCCTGGGCCTGGTGCTCCGACAGCCACAGGATCTGCAGCCATTAGTGCGGCTGTCCGGTAGAGGTGGGCACCCAACCCTAACCCTGCTTCCTCAGTCCTGTTCGGTCTGCCATCCCAGAGCTGCACTTGGTCGGCGGCGCTGTCTAGCTATGGCCAGAAGCCGAGGCCCCCCCGCAAACAGGGGACCGTTCTCCCACCGACACACCCGCACCCCCTAGTATCACGAGGCAGGGGGCACCCCCGAGTATACGGCGTGGCCACCAACGCAGGAACCCACCAAAGGACACAAGCCAGTGTTGTGGACCGGGACCGCTCACTGGAAACGTCATCGCCCCTTTAAGAGCTCCCCCAGCTGCACATGCTCAGTTCGGATGTAGCGCGCGCAGGCTCAGAGGAATCAGCGGATGTTTACGGCGCCGGGGTCCGCGCGACGCGACATAGGCGTCCGAGGAACTGCTGTCGTGGCCCAAGCCGGAGGGCCGCTGAGCGCGGAGGTAGAGCCGCCGCCGCCCCGCCGCCCTCCCCTCCGTAGCCCTTCATCTCTGGTCACCCTTCCCCCAGCGTCCCTGTTCCTCAGGTTTTCCCCGAGAGTTCCCGTGCCCTAGTGCTTTACCCCCCATTCCCCGGTGCCTGTCCACCACATCTTCCCCACCTCCCTCCCCTGCGCCCTCCACATTTTCCTCTAGTACCTCCCATCCAGCCCCCTCTCCCACCTCCATTCCTACTCCGCGGCTGCCTGTTGGTCACTCTGGGATCTGCTAACTCTAGATCTATAACCTGTTTCAGATTAAGTAGCAAACGTTTGCAGTAACCCCAAGGGCAAGTCAAACACAAGTTTTGAAACAAATTCTACCTTGGCGGTGTTTGGAAAAAGGCAGTGTTCGGCAGAGGAGAAAATTTTCCAGAGGGCTGGGGAAAGTATCTGGGAAGACTTGCCTGGGCCTCCTTCCTTTGTTTTGTTCTTAGGACTCTGTCTCTCCCCTCAAATATGTCATCTGAGTATCTGCCCCTCTGCACTGGCAGTCTCTGTTCTCAGTGAGGGAGCGCTTGGTAGATTGTCTTTCTAGGAGGGAGTTGAGAGGCTCAGCACTGTTGGCATGTAGGGGAAATTGAAGAGCCCTCTGCGGTGGTAGGGTTTGGCATTTGCATTGGCCCATGCCTTTATCCTCCACTGAGACCTGCCTGGGAGTGTTGTGAGGAAAAACCTGGTTAATTTTTTGCCGTTCTGGTAGTCACAAAGCTTTTCTGTAGGAATTGTCTCCAGTCAACATATTCTACTAGCCAGGCTTTCATTCTGTGACAGCCTTTTTAAGAGTCTGCTTCTCGAGGTGAGAAGCCTCAGTTGTTTCCATCATTCTTCTGGCAGGATGATGGTTTGAGATCTCTTTCCCCAGCAAGATATCCTCAAAGAAGTGATATTCATATTTGACTGTGGGCCTTCTTGTGTAGTCTTCCAAACATAGCATAGCAGAACCAAGGCCCCATTCGTCCAGCTTGGTTTGTGTTGACACTGTCCACTTTGAGGCCTTCTATGCTACTTCTGCTCAATGTGTCTTCCTGTGCCCTCTTGTGCTGTTAGCTGTGCTGGTTACTTCTGAGTAGGGACTGTAGTTAAAGTATTACAGCAAGTAGTAATGTAGTAAAGGACAGCCTCCTAAAAGTACTTCTTCACTTTGAGAAGTTGAAGTCAACTCTATTGTATTCTGGTACAACAGTGGGATTTTGTTTGGTGAGTGTGTTTTCAAGTGTTTTGTAGGGCTTTTTATGACATGGTGACTAATCATGTCCATGCCAGCAGAAGAGGTGATTTTTTTCATGTAAGGGAACATTAGATTGCTAAACAATGCTAATATCAAGTACTAGACCCCACCTGTATTTACCTATACCCCACCAGTAGTAGATAGGGTTACCTTGGTGGTCTTTATGGTGTGCAGGATGATTTATGATAGCCATACGTTCATTTTTGAATGAGTGAATTTATTAAATATATAGTAAGCAAAAGTAAAAGAACTAGTGAGTAGTGATAGGTAACAAAACATCATCAAATTGAGCACCCAGAGCATCTGGCAGAGACGAGAGGAATAGCCTAACTGAGAGAGCAAACAAAAGGTAACATCAGCAGAAATCGATAGGAAAGACCCGTTTGAGGTAGCCATTGGAGTTCCTGATTTGAGAGCCCCAGATAAGGCTTCCAAGTAAAAGAACAAATAGCAAGTAGCAGATAGATGCCGTTATCAAATTGGCACTTAAAATTATCTAGTAGAAATCGACTGAAGAAGTTGAGGCAGTCATCTGGAGTTCCTGAGTGATCTTTCTCTGTCTATGGATGAGCTTCCCATGACTGAACCTCTGGCAGTGGCAGGCATTTTTATACCCATCGGGTGAACTATAGTCTGATGGAAATGTTTTACCATCTAGTTGTTTTCAGTGACACAATGTTTTGTTCTTTGGCTGTTTTGCTGTTCTCTTCCCTCCCTGTCACAAAGGTGGGGGCCCACCTTGCCTAGGAAAAGGTATTTTGGAGAACACTTGAAACAAACATGCTGGAATCTGGGACAGGAGGTCCTCCTTGCTCCCAGAGTCCACTTTCAACAAACTTATACAGCACATAATAATTTACCACTATAATGTACAGTATACTTGGTTATCAAAAGAGTAATGAGAAATTAACAAATACTGTTGCCCCCTTGTGAGTTTTTAAAAGCTCTATCCATGCAGTATACAAAAAACAAGCCTTTGCCCAAAAAGTACAGGGTTTCACCGCAGACCTTCCTCTTGCTAGCTGTGACTAGAGTAGTTTAGCAACTCAGGCTAACTTGCCTCACCTCTTGATGTTCAGTATAGTTGTGACTGGCAGGTGGCAACTATAAGAAAGGTTTACTAAAAAGTTGTTCTTTTAATATGAAATAAGCTTTCAAATGAGAAAAAAATCAGTATTTGATAATTCAAAACCTAATGTGATATGAAACATCCAGTATATGATATGTGGTATATTTAAAAGCTAAAGACCTTTAAATGGAATTGAGATAGAATGATGGAGCATTATATTCAGGGTGAAGAAGATGGCTTTCTTGATTCAGTAGGATGTATGATTTTTAAGGTCTTTTCCTGTATTGATCTGTAAGCATCCAAATACATGACCTTTTTCAACCTTTGACCCAAATTTTAAGATGACTATGCTAGACCAGGAGAGTAGCCTTAGATTTAAGTAGCTTATCCAAGATTAAAAGCAACTTTATTAGTACTAAGAGCTAGTTACAGGTGGGGACTGTCATCATAACAAGGACTCTGCATCTATTTCAAAAGGAAGTAAATTTGTAATAATTGAACCATGACTTGAAAGAATCTAATATTGACTTGATTATGAAGATTGAATGCTAAAATCATAAAATGGGAAATAATGCTTATCAATATATAGTTTTATTTACCTCTTAAGATGCAGAAGTAGTGGTTGATTTTCATTCCTGGAAACTTTTTCCCATTGCTGTTACTACTTATGTACATGGGCTATATAGGATCTGTCCCTAGTGTGCCAGGAAGAAGACTGTGAGGGAAGAGCTACTGTAACAGCTTTTTTGTTGTTGTTTGAGACAGGATCTCATATAGACCTGGTTGGCTTCAACTTACTGAAGATGACCTTGAAATCCTGAGACTTCTTGATTCAGAAAGTCTACTAGTCTTCCTGTGGTTCAGTGGTCTTTTCCCTAACAGTTTATATCAGCATCACCATCTTATGTGAAATAAAGCTGTTAGTTTGGAGAAGTTACTTGAGGTCAGTATAAAATTGGGAGGAATATTTTTCTGGTTTCAAGAAGACCAAGACCTCTCTAGGGGAAAGAATGTTACCTGTGCACCAGATTAGGTACATATTATATTTTAGAAGTTGGGATCAAAAGGGCTGCTTTTTTCTCTAAGACAGTTTTGGAGAAGGTAAGTACATTTTTGAGGGACCTGGGGAAGCTGTGGTAGGGAAGTAGGCCTGCAAAGTACTGGTATAACCCGTCCTACTGCTAAACTTTAGCTTTGAAATTGATTTGTGTTTGTTACCATGAGGAGTTTATCACATTGTGTTCTATTTGGGAAGAGAGTTTTGTTGGTATTTTTACCTAAATTTTAAATATCAGAGTACCCAAGTCAGCAGGTAGATGGGTTGCTTGGTGTGGGCTAATTTGTGTGTATGTTGAGAAGTGGAACTCCAGGTATTGTAGGCCTAGAGAATGAGATCCCAAAGGCTAAAACAGGAAGCAATTTATTGTACCAGTACAGTGATCCAGTGAGAGATATTTCTCTAAAGAAAGGTCCTAAGGGGCTGGAGAGATGGCTAAGTAGTTAAGAGCACCAGCTGCTCTTGTAGAGGAACTGGGTTTGATTCCCAGCACCTACAGTGGTGGCTAACGACCTTCCATAACTCCAGTTTGAGGGGATCTTACACCCTCTTGTGACGTCTTCTGACTGTGGGTACACTTACATGCATGCAGGCAATAAACTCATTAAATAAATTAAAAATAGTAAAATAAAATATTAAAAAAGGCCCTGAACAAAGAAAAACAGCTTTTTATACTTTCTGCTTTCGTGTCTCTTAAAGATAACAGTATACATTTTCATTAGTGTTTTAAAAAACACTGTGAGGGGATATAAAATGACTGGAATTTTAGGGGAGGGAGGGAGACCTTGAAGGCTTGAATAGGAGAAGTGAAATTTATACACACAGACAACATTCATACCCTATGCTATTACACAGATAATTAGGATACCATTTAAATTTGAGTTTCAGAAAGGTGCCTGCCACCAAGTCTGAAGATCTAAATTCATGGTGAAAGGAGAGAACCACTTCTGCAAGTTGTCTTCTGATCTCCATTTGCATTCCGTTGCACATGTATGCCCATACTCATGTTCCATCTTCCACAGATAAGACAATAAATGTAAAAGATTTTTAAAAATTGGATTTCAAGGAAACATCAAATAACGTTGTTGGCTTGAATTTCTAGTGGAACTTTTTTTTCCTAATTAAAAAAATGTATTATTGGACTGGAGAGATGAAGAGTACTGTCTGTTCTTGCAGGAAACCTGCAAGACCTGGGTTCACATCCCAGCACCCACATGGCAGCTAACAGCTGCCTGTAACTCCAGTTCCAGGGAATCTGACACCCTTTTCTCACCTCTACGGGCACTGCAGGACACAGGTGTAACCTACGTGCATGCAGGCAATACACTCATACACATAAAATAAAAACAATAAATAAAATATTAACAAAAACTTATGGTACATGTGTAGGCCCCTGCGTGCCAAGGCACACATGTTGAAGTCAGAAAACAACCTTGTGGCATTGGTTCTCTTCTCACCTTTACATGGGTTCTGGGGATTGAACTCAGGTCATCAGGCTTATGTGACATGTTCTTTACCAACTGAGCCATCTTGCTGGCCCTGCATTTTTTTTTTTCAAAGTTTGGCATCTTTGGAGGGTGGAGTAGTTGTTAACAAAAATACTCCATCTATATTATATTCAGAATTCAGAATTTGGGAATAGCTTGTGTTTAGAGCTTTCATTATTTTGCTCTTCCCTTTAAAGTAAATCGTTTTTAAATTTTTAATTATAGTCTTTCTTGATTGTAATCTTGATCATGGGTGGTGCTGTGAGTGCTGGTGAGGACAACGATGAGCTGATTGATAATTTGAAGGAAGCCCAGTACATCCGGACCGACCTGGTAGAACAGGCTTTCCGAGCTATTGATCGAGCAGATTATTATCTTGAAGAATTTAAAGAAAATGCATACAAAGACTTGGCATGGAAGCATGGAAACATTCATCTGTCAGCCCCGTGCATCTACTCAGAGGTGATGGAGGCATTGGATCTGCAGCCTGGGCTTTCATTTCTGAACCTAGGCAGTGGTACTGGCTATCTCAGCTCTATGGTGGGCCTCATTCTAGGTGAGTGTGGGTGCAGAGCCTGAAGCTCCTCTGCTGTAGTACATGTGGTATTTCCTTGGACAGAAAATATAGTAAAGACCATGGGCCTCCTATCAGTTGCCTGAAACTTAGCTTCTGGGGGTGGGTAGCTGGATAATAATGTATCTGGGCCCTGAATTGGTGTTGGGGGTCTCCTCTGTCCCTTCGCACCAATACTGCTACAATCTCATGTGGACATGGGAGACTAGCAGAAGTGAATGTTAACCTCACGTGATTTAAAAAAATATTTATTTTTTACACATATGAGTGTATTGCCTGCATGTGTATAAGTGCATCCATGTCGTGCAGTGCCTGAGTAGATCAGAAGGTATTAGATCCCCTGGACCTGGAGTTTTGGACAGTTATTAGCTGCCATATGGGTGCTGGGAATCAAACCCAGGTCCTCTGTGAGAGCAGTCGGTGCTCTTAACCACTGGGCCATCTCTCCAGCCCCCCTCATTTGATTTCTTGATTTAATCTCATCATTCTTGTCCTTATTTCCACTGTCATTAAAGTCATTTAATAATTGAAGTTCTTTGTAGAGATTTTTGTTTTGCTGTTTGCTAGTAGTAAGTATGCATTTTTAAGGCATTTTCAGGGATGGAAGAGGTTTCCTAGGTTACATTATTTGGAGCCATTTAAGCCATTTTCCTAAGTTGTGAGAATGGATATATTACTCTGATAATTTCTTAATATTAATATCAGTGTTATGAAACAGCTGAGAGTTATTGAATTCCTGCTTTGTGTAAAATGCTGTAGTGGGGCAAAAACTTTTCAGATGCACTTGCTTTTCTTTTCAAGTAAAGTTTTTTTTTTTAATTAAAAATTTTTGATTCTCCGGGCATGGTGGCACATGCCTTTAATCCCAGCACTGGGGAGGCAGAGGCAGGAGGATCTCTGTGAGTTCAAGGCTATCCTGGTCTACATAGTGAGTTCTAGGATAGCTGGGGCTACAGGGAGACCCTGTCTCAAAAAGACCAAAAAAAAAAAAAAATCCAAAAACTTTTGATTCATTTATTTTTATGTGTATGAGTGTTTTGCCTGCATGTATGTAAGTGTACCTTTGGCATGCAATGGTGGTTGACGCCAGAAGAGGTTGTTAGATCCCCTGGAACCAGAGTTAAAGATGGTTGTTAGCTGCTCTGTGGGTGCTGGGAACTGAACCCAGGTCTTCTTCAACCAGTACTTTTAAGCACTGAGTCATCTCTCTGGCCCCAAGTAAAGTGATTTTTACTCTTGTCTTTGATGGAGACTTGTGGAATTCCATGCTTTGAGATGAGAACACAGGCCTGGATTACTTATCCTTCTTGTGATTCCCTTGATTGTACCTGAAAAACTGGAAGAGCCCTGGCTAAGGCAGTGTTTTTTGTTTTTGTTTTTGTTTCTGTTTTGTTTTGTTTTTTTTGGAAATAGATTATAAAACTACCTAGATTAGTAATGTTATTGAAAAAGCCCAAAGAGGTTGGGGTGATGGCTCAGTGGGTAAATGCTTGCTGCGCAAGCATGGGGACCAGAGTTCAAACCCCCAGAACCCATGTACAAAGCTGGACACTTCAGTGTGTGCCTGTAATGTCAGTGCTGGTAAGCAGAGACAGAAGGATCCTTAGCACTTGCCCAGCCAGTCTAGCTGAATTGGTGATCTTCATGTTCAGCGGGAGATGTTGTCTCAAAAAATAAGATCGAGTGATAGAAGAAAATGCCTGATGTTGACCTCTGGCCTCTACATGCATATGCATGGATGTGCCCATCTGCACACACACACACACACACACACACACACACACACACACACACATGCACACGGAAAGAAAGAAGACAAGAAAGAAAGAAAAAGAAGGAAAGAGCCTTAATGCCTAGGAAAAGATGACTTGAGTAAGCCTAGAGAGATCTGTGGTTCTGTATACCACCACCAGTGGTAAAGAAAGGGCTGTGGAACACAGGTGAGGCCTATGCCATTTTCATTTTCAAACACAGGTTTCACATTTGTCAGTAAAAGCCAGAGTTTTTGCTTTTTTCCCCCCTTCCATTTCAAATGATTCTTTTAATGTTTGAGAGTGTCTTGAGAAGCTCAGGCATCAAAACAAATACTGTGTTATGAGTGGAGACTGTACTACACATTGAAACACTCTCTTGGGTTGTTTATAGCTGAGAATGTGCTGAGACCACAAAACTTTGTGTCTCTGTAATTATACATACTAATGTAAATTAATAAAGTACAGAAAACAAATGGGTAAGAGTTCTTGCCTTCATTCTAAGAGCTTTGTTATTCTCAACCCGTCTAGGTCCTTTTGGTGTGAACCATGGGGTGGAACTTCACTCAGATGTGACCGAGTATGCAAAGCAGAAGCTGGATGTCTTTATCAGAACGAGTGACAGTTTTGACAAGTATGGGCAGATGCCACTCATGGACAAAACAAAGGGTGTAGATTATAATCTAATTTAGAAAAAAACCAATTTATTAGTATGTATATGCCAGTAAACATGGCTAAATTGTGGTTGGATGATGCCAGGTTATATGTGTGCCTACTCTAATTACTGTTTTAATATCCTGTGGTTTTAAGGGCTTTATATTTTATGACTATGGTACTTGAGTTCAAATCCCTAGAACCCATGTAAAAACCTGGGCATATCAGTGTGTTGCCTGTGATGTCAGTGCTGGAAAACAGAGACAGGAGGATCCTTACCTGGACAGCCAATCCAGCTGAGTTGTTGATCTGTTGATCTTTAGGTTCAGTGGAAGACCCTGCCTCAAAAAGCAAGATAGAGAATGATAGAGGAAGATACCTGATGTTGAAACATTTTCACATTCTAATATACACCTTTTTTTTTTTTTTGAGACAGGGTCTCCCACAGCTCCAACTGACCTGGAACTCACATGTAGACCAGGCTGGCCTGGATCTCACAAAGATCTGCCTGCCTCTGCCTCCTGAGTGCTGGGATTTAAAGTGTGATGGCCTCTCAATATAGACTTTTATCAACTAATTGTTTTTATATTTTATTATTTTTATTTTATGTGTATGAGTGTTATGCCTGCATGTAGGTAAGTGCACCCGTGTCGTGCAGTGCTGGCAGAGGACAGAAGAGGCTATCGGATCCCCTGGAACTGGAGTTATGGACAGTTATTAGCTGCCATGTGGGTGCTGGGATTTGAACCCGGGTCTTCTGCAAGAACAGTGTTCTTAGCCGCTGAGCTATCTCTCTGGCCCCCTAATTGTTTTTAAAATAAAATTTTTATGTTTGTCTCTAGACAGTTTAAATAAGTAGTTCTTGCCATTTAAAAGAAGTCATTAAAATTCTTATAAGGAATGAAAATTTCAGAGAATAAAATGTAATTTTCACATTTTGGTTTGGTGGGCAGAGGCAGGCAGATCAGACCAGCCTGATCGTCATAATGAGACCCTATCTCAAAAACAACAAAAAAAAGTACTTTTCAAAATATGTTGGGGCTGGCGAGATGGCTCTTGCCACCCAACATGACAGACCTGAGTTTGATCCTATATGGTGGAGAGAACTGAGGCTGGCCATTGCTTTATATTTGGATCATGCTTGTAACATTTGATTCCATTCTGTTCTATTTGTAATTTCTAAGCTTGTATTTATATAGTATAATTCTTTTTTGGAAGTGTAGCTTCCAGCTTCTCGGACTGTAAAGTGTTACATTGTTTTGAGATTTTTGTAAATAAACATAACCTGTGGTTAAGGATAAATTTGTTTTATGTATCTGGTGCAATATGATAAGTCTAGTTACAGAAAATACTTTTTTTTTTTTTTCACTTTGGCAGGTTTGATTTCTGTGAACCTTCCTTTGTAACTGGCAATTGCCTGGAGATTTCTCCAGATTGTTGTCAGTATGACCGTGTGTACTGTGGGGCTGGTGTACAGAAAGAACATGAAGAATATATGAAGAATCTTCTCAAAGTTGGAGGGATCCTTGTCATGCCTCTGGAAGAGAAGGTCAGGTTCCCTTTACAGTTGACGTTTGTATATCCTGTCCACCAGAGTCTGTTCCAGGTAGTTTTTTTTTTTTTTTTTTGTCTTTTTGAGACAGGGTCTCCCTGTAGCCCCAGCTGCCCTGGAACTCACTGTGTAGACCAGGCTGGCCTTGAACTCACAGAGATCCTTTTGCCTCTGCTTCCCGAGTGCTGGGACTAAAGGCGTGCACCACCATGCTCAGCTTGTTCCAGGCAGTTTACAGGTTTATTATTGCAATACTTCTGCCATTTTATGAACTGGGGACAGGTATACTGCCCAGGTCACCCAGACCCTAGGTACTACCTGCAACCCTTCTCTTACTTTCTTCTCATTCACACCTGTTTTGCTTTCTTCTCCTTTTTCCTTTTCCTCGTTTTTTTCTCCTTTTCCTTGTTCCTTCCCTTCTCTTCCTCCTCTTTATCCCAGCTCTTATTTTTAATTCTAATTGTTATTCTAATTGTTCTACTGTCAGAATTATTATATGCAAAATTAGTAGAGTAATTCTGTCTTGTTAGTATACTTGCTAAATACCTTGATGGCAAGTATTTTATAGGAATTCCTACTTGGAGGGAATCTTGTCCGAGTTTACTGTTTGCTCATGCATAATTGTGTATGGTTTATATATTGTGTTTCATTGGGGAAAATAGATCATAATAAAATAGTAGATTAGTCAGACATGCATTGATTACTAGGAAAAATTTCTGTTCGTAGTGAAGAACTAGGAAAAATTGAAATGATGAAAATGAGGAGCTTGTGCTTTTTCTGAAGTTTTGTATAATTTTTTAATAGAACTTTTTAAAGTTTTATTTATTATTTTATGTGTATGCATGTATTGCCTGCATGTAGGTAAGTGTACCCTTGTCATGCAATGCCCGCATTGGTCAGAAGAGGCTGTTGGATCCCCTGGGACTAGAGTTACTGACAATTTTTGTTGCCATGTGGATGCTGGGATTCGAATCCAGGTCTTCTGCAAAAACAACCAGTGTTCTTAACCACTGAGCCATCTCTCCAGCCCCAGTTTTGTATAATTTTTAAATGTTAGTATTTATTTTGCTCAAAAACTAAGATATAATTTAGACTGTGCAAAAAATGTGAACATTAAGAAAGCTACTGTTCACTGAGTGTGGATAAACTCACACTGAGGGACATCTGAGGACACAAACTTGAGTCTATAGTCTAACATATATGACAGAATGCATCAAATCTGGTGGGGGGCTATGAGGTGTGCAGATGGGGGCGTCTAATATAACTAAGATGTATTGTATGAAATGCATAAAATATATATTGAAAAATCTATACTGAAAAAGGAACTTATAGGAAGAAGTAGACACTTATTTTATGAGCAACAGTCATTTATAATGGCATTTCAAACATGAAATTGCTATAAAGAGGAATATGTATTAATCAACTCATCTGGTAACCATTTACTGAGCTTTTTATTCATTTTGTGTTCTGTTATAGGTGACTAAGAAATTTAGCTATTAAAATGGATTAAATTTGACTAAGAACTTATATTGTGGGTTGAGAAAGGAATAAAATGGAAATTAATAAGAAATATAAAAAAAGAAAAAAATAGGAAAGCTACTGTTATTCCCTAACTTAAAGATTATTATTATATGATTTTTCTAGTGATTTTAATTCACATTCCTCCCTTAAAAAAAAATCTGTGTGTGTGTGGGGGGGGGTTGCACATTTTTCATGGCAGGTGTGTCAGAGGGCAACCTCCTGTGTTGTTGTCCTCATCTTTCACCTTGTTGGAGACAGGGTCTCTTGTTCGTTGATGCAGGCCTGTAAGCTTCTGGAAATTCCCCTATCTTCACCCCTCCACCACCCCCTCCCATCTAACCATGGGAACCATGAGATTACAGATGCTATTCTGTCCAGCTTTATGTGGGTTCTGGAGATCTGAACTCAGGATCTCATGCTTGCATGGCAAGTGCTTTTACCCACTGAACTATCTTAACATTCCTCTCTTTTCAAAAAGGTTCTTGTATAGACTAACAACTTAAGTGCTTCAACTTAAAAGAGCTCATGAATATAATTTTAAGTCATTTAATTTTTAATCTACCTCATTTTGGAGTTTACAAGAAACCTGGTGAAGCATAGATCAAGTTTATTAACTGGCTCTGGATTAGCAAGTTTTAGGGTATGGTGTGGTGTTTTACTGTTAGTATTCTATAAGGTATTAGTGAACATCTCTAGTTTAAAGTACTTTCATCCATGTGTGTATTTCAGTAGGTATTTGTAAAAGATAAAGGTCTTGTTTGAAATATACTACAAAATCATTATTACCCTAAAAATGAATACTAATAATATCTTCAACTATTTAATTTATATTCATATTATCTTACTGTCTCAAAAATTTCTTTAATAGTTTATTTGAAAGCGAGTCCTTTTTAAGACTCATTATTGCCTTAGGTTGATATATCTCTTAGTTTTGTATTTTGTGTGTGTGTGTGTGTGCATGTGTATATGGGTGTTTACATGTGTTTGCATGTGTGAGTGCACATATGTATGCCAGTGTGCATGGAGGCAAGATTGATATCTGGTGTTGTCCTCAATTGCTCTCTACCTTGTGTATCAAGGCAGGGTCTCTTGAACCCAGAGCTCACCGATTTGACTAGTTTAGCTAACCAGCTTACTTTGGGGATCCCGTCTCTCTCCCAAGAGCTGGGATTACAGGTAGGCCACCCTACCTGCCTACCATTTAAATGAGTGCTGGGGATTGGAGTTCTGTTCCTCATGCTTGTATGACAAGCATTTAACCCACTGATCCATCTTCTCAGCCCCTCTTAGACTGATTTTTCTCAAGGCACTACATCATTTGTCTCATAAACTTTCCTACAGTCTAACTTTTGTAGTTTATATCTCTTTGTGGTATTAGATTACATATTTTTCTGTACTCTGTATTTTCTACCTATTGATAATTAGATCTAGAGACTTGATAAAGTTTTATATATTTTGATGGAGGAACACACAAGAGTACTTAACATGTGTTAAACTATACATTTGCCCTTGATATATACAGGGATTGGTTCCAAGACCACTCCTTCTACCCAAGATGGAATATGCAGATGTTTCAATTCCTTTTGTGAATTCATGTAATATGCTAGTTGCATATAACCTACACGTATCCTCTTTTGTACTTCAAATCACCTCTAGATTACTTATAACACATGATACAGTTTCAGTGCTATGTAAAAGATTGTTTATTTTATTGCTTAAGGAATAATGACAAACAGAAAATATGTACATGTTCAATAATCCACAATTTACTTTCTGAATATTTTTGGCATACCGTTGTTTGGAACTGTGCACATAGAAACCTTGGATACAAAGGCCAGCTTTAGCCAGCTCTACGTGCACATCTAGGCATACCACACTTGTTTTCTCTTTCTTCATCTTTGTGAAATGATTGTGACCTGATCCATCATTTCATTAGTGACAGTAGAATATTAATTAGAATTCCTTCATTTCTTCTGTGTTTAGGTGCTGGTTAATGTCTATAAAAGAGGAAACTCCTTACTACTGATTAGGTACCCCTGAAGTATACATTACACAGGAGGGTTGAATATATTTTGATTTTTAATCTTTGCTTTTTTTCTCAGTAATTTGTTTTTTTGCCAAAGGGTGGTGATGAATGAGGCATCACTTTTTTTTAAAAGTATAATTGTGAATTCAAAGATTTAAAAAATATATTTTAATCATAGCATGATTGTTAGGGAAGCTTGGGTTGTCCCATCTTTGGCCAGAACTATTTCAGGTTGGCTCTTGGGCTTTCATACAGCTTCAGTGGTCTGTGATCACTTTGCTGCTAGTTGAAAAACAAAGGTGTTTCAGATTTAACTTTCTAAGTTTTTGCCCCTATTATTTGTTAATAACCATTTTTCTGAGGATCTCTATTTCACTTTAGGGTGAATTGGTATCTGGAGACCACACTTGGGGCCCCAGGGTGCTTATTGACCCTGGTTTTATGTTTTTAGTGGACTTTTAGAGTAAGGATGTACACAGATACATGGGGCAGTTTTGCTTTGTTTTGAGCTAAAATTCACCTTAACTTCTGCCTAGCAACTTAAAAACCCCAAATTGGGATCAGAGTGCTTTCTCACTTCTGTAGTGTTGGTTGCAGTGTTTCTCCTCTTTTTACTGTTTGCAGCATACAGCATCACTGGTACCACTGGCAGTCTGATTTCTGAAACTAGTTAAAATTTTACTTCTTTGTAGAATTTGTATCCGTTTGTGGTGCTTGGGCTTGAACCCAGAGCATTCCACATTGTAGACAAATGCTCTACCACAGATTTATACCCTCACCCAAGACTTTACTTCTTTTTGTCCTTCCCCCTCTTCTCTTTCACTAGGCACATATAATCCAATTTTAAAATTTGAAATAATACATCGCAGTAAAGTTATGCCACCAACCTGATACACATTCATCACATTCATTTACTTTTTTTTTTTTCAGCTTCTAGGGATTGTCATTTTAGGGTTTTTTTTATATTTTATTATTTTTATTTTATGTGTATGCGTGTTTTGCCTACATGTAGGTAAGTGTACCCGTGTTGTGCAATGCCCGCAGAGGACAGAAGAGGCTGTTGGATCCCCTGGAACTGGAGTTAGGACAGTTGTTAGCTACCATGTGGGTGCTGGGATTCAAACCTGGGTCTTCTGCAAGAACAACCAGCATTCTTAACCGCCGAGCCATCTCTCTAGCCCCCATTCTAGGTTTTTAACTTTTTGAAATATTTACAAAGCTCCCAAGTCTAGAATATGAAACACTATGAATTCCTGTGTATGCATGTCTGCCTACTCTGTTCCTTCACCTATAGGTGATCATGTTTTGTTTTGCTTTTTTAGTTTATATTTTAGACTGTGTACAAACATGTTTCATCTGTTTATAGTTTTCTTGTAAGTTTTGTTAAGCATGTGATTTTCACTATATCTGGAAGTTCTTTTTCTCCTTATATTGTCTATTTATAAAAATCTTCTGTTTTTAAGAATGTGTGAATATTTTGGTTCTTTTCAGCTTTTTTTTCCTCCTGCTATAAACTTCTAGGAAGAGCCTGTGTGTATCTTCTTGTGACTGTTTTTTCTCTTAATCTTTATGTTCACAATCTCCTCCAAGGATACTCTCAAAGGTAAAAGTATTTGGCCAAAGGCTACAATTTTCAAACTGTCCTTTCAGAGCAATGCCACCAGCAACCTGAGAGAAGCTGGTCCATGTGCTTCCGTTGCCACTCCCATGGTTCTGCTGTTTTCTTTTACTGCAGTGTGTGATGAATTTGGATTCTTCCATTTCATTCTACACTCTTAGACATGGTTTTAAATATTTCTTTTTTTAAAAAAATATTATTTCTATTTTATGTGTATGAGTGTATTGCCTGCATGTGTGTAAGTGCACTTGTGTCATGCAGTGTCCACAGAAGTCAGAAGAGCAGCTCAGATCCCCTGGAACTGGAGTTAGAGACGGTTATTAGGCACCATATGGGTTTTGGGAATTGAACATGAGCCCTCTGCAAGAGCAGCCAGTGCTCTTAACTTCTGAGCCATCTCTCCAGCCCCTTAAATATTTATTTGTACACATGGCATTAGAAATCTGCTGTGTTGTATATTGCATTGGATTTTTGATTGGGATCATTTAATTCTGATTAATTTGAGGATCATAGACATCCCCATGCTATTTCCATCTGCTTATCTAGAACGAAATAGGGATTTATATTTTTATTTAAAGTCTCATATATCACTTGTGGGTTATATTTAAATATTTGATATTCATTATAGCTAGAAACTTACATTTAAAAAGTATTTCTGGAGAGATGGCTCAGGGGTTAAGAGTACGTACTGCTCTTGCAAAGGACCAAACTTCCTTTCCTAACACCTATGTTAGGAGACTCACAACTACCTGTAACTCCAGCTCCAGGTGATTCGATGGTCTCTTCTGGACTCTAGGGGTACCTGTACTTACATATACATATATCCACATACAGACACACATATGCACATATAATTTAAAAAAAAAAAAAATTCTTGCCGGTTGCGGTGGGGCATGCTGGTGGGATATACTGAAGAGGCAGAGGCAGGTGGATCTCTGTGAGTTCAAGGCCAGCCTGGTCTACATAGTGAGTTCCCGGACAGCTGGGGCTACAGGGAGACCCTGTCTCAAAAAGACTCAAAAAAAAAAAATTGCTGTTATCTAGGAGCATGATGATTACTTTTTTGAAATTTACCTAGTAAGTGGGCTACTTAATCCTTTTAGAGTCTTAATTTTAGATGATTTTCTGGCTTAGATGATTTTAGAAGACGAGCATATAATCTTAGCAGTTCTATGACCTATTTGGGCCGTTTGTAGACTGTCCTAGTCACTTGAACACATGGAGCTGTGCTGTCTAATTGGATTTTCTGGAGCTAACCCTATAATATAAAGTGCTTTGATGACTTACACTGTTGTGTATCAGCCAGCATATGCTACTGTACTCCTGAAGTGCTGTCAGGGAGAGCAAGGAGAATTACCTAGGTATCCAGAGTGACACATTTGCATTAAAGAAAATCATAGTGATACTGCAGTAGTGTCTGGCATTTGGGCCTCTCCTGTTCCCTGGCTGTTGCAGGTACAGATGTCATGTGCCTCAGGTACTACTGCAGCTATACGCCTAGACGGAGCATGTTGAATTCAGGCTTCCATGTGGTTGCAATGATGTGGCTCTTGTGCATCTTCAGTTATTTTTGCTGAGGACAGGTCCCCCCAGGTTACCCCCAACCACTGATTGGTTTTGAAGGGCCCAAAAAGTTGTTTGGTATGAATACCTCTCTTTCAGATCTCATTGTTGCCTTTGTAGTACTTAGTGTCTTTATCATTTATATTTTTTGTCAACAGAAGGTAGGAGCTTGGGTATGTTCTAAGCATTTGCAAGAATATTCATAAGTATGTCACATCACTTTAGGTGACTTTTTATCAGGCTATTTCATTTTAGTGCAACTGGTTTTTTTAGGTTTGATATATAAAAATGATTATATCTTATACTTATAAGCTAATAGCCAAATCCTTTGGATATTTTCCTTTTGTCTTTGAGATAGTTGACCAAGATAACACGCACAGGCCCTTGTGCTTGGGAAACAAAAAAGATTCTGGCTGTTTCCTTTGCCCCTCTGGTCCAGCCCTGCCGTTCAGAGTCAGGACAGTCCAGACTTGTCCAGCTACGTGAGTACAAGTGTCTTATCTATTTTTTAGATCTTTTATTCTGATTAAAATGTGAATGGAAACAAAATGTACAAGAAAGCTTTTTATATTAAAGAGTGTTTAAGCTGGGTGTGGTGGCCCACGCCTTTAATCACAGCACTCAGGAGGCAGAGGCAGGCGGATCTCTGTGAATTCTCCATAGAGAATCCAGGCCAGCTAGGGCTACAGGGAGACCCTGTCTCAAAAAAAAGACCAAAAAAAAAAGAGTGTTTAATCCCTACTGCAGCCTTCAAATTATATGAGATTATATGAGATTTTAGACATTTAACAATTATCTGTATGGGGGCTGGAGAGATGTATGGGGGCTGGAGAGATGGCTTAGCAGTTAAGAACACTGACTGTTCTTGCAGAAGACCCAGGTTTGAATCCCAGAACCCACATGGTAGCTAACAACTGTCTGTAACTCCAGTTCCAGGGGATCCGACAGCCTCTTCTGTCCTCTGGGGGCATTGCATGACATGGGTGCACTTACATACATGCAGGCATAACACTCATACACATAAAATAAAAATAATAAATTATTTAAAAAATAAAAATAGAAAAATAAAAATTATCTGTATGTTGCCCATCTTAGATTATTTTAGCCTTTTAAAATCTACAAAGAGCTATTGCTAGTCATGCTTTTGAAAAGTATCAGATTCATACATTTAATCCCAGCACTTGGGAGGCAGAGGCAGGAAGATCTGAGGTTGAGGCTAGCCTTGTCTACGTAGCAGGTTTCAGGTTGTCTGGGAGCTAAGGGAAGACCCTGTTTCAAGGGGGGGGGGGGGGGGGGGGAGAGGGAGAGAGAGAGAGAGAGAGAGAGAGAGAGAGAGAGAGAGAGAGAGAGAGAGAGAGGAGAGAGAGAGAGAATGTAGATTCATACAAAAAAGGGAGCTTATTTTGCCACATGGGAATCTTTGGCAATTTGCCTTGCCTACTGGGAGAGTATAGGGGCACTTGAGCATTTGAGCACAGGGCGTCTGTTCATCTGTTTTCAGCACCTGGCTACTGCTGGTATGGGCAGATATGGGCGAAGAGCCTGTTGTACTGTGTATCTTGGAAACTGTGTGGCCTCACACATTCTGAGGGTTTGTGTTTACATCTTCAGGGTACAGACCCAGTATGGAGTTCACACAGGGGTGACATTCATCCTGATGTTTTACATTTTAAGTAACTCACATAGAAGAAATAGAGATTCCAATGGAGTGATTTAAATGAAGACTGTTCATCATATTCTCTGGTCACTTAAAACATTTGCAAAATGTAAATGAAAGAGAGAAAGAAATTATTATAGATAGTTCCAGCACTGAAATGCAAATACATTTTGAAGAATTCCTTCTAGAAATATTCTTCAGTTTGTGGATAGTCATTTAACCCACTTTGCCTAGTTCATGTCATATGATATAGACAAAGGTCCTGAAATTTGGTAACAAGCAACAGTGAAACACACAGAGGAGTTAGAGGAACCAGAGAAGGTTTGTTTGATAGGGGATGATATGCTTGGTTTTCAGGGCAAGAAGGAATTCCCTTAAGAGAGAAGAGGAGAAAGGTATTAGCAGAACCAGAGCAAAGTTAGGGACACACATTCCCTGGTGTGGTCAGAGTGGGAGAAACTGGTATATAGATTGAGTTTTAAATTCATTGTGTGACTGTGGGGTGCTGCTGATGTTAATGAAGATGCAGCACATCAATATCCGATGTAAAACCTTGGTGGGTGAATTTGTTAGATACCTGCTCTGAAAACCCCTGTAGGGAAATTTTGTTCTTTAAGCAAATGTGACTCTTGATTTTAATCCCAGCACTTGGGAAGCAGAGGCAGACAGGTCTCTGTGAGATTGAGATCAACCTGGGCTACATATAGCAAGTGCCAGGCCAGCTGAGGCTACAGGGAAACCCTGTTTCAAAAAGCCCTGCCCCCCCCCCCCCCCAAAGTGGCCCTTGATAAGGGAACACACTATCTGGAGCTATGGTTGGATTTTGAAGACAAGGACTCGAGAGAGCATTTGTAAGACCTTTTGAGTGTCCGGTTAAAAATTAGTGTTTCTGTGTGAGGGCTTGTCAGGCCTGTATAGAAACCCTGAGCATGTATTGCCTCTTGACATGTTCATTTTGAGGGTTGGGTGATAAATATTTATGAGATTTGGTCAGCATTCCTAAGGTGATCAGTCAGATAGGGTATTTGTAGTTTTTATCCTGCCAGGCCAGATTTTCCTAGACTCATGAAGTTGATGAGAACAGAAGTGAGAAGCCACATAGCAAAGCACAAAGTAAGAAAAGTTCTTATAGATTGTTGTATTGTCTCCGTTGAATTGTGAGCTTTAATTTAGTTTCCAAATATTCTTTTTCTTTGGTGTGCCTGGGAATTTTTGTTTTTCTTAAAATGTTTTTAGATTTGCACTTGACTTTTATAGAAAAAAGGGAACAAATATTCAATTTATAAATTGCTGTTAATATTAAAATAGGTAAAAGGATGTTAAAGATGTATATTTACTGTATTATTGTTGGGTGTATATTATTACCATCAGTGAACAGTTTTAAATAGAGGCTGCAAGAATAAACCCTAAAAATTTAAATTTAGCCAGTGACATGGTGCAGAGTAGACCACTGGTTTATATTTGTCTAGAATGCTCCCCTTCCTTAAAGTCCTTCCGGTCAGTTAGGTGCGGGGGTTGGCCCCACCCACGCCCACAGGCTCTGCCCCTGTCCGCAGCGCCGCCAGCCGTGCGCAGCCTACAGGACCTGGCACGTCTTGCCATCCGTGGCAGCATCAAGAGGGCCATGCGCCAGGAAGTGGCCAGAGGAGGCGGAGGAGGAGGAGACGGAGGTGGAAGCGGCCTGAAGAGCACGCCTATGTTTAAAAGAAGACGAGTCCGCCGCCGTCGAATGGAGACCATTGTCTTTTTGGACAAGGAAGTCTTCGCCAGTCGAATTTCCAACCCCTCTGATGACACCAGCTGTGAGGATGGAGAGGAGGAGCGGCAAGTGGCAGAGAGGACCCCGCGGGAGGTCAAGCCTGAGCCCCCCGTAAATTTCCTTCGCCAGAGAGTGTTACGCCTTCCTCTTCCGGACCCGCTGAAGTACTACCTGCTGTATTACAGGGAAAAGTAAGCCGTGGGAAAGGGGTGCCAGGATGCCCAGAGGGAGCTCTTGGCCTGGTTTCTCACGTCTTTTCCCTTTCTTGGTTACTGACTATCCTCCAAAACTTTGATGCAATGGTGTGATTTATTTAAGCACAATCCAACAAGACAGTGCATAGAAGTGTTTTCCTCAGGTGGGGAGCGTCTTGTTGGCTCTGCTGAAACATGATCCAGTGGGAGGAGCGAGGAGCATGACATCTTCCCTTTCCCAGGCAAATTTACACAAGGGGCTGGAACTGAACTGATCCTTTGTGAAGCAAGGGGCAAGACTGACTGTAAAGGTGTGACATCTTCTCTCTAGATGTGGCATACCATCACTGAGCTTGAATTTTATGGTATGGACCTTTTACATGCTGTCACTGAGTTCCACTGACATTTGTAGTTTTCTAGGTGAGGAAAGCTGCCCTTATTTTAATCAAACTAATCACATCTTACATGAACTATCAACTGTAATTTTTAAAAGGAAAAAATGAGGAGGAATAAAAGGATAAACTGCCAGATGTCTTTCTGAAATTTCCAAAGACTTCCAAGCAATTTGTTCCCCACCCCATATCTTCTGTTACTTTATAGGAACCATCATCAAGTAAAATCTTACAAAATATTCTAGAAAAAAAAAGAGTTTTCTTTCCTTTTTTTTTTTTTTTTTAAATCTATGTGTGATAAGCTTTTCTCTAACCTTAGGGATGATTCATGAATCATTCATGACCAACTGCAAAGACAGAATAGGTTTCTTAGGTGTTGATATGTGAGTTCTCAGAGTAGTGGCGAGACTGCAGGGCATATCAGACTAGAGAATGTTGCAAACAGCCTGTGCTTCTTGACTTCAGTTTGCTATCTTTCTGTGATCACATTAGAATAATGATTCATAGATTTTTATCTTTTATAATTCTGGAGAAAAAAATTTGTTAGTTTTGTAAATTTTCTTAAGAGCAAATGTATTTTACTAGCTCCATTGCATTAAAACAGTTTAACTCAGTGATTTGTGAAATCCATCTTCTCCAGGCCTTTGGTGTTGAGAACGTTCTATCAAGTTGTAGGTTTATGAAAAAAACAACAAAAAGCAAAACAAACAAAAAAACCTTTCTGGCTGTCAGATGGCAGGACTTGAAGTTATACTGCTGATTCCAAAAGTTGGCCCCTTTTAAAAAATATTTTTTTTACCCAAAGAAAAGTGTAAATTGTTAGTAATAACCCCAAATTAAAGTGTTAATGTTGGATTAAGTGCTGTGATTTTTATGATTTACTTTAACCTTAGCCTCTTGTGACTTGCAGGGAGGGGCTTGATAGGCCTATGATTTCTACATCTTAAATGGTTATTTTGGATCTTTTCTGCTTTTGAAAAAAAAATTAGGCGAATCATTTTTTTTTTTTAACCACACAATGTAGTCTGCATGTGTAGCTGGGAGAACATATATTGCCCTACATTGGTAAATATAAACTGTGTTAAAGAAAGTTCATAGTTGTTTTTAATCTGCCTTTTAACTTAAAGTCCGGCTTCTTTTCTTTCAGAGAGAAATGCATGCTCTAACCTGACTTGCTAATGTTTTATAGTTTGCAGATCCCTGTCAACATTAACTCTGTTAGCTAGACTTCTATGTTTCACAGAAAATTTTGAATATAATATTAAATAAATGATATCTGTGAAGTCTGTATATTAGATGGCTTTACTGAATTTTTCCCTGTTATTGAATATGGGCGTGTTTTGGAACAGCCACATTTACCTTTATGCTGGATAAAAAAAAATGATTGCAATGCATACATGTTTTTTCTTTATATGTTAAACTTTTCTTAGTATTTTGTATTTACATGCTATCTGTTTTGTGATTTTAAAACCAGAATTCAGTTAAATATAGTTGTAATATATGTGAGAAATAGATTGGTCTTTATATTATAAAACCAATAGAAAATTGAAAATTTTCTGTAAGTACTTTGCTGCCAGAATTCATTGTAATATACTATGTTCTGTTTTCATACTAGTAAATCTTAATATAGTCAAATGTTTGTCTTCAGAATCTATATTGTAAACAACATTCTTGGCAACTGTTTATGTTTCGAGTAGTTGGCATTTTAAACGTAAGTTCTCTTGTAGTGATCAAAGGTGTACGCAAAAATACATTTGCCAGTGTGGAACTTACAAGTGGAAATCCAAGAAATTAGAAATATTGATTCTAATGAGATGTGTCACATGGATGAACACAAATGAATCAATCAATAAAAAAGTAGTTAAGACATTATTCTCATAATTGTTTTTATGTCCAGTGTGGGATTCTTGATTACATTCTTTTTAAAACTTTTAACAATATATTTTTTTCCTTGTTAACATATATTTTTTTTCACTAGATATTTTTATTGTTTAATTCTGTAATACTTGCAGAAGATGGAGGAAAGGCCACCTACTGTTCATAACCAATAAATGTGAATTGGAATAGACAGATTGGAAAGAACTTTGAAGAGCATCTATGTTTGATATTTTGACACATTTTTCATATTTCAAGAATGCTAAAGGATAGCAAATGTCTTAAAATATGTATAGTATTTATTTGATTCAATAAGTATGGTTCTTATATAAAGTCATATTTGTATAAATACTTAAATCTGTATGCCAGAATTGAAAATGAAATTTGATTTCAGAGATTTAATTGAAAACGGAACATAAGGAATTGGTGAACCAAATGAATCGAAGGGTTTGAACTTGTAATATGAACTTGTAATATAATGAATGATGTCATGAAAACTGAACAGCTAGGGAGCATCATCTGGGCAGGTGGCACACAACTATAGTCTTAGTACTCAGGTGGCAAAGACACATGGATTGTGAGTTCTAGATCAGCCTGGGGTAAATCAGCCTGAGATTTAAAAAATCAAAAGAGGGCTGGAGAGATGGCTCAGCGGTTAAGAACACTGGCTGTTCTTGCAGAAGACCCGGGTTCGAATCCCAGCACCCACATGGCAGCTAACAACTGTCCATAAATCCAGTTCCAGGTGATCTGACAGCCTCTTCTGTCCTTCACGAGCTTTGCATGACATGGGTGCATTTACCTACATGCAGGCAACACACACATATAAAAATAATATTTTAAAAAAACCCAAAAGCAACTACAGTAGGGCAGAGAGGTCTTTTTGCTCACTTAAGATAGGTCAAGAACCAGTAGTATCAGGATCAAGGGGTTGGGGTTGGGGTTCAAGGTTGGAGGTGATGTGAAGAGTAGGGTTTGTCTAGCCCCTGGCTTTCTGGGCTCCTGGGTGCCCTATGTCAGAAACATAGATTAATTATGTTTCTTTCCATGGTGTTAGAATTTATAGAATAGTAACAAATTCACAAGGTATGGTGGTTTCTGTGGCAACAATTAATTACCAAGTATTCTCAATTTCCTTAGTAATCTTGGCTAAGTGAACACAGTTTCTTTTATTCCAATCGTAATTAAACATTAACTCCCAGATCACACATTACACATCAAATAGCAAATATCTCTAGATATTATGTGTGTCTGATATATATGCTAGATATATATGTATCTGCAGGTTACAGAATGACTGTAAAGAGTTAAGATGACACAACAGGCTTCAGAAGTAGGCTGATAGAGATGTAGATAGCGTTTGTATTAATAAGATAATGAACCAAATCAAGTTGAAGGGAAGAATATGGAGAAACTGTTGCTGTCTTGAGTCAGGCCACTGTAGGTCACAGATTGAAGAGCAAAGCTGCAGAGTTGAATCTAGCTGCAGAGGTGAAAGGGCAGGAGTAGGTCTAGATGAAGGAACAGGTATAACAGATGGATGGCAGGTCCAGACAGTTGAGTAGGATGATGAACAAACAGCAATTGAGTAGGTCGTGGCAATAGTGGAGTTAGCCAAGCTGAAGGCCCTGAGCATTTGGGAGTTCTCTGCCTATTGGCCCTTGATGAACATACTGGTGGTGAGCTGACAGGTCAGTGGAGCCATCTCCATTGCAGTGCTTGATTGTCCACCTCTTTTGGGGGTCTAGGTGAGGGTTATGCCATTTTCTGTTTGGTGTGTTCTGTAAGGTCTTCAGCCTCAATTCCCTGAACTAATCTGAATATACCCATGTGCCCCTACAGTCTCCATTTACCCTGATAAATTTGTAGGATGGCACCCTTTCTACATCCAAGAGTAAGTCATTTATCAGCCTGTGCTGCATGGGTGGTGCTGGACAGATGGTGCTGTTCATATGTCCACTCAGGTTCTAAGTTATCTACCATCCTCAAAATGGAGTGTAAAAATGCTTGTGAAATGTAATCATTCAGGGCAAGGCACAGTCTGAAAAACCATTGTGTTATATAATACGGAGTAACTTAGCCTGATATCAATACAAGATCAACAAAGTAGAGGCTCTGTGACCAACTCCAGAGAAGTAGCCTCTTGCCTTTCTTTGTTCTCATTTTCTCAGTGGGCCAGCATTCTCAGACAGCTAGAAGTGATAACCAAATCAAGTGGCCCAGAACCACAGTGGTCTGTTGTTTTACGACTCTGACATCCAGAGGCCTGGAAGGAATTGTTGGCAGGGCTCCTGGAGGGGCTAGAGAGGGTGTGTCCAGTCTCACTCTTGCCCCTGCAGTTTTTGGCTTGTGCACAGAGCTCCAGTCTTAGGGTATTTTCCCTGTGTATGTTTTAGTCAGACGCCTCAGAAGGATAGAATGCTACACTGATTTTATTTGAAAACTTAAGTTTGTGGACTAACTTGAAGGACTTTGGCTCAATCATAAAATAAATTTCTATTCATCTTTTTTTTTTTTTTTTTTTTTTTTTGAGACAGGGTCTCCCTGTAGCCCAGCTGTCCTGGAACTCCCTATGTAGACCAGGCTGGTCTGGAACTCACAAAGATCTGCCTGCCTCTGCCTCCCAAGTGCTGGGATTAAAGGTGTGTGCCACCACGCCCGGCTCATTTTCTTTTTTTATATTTGTTTCATAAGGTTCATTCCACCTCCTCCCCAATAATTGTTCTGTAGCTGTTTGTGTAGCAGGCTTTTCTCTTATGTAATGTAACACCCAGCCTGATGTTTGTTCAGTTCCTGAAATCTATCTCATTAGTCTTACTCTGAGGCCTCCTAATCATCATGTAACTCAGATATGATAGTAAGTTCTGCTTGTTGCTATAGATGCCACTAGTCAGGCAGAAATATTTAAGCTGAATTTTATTCATAGAACAGGCAATCTGGGAAGACAGATGTAACTAAGTCAATGCCTTCCCTAGCCATTTCCAACTAATGCATTCTATAGAGAATCAAATCAAGGCAGATAATCATCCAAAGTTTAGTCTTGTCCTTCTGGTTGTGTGGTCAGCCTTGTCTCTGAGAACTTATGGCATTACTGTTTCTCTCCTTACTGCCTTCTGCATGCTTCCATCATTATCATTGTTAGAAATGAGATCATCAGGTCCAGGAAGGGAGCTAATAGGAGATTATCCTTTAAAAGGAACTTTATTAGGAGAGGGGAGACGAGAGAGAGAGAGAGAGAGAGAGAGAGAGAGAGAGAGAGCGCTTCAGGATCATGGGGGCCATGATTAGGCTGTGAAGTGAGAGAGCATTATAGACATTATGGAAAGATTATAAAAGATAGCTTAAAGTGAAAGAGCCACCATGGGTAGCATGATGGTGGTGGTGGTGAGCCAGGCTTTTAGAGAAATTCCCCAAACAAAGGAATACTCTGTTTTTATGTTTTTAGGGACTGGTGGGAAATTTTACAGTGTATGATTTAGTTCAATGTAAATGTCAAAGAACCAGGTCCTGGATAGAGCCATAAATATCTCTTGAAGCTTTGTGGGGGGAGGGGCTGTGAGGTCACAGGACAGCACAGCATGGCTTCTTAACTCTGTCTCAGAGAGCTGTGGCAGGGCATGGCTTGATTTTTCTAGGCTGTAGATGTGGTCTTGTAGAGTGACCAGTGTCTTAATATAGTAGGCCCATAATCTAACATCATCTCTCTCTGTGTAGTGGGAGGTTTTTGTACTCCCAAGCCTGCTGGAGTCTTGCATTTCTCCCAAGGCACCATTTAGGTCAAAGTGAAACTGGAATTGGTCCATGATGCCTATAAACAAAACCTAGACATTGAATCTTTAAAGTGTGTTTTCTTTATTCAAGGGCCAGAACTGCCATTCAGCATTAGAATACTTTCCTAGCATGTATGAGGCCCTAAGTAAAATCTCCAGTGTTAAAAACAGAAAGGAGGGGCTGGAGAGATGGCTCAGCAGTTAAGAACACTGGTTGTTCTTACAGAAGACCTGGGTTCGAATCCCAGCACCCACATGGCAGCTAACAACTGTCTGTAGAATAAAGTGCATGGGTCTGGAGAAATAGCTCAGGGGTTAACAGTTCGATTCCCAGCACCCACATGGCAGCTAACAATCATTCTAACTCCAGTTCCAGGAGATCTGACACCCTCTTCTGAACTCCTCACGACATGGGTGCACTTAACTTACCTACATGCAGGCAATACACTTATACACATAAAATAAAAATAATAAAATATAAAAAGAAAAACAAAAAGGAGAGGAGGCATGGAGAGATGGCTCACTTGGAAGAGTATCTGCTATCTAAGCATGAAGAGCCAAATTCAGATGTCTAGCACCCACATAAAAAGCCTGGCAGGGGAGTGGTAATCCTAGTATTGTGGGGGGAGGGATGGGTATACACAGGTGGATCTCTGGAGCTCATTGGCAAGCAAGCTGGGCAGAATTGATGAGCTCTAGGTTCAATGAGAGACCCTGTCTCAAAAACAAAATATGAAGGTATGGTAAGATGGCTCAGTGGGTAAAGGCATTTGCCATTAAGCCTGACAACTTGAGTTTAGTCCCCAGAACCCACTTGGTGGGAAGAGAGAACTGACTGCCACAAGTTGTCCTTTGACATCCACATGTATGCTATGTACATACACAAAACACAGAAAATGTAATTTAAAAAAAGGTGGAGAGTGATTGAGGCAGACACCTGTATTAATTGCTTTTCTGTTGCTGTGATAAAACACCATGACCAAGGCAACTTACGGAAGGAAGAGTTTATTTGACTTATGATTCAGAAAGTTAGAGGGGGAGGCATAGCAGCAGAGCAGAAAGCCAAGCGATCATATCTTCAAGCAGGCACAGGTAGCAGAGAGGAGGTGGAAATCTGGCAAGGCTTAAGAACTTCAAAGACCACCCCCAGTGATGTGCTTCTTCCAGCAAGGCTGTACCTTCTAAAACCTGGTTCTCATATACCTGTAGCCTGGTGTGTCTGGGTTGTAGTCAGACTTCCTTGGTTCTAGCCCATCCCCTCTTCCAGGATCACTGAGCACTCAGTTGTCTACATATGCCCTAGGTACTGACTAAAGATCTGTCTGTTAAGGAAGGAAGACCTCCTCTCAGTGATATGTCCCATACTGTGCTCATGGAACTCCAGGAGAGAGATGCCTGTAATGTGTAAGGATTCACCTCATTTGTGAAGTGAATCTTTAGGAGTTACACATTACTTTCAATAAGCTCACAGATGGTGTGTGAGTTTTCCCAGAACAGAGGTACCAAGAGTCATATGCTGGGTAAGTCCCTTTCTCAATTTTCTCATCAGTAGGAGGGTAGTGATCCTACCGTCCCCAGTGCAGACACAGAGGCATTCTGTGCAGAGGAAAAGCAAGGATCTTCTTTCATAGAATGACTATGTTGCAACTGGTTATTTCTAACTCTGGTAGGCCTGCCTTCTGTCTCTGGCCATAAAGGGGGTGTGCTGAGCTGGCAGCCACTCTACTTCCTGCTCTCAAGCCATCTTCTCATGGGTCAGCCTGAGTCTGAGCTGGACAAGTTCTCTCCATCCATGGCAGGGTTGTCCATAGGGTCTGTGTCAGTTCTTATCTGGAAAGTGGTGGCTGTGGTGATCTTCCTCCAGGTTCTGTTGCTCTCTGACCCTGCCCTTAATTCCTGAGCAACTAATGTCCAATTTAGAAAGTTCTTTTTTAGCTGGGCGTGGTGGTGCACACCTTTAATCCCAGCACTTGGGAGGCAGAGGCAGGCGGATCTTTGTGAGTTCAAGGCCAGCCTGGTCTACATAGTGAGTTCTAGGACAGCTGGGGCTACAAGAAGACCCTGTCTCAAAAAGACAAAGAAAAGAAAATTATTTTCTGCACCTTTATCTTGTAGGGTACAGCACACACAGAGTCAGAGTTTCACAGTTTCACTGTATATAGGCCCTGGCTGGCCTAGAACTTGCTAGGTAGACTGGCCTTGAACTCACAGAGATCTGCCTGTGTCATCATGCCTGGCCAAGAGGTTTTATTTATTAAAAATTTTTAATTGAATTTTTGGGAATTTCAGACAATATGTTTTGATTATATTTAGGCCTCCTCCCCCAGAGATTTTATTTTTTTGATGGGTGTTGCAATCTGATCTTTAATGAGGTTGGGCTTAAGTTACCTTCCTGCCTCAGCCTCCTGAGTATCTAAATGATAGGCATGTGTTTCTGTGCCTAGCCCTTTGAAGGCAGGTTTAGATGCAATGAGGAGGGCAGCAACTGGATGAGGTGGGCTGGTACCTTTTGGGTAGAAGGGAGCTCAAAGGACGTCAGGCTTTCTGGAGTGTTATTGGGAGGAACTCTTACCTGGGTCTTCCAGATCCTGACTGTCCCTTCTTGACCTCAGGGTGAAGAAAATCTTCTACCAGAATCTGCCCCTTTCCACAGCATTCTTCCATTTCCTCTACAGTGTGTAAAATGGGGACTTCAGGTGTGTATAGGGGAACTTCAGAGTGGTAGGGGCAGGTGTGGCACTGTAGAGGGCAGGTATGGCACTGAAGGGAGCAGATATGGCCCAGAAGTTTGCCTTGTGCAGGGTCTGGGGCATGACAAGCATGGGAGCCTTTGTCCATGTTATAAGCCTCCTTTGTATATATAGTGGGGTTAAATTTATACTGTGCATCTCTAATGGGCAAACATTTGCTGTATTTTCTGTTGCTGATTTCTTTTGTTCCTGGGTCTCTTGGTCCATTCTTGACGGGAAAATTGTAAACATTCTTCTGACTCAGTTGGCTCTGATATGTCGCTGAGGAAACTGGTCACATCAAGATGCCAATTGGGGGCTGTTTGTCCATCTGCCTTACACTTTCCTCTCTCTTCCTTCTCCAAAACAGTGTTGTGGCTATGGGGAAAGGTCTCTGGCCCTTGGGTCCTGGGCTACTTCTCTAGTGGCCACTGTAGAGTTTCAGGCCTCTTCTGGTACCCTGGGTAGCTATCTGGTGTCATGGCCATGAGTGGAGCCCTGCAGATAAGAGTAACCTAGTGGGTCACATTTGTCATCTACGCAGTCTCTCACAGATTATGATCCCTTGGTAGTTGTGGTGGAGCTCCCGAGTGGCCTTTGGCTTTCCCTGCTTTGGCACTAGACTGCTCTCTAGGGTCAGGACCAACTCAGCATGCCCTTTCTCAGTGTCTCACCTAATCCTGTCTTTCTTGATAAGGGAGCTGGGTTTTGAAGGTTGCTAAAAATATGATTTGAAGCTTAAAACTGGGCACTTTGTTTTTTGAAAGTCTACTTCTAGTCTCAAGGACATGGATGTAAGTGTCAAGAGCCCAAGCTGCTGAGGTCAAAGCTAAGTAGGAAAGGGTTGTCATGTGTTATTCTGGGCTGTGTCAGCCCTGTTGCATGCACCTAAACCATGATGTATGGGTTACCCAGATGCTGGGTCTGGGCTGGTATTAGGGGCCAGCTCTCTAGGGCCCAGCAGTGATTGAGGGTGTGGGATATAGGAGACATTTGGTGGAGGCTCCTAGTCCCACTGAGAGACAGCCTCCTTTCAGAGGTTCAGGCCTCCTGTTGCCCCACAGAGGGTCCTGACTGTACCTCTGGTTTAGGGTGTAGTAATGCTTGGGTGGGGGTGTGGTTTACCTACATCCATCACTAATGGATGGCTCTGGGCAGAATGCTGTCATGGTTTTGTTGTCTTTGGCACCTGTCACCATCTTTCATATGTTACTTTGTCCTTGGTACCTGGTTCTTGCTGCTGTGTGCCTGTGGGCTTGGATTGGGCTGGGGCACTGAGGGGCCTGGAGAGACTCAAGGTCTTGTGCCGAAGTCAGGACCTTCATATGTGGAAGCAAAATCAAATGCTATGGGCATAAGCACTGCTTGGATCTAAGAGTGGATATTAGAGCCTTCTGGATGAAAAGGCTGGGTCATGCAGGAAACTGCTGCTCCCAGAGGGAGTCCTAGGCATGTTGCCTGAGCCATCCATTTGCCTTCTGCTCTGCTGCAGACCTAGATAGGGGTCCACAGAGCCAAACCACAACCAATCCAGGAAGGTGTTAACACTCTACCCTATAGCCTGTCATGCTCCTGGCAATTCTCCAGCCTAAAGGAGGTAGGCATAGGCCTTGGCTTTCCAGGGTCCCAAGCTCAGAGCATATGATGCCAGAAGGGTGTATAGAGTTGGGGAGACAGCCATCTGCTTGCCTGTCTCAGGAGGACTGAGCTCCTGTGTGCTACATCAAGCCAGCTCCTCCAGACTCTGAAGGTGCAGCAGTGATGATTATATCTTGTGCTTCTGTAGGGAGTGCCACTCCTCAGCCCTCCCAGGAAATACCCAGAGCCCTAAGCCACAGAGCTTTGGCCTTTCCCGTGTCTAGTAGGGCCCAATATCTACCAAGGGATGTGTTTACTTTTCTCTTATTCTGGGAAGGCAACAGACTCAGTTCCTAAACCCTGAATCAGCCAGATGCATCATGTCTATTTAGGGGAAAATGAACTAAGGCTCTGGGACAGATTTTTGACTGGGCATGAAACTTCTAACAGGGGGACAATTATGCATTGGTCATAAGCCACATGGATGGAGCCAACAGGCTGCTCCTTACCCTCTCTGCTCTAGCCCTGTAGGGTGAGGCCTCCACAATCAGGATCCTAACACAGGCCTCCCCTTTCTCGCCCCTTTCTGGAGAAAAGGGTGTGACAGGCATCCTGGTCTACCCTCTATCCTCATGCCCTTAAAGGGCCAGCACTGGTAAGTGATCATGATCAGGAAGAGTGTCTTTTTTCTGTGCCTTCCTGAGGTGCCTTCCCTACTGAGACTGAAAGGGGCGTCTTGACTTTCCAAACTTTGAATGATCAGGTGTGGGGAGAGTGGTGGAACTGTTAGCAAGTAGCTTGTCTGCCTCCAAACTTTTTTGGCTTCAGGATCATCAGGATGGAGGCTCACTGAAAGACTATAAGAAGTCTTACCTCTTGCTACTCCCTGCCTTCATCTTTCCACTGTTCCTAGGAAGAAAAGAACTGAAACCAGAGCTGTCAAGACAATCAAGAGCTAGAGGTGGTCATGCTTCAGCAGCTGTAGCCTGTGAAGCATACTAATATTTCCATTATCTTGTGGGATGGTCTTGAGGGAGTGATGGGTGGACCAGAATGTGTCTCTCTTCCTAGAGTTGCCCAAACAAAGTACCAAAAACTGGGTGTTTAGAACCATAGGTTTCTCATCTCTCTGCTCTGAGGTTCAGGGGTCTGGAATGGAGGTGTCAACAAGGCTATGCTCCTTCTAGAGGGAAGGGTTTGTTTCAAACCTTGCTTCATTTTAATTTCCTTTTGTACAACTTCTTCCAGATTAGGAAAAAATACTAACTTAATGGAGGGTTAGAATCTGGCTTATATTCCTGCATATAAGTGTAGATTATGATCCTGTGGTCAGAAGCTTAGACTGGTACTGGTTGTGCAGTTCAGTCTTAAGGCAGTTCTAAGTTAAATTTACTGCTGGGAATTATGTGCTCAGCTTCCAGGCTCCTGGCGTGGCCACCTCCTCCCACCGTCCTTAACGACAAACCAAGACAATTTGCCTCCAAACTACCGTTTAGGGAACAAAAGGATTTATTGGACTTGCTAACAGAGCACAGGGTGGTGGTGAGGGGGTACTTACAAAGGTGCGGGCACCCTTGGGCTTTTTTCCCTATATCCTGGCAGCAGCTTCCTGACCTGCTGCTGGCATTCCAAGATGGTGAAGCTCATCCCCACTATCTGACTTCCCCTGTCCCTACCCTTAGTCCCTCCCCCTCATGCAGTTAAGGCTGACTGATTGGGTGGGAGGGGTGACTGACTCCCTCTGCCCCTCCCCTCCTACAGAGGGTGTTATAGTCCAATTAGTTTGAGGTGAATTAAGCAAGTGGGTGGGAAGCTAGAAAAGAAGGCATCGATCTGTCCATTGGTTGCCACTTGGAGGACAAGCTCATCCAACAGCAGTGATCCAACAGGAACCCTCTTGCAGATTTTTGAAGGGTAGCTATGGGAACTATGGCAGTGTGGGAATGATTTCTGAAGATAGAACATTGTTTTATAAGATGGCCAAATTACTGCTTGGTGCACATGGTGAGCAGGCAAGAATGAGGAAGTGCAACAGTGTGGGGTCAGAACTAGTTCCCTGTGAGTGCTCACACTGCTGAGCCTAGGGTATCTGTTGGCTCACAGGATCATCCGTGGAATGATGGTCTAATTAGAACAGAACCTTCCTCTGTAGGGAGAACTAGAGCCTCTCTCCAGTTCAGTCCCTGCCTCACCTGTACTGGCATTGGGGGATTTTAAAACAATGACAAGGCTCTTTGGAATAAATGAGCTCAGTGCTCACAAAATAAACATTTCTCAGATATGTAAGATTTCCAGTTTGTTAACAAGCTATCAATTATTTTAAATTTATCTTTTAATAATCCCTTTTGTAAAGATAGGCATATACCTACATAATGCATCTATCATTCTCTTTTTGATCCTAAGGCTTACCAGTAGAGTGTGTATTTCAGCTAATGTAAATAAAAGCAAAAGTTTGTGTATTTTGTGGGCAATGGGATGATCTGTGAAAACAATTATAGAGTAAAACTTTACAGATGGTAATTCAAGATCCAGAAATCTAGGGCTTCTTATTATACTCTTGTAATATCTTTCCTATGACCATCATGATCCAGTAACTATAAAAAGAAATGAATAATAACTGACAATAATAGTTGTCTCCAAATATTTAAAAGTATAACATTGGGAAAACAGTTACTAGACAGGACATTCCACTACTTGTCTATGTGTATCACAAATATCTATTACATAGAACCTTGAGTAATGATGGAAAGGTTTAGTGTGACAATTCACTCAAAACACAACAGCAACAGCTCATTAGGAATATTCACTTTTACTTAATGAAAATGTACATAATCTGAATAAAGCATTTCAAAATCCTCTGTTTGGTTTCTGTAATAATACAGATTACAAATTCTTGGGAGTAAGTTTTGTTCCTTAGATATAATGATCTATGTGAATGTGGTGTTTTCTCTGGTGTCTAAAACCAAGGCTATTGAGAAACTTCAGATATGTAATGAAATGATACCATTTTTGGAAGGGAACTGTCTGCACAATCCTCTGATGTCCATGAGGACTCATTTCTATATAAACTAATGATATCTAGCAAATTTTAAGCAATGAGTCTTGCTGGGCTAGGGATGTAGGTCAAAGGTAGAGTGCTTATCTAGCAGGTGAGGCTATAGCTAGTCCTGTTAAAAAAAACAAAAAACAAAACCCAACAAAACCAAAACCTCATTTCCCTATTTTCTATATTCCAAGAGCAAATATTTTAGGTTTAAAGTCTCATGAAAGGCTTTCTACACTCCTTACATCTGCAAAGAGTTTTTCTCCTGTAATTATATTTTGCTATTCTCTCATGCATACATTTAAGACAAAGGTCTTTTAACAGTTACTGTATCTACAATGTTTCTCTCCAGTATGAATTTCCTGATGTCAAAAAGGTTTTCACTTTTATTAAAAGGTTTTGGCACATTCCTAACATTTGCAGGGTTTCTTTGCAGTATAAATTTTGTAATGTTTTGTAAAATTTGAGCACTGGTTAAAGCTTTTGCAACATTCCTAACATTTATAGGATTTTCCTCCAGTGTGAATTCTGTAATGTTTTCTAAGGATTGAACACTGGCTAAAGGACTTTTCACATTCTTTACATTTGTAGGGTTTCTCTCCAGTGTGAATTCTCTGGTGTCTAGTAAATGATGAACAATGCCTAAAGGCTTTGCCACATTTTTCACATTTGTAGGGTTTCTCTCCAGTATGAATTCTTTGGTGTTGAGTAAGAAGTGAGCAATGGCTAAAAGCTTTACTACATTGTTCACATTTGTATGGTTTTTCTCCTGTGTGAATTTTGTGGTGTTTAGTAAAGGATGAATAATACTTAAAGGCTTTATCACATTTGTTACACTTGTAGGGTTTCTCTCCAGTATGAATTCTCTGGTGACTTGTAAAGGTCGAGCAATGTCTAAAGGCTTTGCCACATTCATTACATTTGTAGGGTTTTTCTCCAGTATGAACTTTCAAGTGTTGAGCAAGCTGTGAACTGTCATTAAAGGCTTTGCAACATTCTCTACATTTGTAGGGTTTGACTTCTGTATGACTTCTCTGGTGCTTATTAAAGGATGAACAATATTTAAAGGCCTTGCCACATTCTTCACATTTGTAGGGTTTTTCTCCTGTGTGAGTTCTCTGGTGTTTTCTAAGGCTTGAACAATGGTTAAAGGTCTTCCCACATTCTTCACATCTGTAGGGCTTCTCGCCACTATGAATTCTGTGATGTTGTTTAAGGCCTGACCAGTGGGTAAAGGCTTTGTCACATTCTTTACATTTGTAGGGTTTTTCTCCAGTATGAACTCTCTGGTGTTGAGTAAAGTGTGAAAAATGGTTAAAGGCTTTGTCACATTCTTTGCATCTGTAGGGTTTCTCTCCTGTATGAATTCTCTGGTGTCTAGTAAAGGTTGAACAATAGTCAAAGGCTTTGTCACATTCTTTACATCTGTAGGGTTTCTCTCCTGTGTGAATTCTGTGATGTTGTCTAAGGCTTGTCCAGTAGGTAAAGGACTTAGCACATTCTTTACATCTATATGGCTTCCCTCCAGCATGAATTCTCTGATGTTCAATAAGGGTTGATCCACGGCTAAAGGCTTTGCCACATTCTTTACATCTGTAGGGTTTCTCTCCTGTGTGAATTCTCTGGTGCCTGGTAAAGGCTGAACAGTAGTTAAAGACTTTGCCACATTCATTGCATTTGTAGGGTTTCTCTCCATGATGAACTCTATGTTTAAGAGGGTTTGAGTTTTGAGTAAATACGGCTGTGTCACAACCTACATTCTTGCAAGGCTTATTCTGAGAATGGGTCCATTGATGAGCAGTAATTTTTAATTGTTGATGAAAGATTTCATATTTGCAGAGGTTCTTTGGAAAATTAGTATACTGATGTTTACTATGATTTGAATCATTGTCAAGATTGTTATGAGTTTTGTTACACTGATAAGTATTTTCTCCAATATAAATATTCCTGAAATTATTTGAGGTAGATCCTTTAATAAAGGTATTCCTACTTTCTTTACATGCATATTGGATTTTCCAAGTATTTATATCTGGATTTTGATCAAATAATAATGGATGCATACCAAATATCCCACATTTATTACAGCTGTTTATCTGGGCACAGGAAAGACCTGTGTATTGACTGCAGACTAACAAGCTCTTCTTAAGAGAACTTGTTAATTGATCACATGTAGACTTTTGTTCTTTGTTTTTAAATCTCTTGTCTATAGAAACGTTTGAGTGAAAGATTATCCCAGTGGCACATTTGAAATTGTTCAAATTATTAAATGAAGCATGGACTGGGTCTGTTTTCAGATTTCCCAAATTCCCTTTTATAGGGAAGGTATGTTTCAAAAACTGCTGTGGATATTGACTTCTGTAAACATACGGCCTATCAAACTGAACTGGCCTGACATAAGTTTTCTCAGATGTTTTCTGTTCTTGATCTCTACTGGCAGTGACATTTTCATTATTATTAGTGATCACACATTGGTTATGTCCATCATGACAGGCTTTTTGACTTTCATTTTCACCCACACTTTCCCATTCTTCCCTTAAGTGTAAACTGTCAAGGCCACAGTTTCCAGGTTTTCCACTGATCACTTTTTGGAATGAATATTTTATGTTCTGTTCTGGTGAAAAGCCTTGGGTATAGTGAGGAGACATGGCTGAAAGAAACCAAAGCATAAATTATCCCACTCAGTAGACTCTGATGAATATGGCTTATAAATATAATATATAAAAATACACCAAGTCTGGAATAACATCAGAAGAGTCGAAAGTCAAGGCCCTCATTACTTGAGTGGTATATGAACTTTAAAACAACATACTGACTAAATTGACTTTGAGAACTTCCAAGACTAATGAAAAGTTCACAGTGTCCCAGGTGAGCACAAAGTTAAGGACAGTTCTATAGTAGAGGAAGGAAAGTTTGTTACTTTTGACAACCAGAGCTTGACCTTCTCTCTTCCTCAGGAGAAAAACAAAAGAGAAAGGCACATGTACACATTTCTAGCTTTCTTAGGGGCTGGCTAAAACTATCCCAACACAGAAAGCAGGAGATAACAGGTATATTTCGGATGACTGGAGAACAGATTTGAGAGACTCCCAACAATTTAGCTGAAGGATGTCAGTCTTAGTTGGATGAAGGTAACCCACAGATAGGGGACAAATGAATGTTTCTGAGGTTTAAAACATTGTTTAAAAACATTTACTGATTTCACTGAAAAATGAATTGTATCTTTTTACCATATGCAGCATGTTTTAGAGTGTATGTGTATACACACACATACATACACATATATATGGTGAAACAACTAAATCTAGCTACTTAACACTTATCATTTCATATAATGAATATTTTTGTGCTTAAAACATACTGTATCCATTCTACTAGCACATCTCAAAATACATTAAATATATGTACTGTTATACAGAACTCTTGACCTTCTTGTGCCTATGCTACTAAAAGTTTGTAGTCTTTGACTAATATTCATTTATTCATTCATGGACATTGAAATTGATTCCATCCATATCTTGGCTATTGCAAATAATGCTGAAATGAACAGAGATTGCAACAGACTGATTTGATGTCCTTTGTCTATATTTAGTAGTGGGACTGCTGGACTCTACACAGCCATTCTATTTTTTAAAAATATATATTTTTTATTTCAAAAAATTTTGGGGTTGGAGAGGTGGCTCAGCAGTTAAGAACACTGTTCTTGCAGGAGACCTGGGTTCGAATCCCAGCACCCACATGGCAGCTAACAACTGTCCGTAATTCCAGTTCCAGGGGATCTGACAGCCTCTTCTGTCCTCCGCAGGCATTGCACAACATGGGTGCACTCACCTACATGCAGGCAATACACGCATATACATAAAAATGATAAAATATTTAAAAAATTTTTATGTGTATGAGTGTATTGCCTGCATGTATGCTAGTGCACCTGTTGTCATGTAATGCCCTTACATGACAGAAGAGGGCATCAGATCCCCTAGAACTGGAGTTATGGACGGTTGTTAGCTGCCATGTGGGTGCTGGGAACCAAACACAGGGCCTCTGCAAGAGCAGTTGGTGCTCTTAACTGCTGAGCCATCTTTCCAGCCCCCAGCCATTCTATTTTCAATGCTTTGAGGTTTTTCTATTCTATTATCCTTAAGTTTCCTTATAGGAAGCTACTGCCTACTGGTTTTCAAATGGACAAATCTCAATGAAAGATAACAGCATACAAAGAGGTAAGGAATCATTATATAAGAGAACAAAGAGCACTAGAGACTGATCATCAGGAAACCAAGATTTATGAATTGCCTAAATAATGAAAAACAACCATTTTAAAAGATGCTCAATGAGCTAAATGCAAATACAAAAAAAAAAAACCCTGAATGAAATGAGAAATGAAATGAAAATAATATAAACCAAAAATAAACACTGTAAGTGAAAATAAGCAGTAATTGTACAGGTGATCAATTCAATACGAAATAATGGCAGAAAACCCAGAAACATGATGAAGGAAACAGACACTAAAATCCAAGAAACCCAATTATCAACAGCAAAGTGAAAGTCAGGCAAAATGAGACATATTATAACTAAAGCCTTGCAAGTCACAGACAGAGAATCCTGACAGTAGCAATAGAAAATGTTGTTTCCTGGGCCAGTAAGATGGCAAAGGGGATAAAGTAGTTTGCACACAGACCTGATGACCTGAGTTCCATCCCTGGATCCCACAAGGTGTCAGGAGATACCAATTCCCAAGAGCTGTCCACTGACTGCTAAGTGCATGTGCACACACACACATGCACAAAAATGTAACAAAAAGTTAAAAAGAATCTCTCATAAACAGCATATAATTGAAAAATTTTTACATTAAACTGACAATTTCAAGACCATATAAAAATCCTTTTTCTTCACATCTCCCCTCAATGTTGTTATTGACATAACAATTTTATTTAACATAACCATTAACAAAAGGTTATGGTTGTTAGAGTCCAGGTCTGCAGATGATCCCCAGTGCAATAAAGCCTCACAAGACAGGTCATGAGGGCCCCCTTGCAAAACAGGAACTGGCCAGGCAGCTGCATTTAGAGCTGTCTCAGCACAAAGCTATTCCCCAGATAATTTTAGAAGATAAACAGGCCCCTGTACCCCAGACCCACTGATGTAAGAGCTGTCTCAGTACAAAGCTGCTTCCCCTGAAACTGTAAAGATTATTTTTGCCACCTTCCACAGTCCCCAACCCCCTATAAGAACTTCCTCAGCAGTCAGCAGGCAGCTAGTTGCTTTCTCTCCCCAACTGAACTGCCAGCCACCAGCAATCCTAAGAAATAAACTTTGCTTTGCCGGAGTCCTCCTGTGTTTCCTGTGGCTATTCCCTGCCCGGCTTTTATCTAACAATGGTGATTGTTATATTTTTTTCAAATTCAGGCAATACACTCATAAAATAAAATTTAAAAATGAAATATTTTTAAAAAGAAAGAAAATGCATTCTCATCTGTCTGTTGGGAGATATTTCAAGAAATAACATATAATTGATGTATTCCCTATTCTGGAATAATTCCATATTCTGTTACAAAATTAAAAATGTTTTATGGCAGGTAGCCATAGTTAAATTATGCAAAATATACTTTAAGACAAAAACAACCATTTGATATGAAGTACAGTTTAAGTGAAAACCTTCAACAAGAGAAAATGCAAAAAAATTTTTTTTGGTCTTTTTGAGACAGGGTCTCCCTGTAGCCCCAGCTGGCCTGGAACTCACTATGTAGACCAGGTTGGCCTTGAACCCAGAGATCCGCCTGCCTCTGCCTCCAGAGTGCTAGGACTAAAGGCGTGTGCCACCATGCCCAGCTTTTTATTTGTTTGTTTATTTATTTATTTATTTATTTATTTATATTTTTATGTGTATGAGTATATTGCCTGTTTGTGTGTAAGTGCACCCATGTTGTGCAGTGCCTGCAGAGGTCAGATGAGGTGTCAGATCCTCTGGAACTGGAGTTATGGATGGTTGTTAGCTGCCATGTGGGGGCTGGGAAGAGCCTAGACCCTCTGCAAGAGCAGTCAGTGCCCTTAACCACTAAGCCATCTCTCCACCCTCCAAAATATTTTATTTTTTATTTTTATTTTATGTGTATGAGTGTCCTGCCTGCATGTATGTAAGTGCACCTGTGTCATTCAATGTCTGCAGAGGTCAGAAGAGGGTATTGAATCCCCAAAACTGAACTTATAGATGGTTGTTAGATACCATATGGGTGCTAGGAACTGAACCTGGGTCCTCTCCAAGAGCAGCCAGTGCTCTTAACCATTGTGTCATGTCTCCAGCCCTGAGAATGCATTTTCAATTTACAAATTCTGAGCTCCACTTCTAGTATAAAATCAAAACTGAATCAGAAGCTTGGAATGATGGTACATTGTATTCCCAGCACTTTGGAGGTAGAGCCTGGGACCCTGTCTCAAAATTCAACAAAACAAAACAAGGCTGGACATGGTGGCACACACCTTTAGTCCTAGTACTAAGGAAGCAGAGGTAGGCAGATCTCTGCAAGTTAGAGGCCAGCCTGGTATAGTGAATTCTAGGCCACCCAGAGTTACATAGTAAGATCCTATCACAAACAAACAAACACACAAAACAACCAAAAGCAACAACACCAACAAACAACCTCCCAAACTAATCAAACAAAACAACAATAGCTACAAAAATAGCTAAGGGGGTAGAAACTGGACTTCAAGATGTAGGCCACAATATTTTAGGACATGGGATTCCTATAATTACCATTTATCTAAATTTAGGGTGTATATTACCTAAAGAAAGAGGAGGGGGATAAAGACAAGAAGAAACAGGAACACTTTCTTCTCTATGCCAACAATTCCCCAATTTGGTCCTCTAAAGTAGGAATCATACAAATCATACTCATTCATGCAAAGCTCCCAAGAGATTTTCTTCAAAGGAAAGAAACTGTATGTTGGCAGTGCATTAGAAGATCTGTAGAGATGTTATCCTCACCCAAAGAGACAAAGTTTCTGTAGTTCTCTATCATCACATCCCAATATAAATTCTGCTGAGCAGGGTTCAGGTATTCCCACTCCTCTGGAGAGAAATCAATGGCTACGTCCCCAAATGTCAACATATCCTGAAAAAAAAAAGTAATAAATAAATAAATAGCATATTGACCATATAGTTATTGACAAAGTTGTTAGTGTACCCCAACATGAAATGAGAATTAGGAAAATAGGTTCTGGTACAAGTGAGTGAACTTAATTATTTAGTTCAGATATTTTAAAACATAGCTATCATTTGCTAAAGAATTATCTGAGTAAAGATGACATAAGATTCACAAAACTAATGTACACACTACACTTTTATGAGATAAAATACAAAATTAAAAATTAATGCAAGAATAAGCATTTTCAGTGTTATTTGTACATCACATAAGATTATCTGTGTATATTTCTCAGATGAGAAAGTCATGGTGAGTTAGAAGGGTTCCTCTCAAAACAATCCTGTGTAGAGCCACAACTTGGAGGACTGATTAAAGTGCTGTTTTTAGTTCAGGAATTCTCAGCTGGGGACTTGGTTTCTGAGTATGTAGCAAGCTCACTATCAATGTCTGATGGATATTCTTGAACAGCAATGAGGGAGAATACCAAGGGAAGAATTCATCAATGAACTTGAACTGAAATTGTTGTAAGGAACTTGTACATTTTCTTATAATAGCAACAACAATCTTTTTTGGTGATTTAAAATGTACCAGATGCTACTGTGACACTTTCATGTTAGTGCATAACATCCTTGAATAAACTACAGAGAAGTATTATTTTTCCTTTTGCATTACAAAACGTTGTCAAATATCCCGTAAATGGTAGAACCCAGGTTCTATCCAAATCTACCTGACCTTGAATTCACATATGGGAACATAAGGGCCAAAATAAAGTATGAATGCTAAAATACCATTCAAAGCAGCTTTTATATGAAGGTAGCAAAGCAAAATTGATCAAATAACATTTGTATTTTATACATACATATAAATGGTAATTATATATTCAGAATAGACCTTAGGTGGGGATGTAGTTCAGGGGTACAGGTTTTTGTATAATCTATACAAGAGTCTGGATTTTGCCTAAACAGGGAGAAAAAGAGAGAACAACAAAAGAAGAAATCTTCCATGTTAATCAAAGTAAGAAATCTGTCCAATTGTGTAAAACTGATGAATATATTTGGAAATGATGATGTTGAGGATTTAAAAATAAGAACACTGGCTGCTCTGGCAGAGGACCTGGGTTCAATTCCCAGCACCCATATGACAGCTAACAGTTGTCCATAATTCCAGTTCCAGGGGAATCCTATACTCTCTACTGACCTCTGTGGGCAGTGTACTACATGAGTATACTTACATACATGCAGGCAATACACTCATACATATAAAATAAAAACAATAAAATAAAAATAATGCTACTATTTTGACACACATTTAAGGACAAAAATTAAGGGCTGTAGTTTTCTATTTTTCCCATTTTTTCTTTTCATTTATCATTTGTTTTAAAGCATAATGTCTAATTTTAACACACTCAGAAATATATTTCTTGGTTTTTTTGTGGAAAATGCAAGGAAGTAATAAAATATGTGTTTGTGATACAGAGGTAGAATAAAATGAGCATCTACAGTGGTAATGGTCTGCCTATTTCAGAAGTCAAGTAATAAAGTCAGTATCTCCAGTCAAAAAGTGAGATCCTTCACTCTCCAAAGCAAATTGTAAACAAAGAGAAATTTAAGCAACAGGTTTCTGTATCAAACATGAGTATTTAATCATGTTATGATGAAGAGAAAAACAATGTATAGAGAAGAACCTGACAGGCAGCACTTTAAGTGAGTGACATAAAATCAGCTGTAACAGGACAAGTTACTATCAGTTGTTACTGTACAAAGGATATATCATCATTGCTGTGACATCAGTAGCCCAAATAAATAAAATCAAAAGCATATTCTAATCTACTCCTGAGAAGACATCAGTTTTACATAAACTTTAATCTGCATATGTATCCTATGGTTTGTAACTGCCAATAGTGTGTTAAACATTCATTAGCATTCTAAAGAACGGATCTCTTCTATTATTTATTCAGAGTTGTTTATGTTATCCTGGGCAATGACTTCCATTCTCTAGTGTGCATCTTATGAACTCTTGTATACTGACAACTGGAGCAGCATCCCAATAGGATACAAACACTGCATGTTTGCTTCTTCAGTAACACCTACAGATACAACCCCATGCCAGAAATCTAGAGCACCATGCTCATCTGTAAAAAAAAGAAAATATTTTTCAGTATTTCATACTACTAATTCATGGTAAGAACTGCTTATGGTATAACACAACAACAACACTAAACTGAAAGAACAAAGGAAAGCCTGTTAATGTAGAGAGATGGCTCATCAGTTAAGAGCATTTGCTGCTCTTACAGAGCACCTTGGGTTCTGTTCTCAGAACCCACATGGTGGCTCACAAACGCCTATAACCCAGTTCCAGAGGATCAGACACCCTCTTCTGGTCTCTTTGGACACTGCATACGTGTGCACTTATATACACGCAGGCAAAAACATACACATTAAAAAGTACAACTAAATAGGGATATGAAAAGTAGAAAAGCAAAGGTTTACAAGTTCTAAATATGAAGCTCTTTTGAAGCTAAATAAATGGACATAGCCCCTGGTCTGGAACATTTTTTACTTGAGAACCAGTAACCTTTTGCCTTCCTTCTCTAGGATTCTTTATCAGGAGAAATAATCTCCACAATTTAAACCTGTACCTTGAAAATCTGCCTGTGAAGGAATCAAAACATATGAGGCTTCAAGGGCCTTCTTTGGGGCTTGAGAGATGGCTTAGCAGTTAAGAGCACATACTGTTCTTATAGAGGTCCCGAGCAGTTTCTAGCACTCACATCAAGTGGCTTACAAGTGCCTGTAACTCAAGCTCCAGGGAACCCAATGCCCTCTTCTGGCCTCCATAGGCACTGCACTCAAATGCACATACACAGATATAAGTACACACATACACATATAACCAAAAAAATAAATAAAAATTTAAAGGGTCTTCTTTTGTAGGCTCAAGATTGGTCTTAGCTCGAAGTCAGAGGCCTCAGGTTCTCTCCTTTCCAATTTTATCCAGACAGTTTTAAATGAAAGTATTCAGCAGTAAAATAATCTAGTAAAAATATCCAACTCAGCTGGGAAAGGTGGCACATGCCTTTAATCCAAGCAATTAGCAGGCAGAGGCAGGTGGATCTCTCTGAGATCCAGGCTACCCTGGTTTACATAGTAAGTTCCAGGCCAGTGACCCTGTCTCCAAAAA
>NW_008346900.1:3476184-3484147 GCF_000622305.1 Nannospalax galili
TTAAACTCAGTGCATATAGTAGAGAATCAACTTTTTAGGCACTTGTATTTCATACCTCAAGAAGAAAATAAGCTGGGTTCTATGCTTGTAATATTAGTACTTGGAAGTGGAGGTAGGAGGATTAGGAGTTCAAGGCCACTCTTGGCAACATTATGAGCTTGAGGATACCCTGGGCTACAGAGACTTTGAAAATAAAACACAAAACCAAAAAGGGGCTGGTGACATAGCTCAACATAAACACTACTACATAAAGTACTACTTGAGGAAAAACAGTTATACTTCTTACAAATGAAAACAAATCAGTATGGAGAGAATGTCTTTAAAAAAAGAATGGACAGGGCTGGTGAGATGGCTCAGCAAGTAAAAGTTACAGAAGGCCAATGACATGTCCAGAACCCATATTAAAATGTTGGATGAGGTAATGCACGTATTTAAATACCAGCACTTGTATGTTGAGATGGGAGAACTGCCAGGTGTTTGAGGGCTAGCTAGCCTGGAGTATGCAGCATGGCAGAAACAAAAAGAAGGACCCTGTCTTAACAAGGTGGAAGGAGAAAACTGACTCCTGACAGTTGTCCTCTGACCTCCACATGAGCACTATGGGATACCATGTCTACACACACATACACAAACACAATTACAGAAAAGGATGAGCATTATATATACAAGTGAATTAAACATGAGAAAATGACTGAAAACTATTTTAGGAAAGATGAAGGAATGATTACTAGTAAAAGACAGCATATAATCACATGGGAATAAATGAGATAAATACTTACAAGGAAAAAACACCCATGAATGATTACATGATTAATTTGTATTTTTCACTGACATTTCCCAGCAAGCCTTGATTCAACCATAATATATAACTCACCATTTTTTACGCAATGTGTAAGAAATTTAAATATTTGGATTTGGGGACAAACAAAACCATGAATGACACCATCAACAACATTAAAAAAAAAAAAAACAAGCTTGTGAAAAAGTTTGAACAGGCGCATACCTTTAATCCCAGCACTTGGGAGGCAGAGGCAGGTGGATTTCTATGAGACTGAGGCCAGCCTGGTCTACACAGCCAGTTCTATGCCAGCTGGGACTACAGGGAGACCCTGTCTCAAAACAAACAAACAAAACCAAATGAAAAAACCAAAACCGAAAAACTTTGAACAATCCATTATATCCAAACTGCATATAAGAAACAAGCTGACATAAACTGAAATGTGTTTAAAAACCTAGAGGACATCCTGTCCTGTACACATTCTAGTTTCCTCCCTGTAGCAAGTGCAGTCTTCTATAAACTGTCTAGGAAAACACTATTTCAGCAACTGCTTTTTGTTTTTTGAAGCAGAGTCTTGCTATGTAGCCCTGGCTGATCTGGCAGGATGGTTTCCCTTGTGGAGATCCTCCTGCCTCTGCCTCTCAAGTGCTGGGATTACAGGTGTGCACCAGTATGCCAGGCTCTATCTCAGTGACATCTGAAACCTCCTTAGTTGATCTGTTTATCAGCACTAGGCACCTATTAACCACTGCCAAATGCTATGTTTACCTCCAAGTTGGTAATGAAACACTTCATACATCATCTGTGAGACCAATAAAGGCTCTGTTTAGAAACAATACATAGCATGAGACTTTAGCATGAGCTCTTAAACTCAGGTAACAGTTCATGTCTTTCTGATAAAGTATAAGACCAGAGACCAATTGGAACGCAGTTCAATGTCTCTAAGGTCTTACCATTCACATATACAAATAGGTCTATTTTTTTCTTATGTATTTTTCTCTGATGCAGAAATTTATGTTTTTACATATGAATAATGAACTCTCTCCTGAGTGGAGAGATGGCTTAGCAGTTGAGAGTGCTTACTGCTCTTATAGAGGACCCAGGTTCGGTTCCCAGCACCCACATGTGGGCTGTGACTCCAGTTCCAAGAGATCCAAACCCCTGTTCTCCTCCAAGGGCTTTTGCATACATGCAGTACATACAATGTGGCACATATAAACTTATACAGATTCACACATATACACATAAATTAAAATAAACAACATCTCAGTGTTAGCAAAAACAATGAGTCTTTCTGCAAGGAACAATATATTTTAAAATGAAACAGATCTTCTTCAAAGGGTAAAAACTCATTCAATTTTATGTCTTACAGGGTTTATACTGAGTTCAATATTGTATGACTGTATTAATTCAACTGTGAACCTAAAAATTTACGGCCACCTTTGAAAGAGATGTGTCCTTGCTCTGGGATGTGTTACTGAATATATTAAAGCTGTAATGAAAAAAAAATCCTAATAATGAACTTTTATAAAACTCTTCAAATACAATATAACACAAGTTAAAAAGTAAATAAACAACTTACTGCAGACATTCATTTCTTTGCTCTGGGAAATACAGAGTTTGGAATTTCTGCTGGACGAGAACACATATAGAGGGACTGGTGTGACTTGCTTCCCCAAGATACTGTGGAAAGTACTCTATACCACAGTTGGGAATAAAAGAGAAAGAAAAGAGGAGGCGGGTGCAGGGGATGGAAAACAGAAGCCTCCCTGTGTCTAGCAGTGCCAGGTGAAAAACTAAAAAAGCAGGAAGTGGGTTAGTCCATATAAATGTATCAGGGTTCCTGCCTGCCCACAGAGGCAGGGAGATGGGGCTCAATCTACAGGTGTTTCCTAGAACAAGAACTTTTTAGGCTCCACTTTGTTCAGGGGGACACTACAATGGGTGTTAAAGCTAACCCCAGATGATCTTGAGCTATTGAACACTGTATTAGTGTATTGTTCAAATCAACAGAGCCCAAGGTTGAAGCCTATTCCAGTAAAGGGTTCATTAGATCCAGGCTGGTCTGATAATAGAATCTTTCTTACTCGCAGGATGGATGATGCACACTCAACTTGTATGATGGTCAAGGTCCTATTTCAGATAAAATTAGACCTATTTTCTGAACGTGCCTCCTCCAGACTGTGAAGGTGCAGAGGGCAATTCTATCCTCTGCTTCATCACTTCTTCCTCCTTACCCTGCTGGCCCAGGTGACCTCAGCTCTTCCTCTCATCACCAGAATGAAGAGTAGGAGAGAGAACTGAGTGTGGAGATGAAGAAGAGGGGAGAATCCAAGAATTTTGAAGTGAGAAGAGTCAGTAAGCTGATAATGAAGAACCTTCAAGGTTTGCTGATCCCAGCTGGTACTCTGAGCCCCAGTGCCTCCCACCAACCCCATGTTGAAGGGGTCAATTAAGGGAAGAAGGGTGTACTTTTCCGGGAGAAGAGGCATTGAGAGTTGTGCCAAATACGAAGGAAGAGCTCTGCAGTGAAGGGACTAGGAAGCGTCTGCTGAGGGCGGAGGCAGCCCTTGTGCTGGATATCTGAAATGGTCCTAGTTGCCCCCACACTCTCAGACAAGTCTCCTCTGTCATTTACCACATCGTGAACTTTTTTCTCCCCCCCCCCCGCCCCCCAAATCTTTTTGCTATAGGGTCTCACTGTGTTGCCCAGGTTGGGCTAGAACTCAGGGACGCCAGGTCGGTGCTGTCGCAGCAGCTCCACCACACAGAGGGACCGCTGAAGGCCCAGCTTCCAAGGGGGCATAACACGCCCGCACCTAGCCAAGAGCTAACCTGCAGACTTCGGAGTCCACCATAAATGCGCTCCCAACGCAGTCTCAGGATACCGCTCGCTTACCATGCCCTGGCTTCCGGGTGTCCGCGTCCTGCACTTGCAGCTCCAACACCTGCAGGTCACAGTGACAGTAGCTGCACTACCGACACTGCGGCCTCCCGTAACGTGGAGCAGATCCTAGTACTTCTGGTTCGGAGACGAAGTGCCGCGAGAGTATGAAGGCCCAACCAACCCTTGGCTCTAACTCCGTGCCCGATTGGATAGCGTCTCAACCCTCCTAATACGGAAACCTTCAAGTGCCACCCCTTCAAGTTCTGAGTGACAGCAGATAGCACCGTCCTGTGAGGCCTGAATGTTAAATTCCTTGGCTGCGGCTCTTTCAGGGCAAGGCTTCTGTGGGAGAACCTAGCCACCTAAGGGGACAAGTGCATTTAACTTTTTTGTAAGGTCGTATCCTTGTAGGAATTATACTGTATGTGTATATGTGATTCACAAAAGCAGAGGAATAATTTTTTTAAACTTCCGTAACTTTTCTAGACTGGTCTCCTGAGGCGACAGCCTGAGCTTTGGAATGGGAAGCGTTCTTTAAGACAGCAATATCAAATACAAGAAACCACCAAGCACAAATGTAATTAACATTTTCTATTATTCAAGTTAAGAAATGTAAAGAAAAAGGTCAGATTGATTGTAAAAACAACCCAGCATATCCTAATTGTTGCCATTATAGCATATGCTTAACATAAAATTTATTTGTAAGAGCTCTATACTTTTGAAACAGATAGGGGAGACAGCTCTCCTGGGGGCACAGGGGTGTTGAACTTTGTCAAATGCCTTTTCTTTGACAATTTTCCTTTGTTAGATTTGGGTATGTTAAACTGACTTTATTTTACATGATGTAAATATCACTTGGTTATGATGTATAATTTTGATGTACTTCTGAATTTTGCTTGCTAGTATTTTATTGAAAAGTTTTATGTATATGTTTATCAGTGATACTGGTCTACATTTTCCCTTTCTTTTGCTGCCTGTGACTTACTGTAGTGCTAGCATGATATCAACCTCAAAAAAATAATTTTGGAAGAGCATAAGAAGGTTTTGGTATTTTTGTGTGTTTAGTAGAAGTTAGCCATGAAAGTGTCTGGTCGTGGGCTTTTCTTTTGTGTGTTTTTAATTACAACATCAAATTTTATAAAAGTACCTGTTTTTCAAGTTGAGGGCACTGATGTTAAACTTGCTTGTCTCTTGTGAATGTTTAATGATGTAGCTTACAGAAGGTGCTTATCATATAGCATATGATAAAAATCAATCAGTTCAGTGACACTCTTATATGAAACCCATAAAAAGACACGGAAAGATAAATTTCGATGTGAAATGGTTACAATTGCTCATAGCATGGCCTGTTAATCACAGATAATGACAGGGACTGTGGGATTAAATATACTTGGAGTCATCTCAGGAATTTAAAGTTATGATGTAATAAAAGCTCACCACCATAACCCCCCCAAAGCCCAAAAATAAAACAACTAATAGGGCTGGTGAGATGGCTCAGCAGGTAAAAGCTAGCTGGGATATACATGCAGAATTCTTTCACTTGATTATAAGAAAGTAAGGTGGTAATGAAAAAAATAAACCCACAGAGAGAATGTGAAGACCACTTGTCTTCAAGTGGTATGTGTCCTGGTTGCTTCATCAGGGTCTAGTGTGCAGCAGGTCTGAAAAGAATGAATGGGGCTCAAGGCAGGTGACCTCAGCCCTGACAATATCATAGTGGGTGGGGCTGCTTCCTCTTCTATATGGGCTCTAGGTGGTTTCCAGTCTATTGCCAAAGAAAGGCTTATCTTTCAAAAGTCAAGTGTATTGGAGTTTAAATATTAATATAAAATAAACTTAGAAATTTGAGAAATTGATATTCTTTTTTAACTTAAAAATTTATTTATATTTTATGTGTATGTTTTGCCTATATAATATGTGGGTGCACCTGTGTTTTGCAATAACCACAGAGGTCAGAAGAGGGTGTCAGATTCCCTGGAACTGGAGTTATGGACTGTTGTTAGCTGCCGTGTGGGTGCTGGGAGGTGAACCTGGGTCTTCTGAAAGAGCAGCCAGTGCTCTTAATCACTGAGCCATCTCTCCAGCCTGAGAAACTGATATTCTAAAAAATCCAGAAGCATGCCCTCTTTTGTAAATAATCCCGCCCCCCTTGCTGAGCTACAGCCCCAGCTCTCTTTTTGCTTGTTTTGTAGTCCAGCAAGTTCTTGAAATTGTAGTCTTCCTATCTCATTCTCTGAGTAGCTGGGATTGCAGGGCTGTGCTCTTTTTTGAATTAATCTTTAAGAAAGTTCTGCAACATGGATTGTTGGGATCCAGTCTTGTCAAATTCCAGACTGCATTAACATTTCTATTTCTAAGGAAATAAAAAAGAGAGACAGTTACTCATGTATTTCACAATAAAAGGGTTAGGGAATAAATGAAGCTACTAAAACTAAATATTTTTTACCATATTTAAAAATGTGTGAGAGAAGAGGTAAACTTATCAAATGTCTATGATAATATAAAAAGCAAATTTTTTTGGTTAGAAGTGAAATCCAAGTGTGTTTTTTCATTTTTGTGACGAAATACCTGATAATAGCAATTTAAGGAAGGAAGAGTATATTTTGGCTCGTGATTTGAATATATAGTCCGTCACGATGGAGAAGACATGGTGATGAGAGAGTTGCTGCTTACAGAGAAATAAATGCTGTTACACCCCTTGCTCTCTACTGAAGTGGGTCTTTCCTTCTCAGATAAACCTCTCCAGAAATGCCCCCTTTCACTCTCCCATAGGAGTACTCCTAGGTGATTCTAAAATTCAGTCCATTTGATGATGACGATAATGATGACGATTAAACACAACACCAAATATCTCCTAAACGGTATCATTTTATAAGCCTCATAGCCCTGGCTGGTTTGCCTCACTCCACCCCCATCTCCAGGAAGGACCAGCAGGTTGGAAATGTCATTTTATTTGAATTTGATTCTTGAGCGAGGGATTTCTAAAGCAATTGGAAGGGCCTTCCACAGGCAACTGGCCCAGCCAGCACTCCTGCCCAGGGTCTCATTCTGGCCTTTGGAGAACTGAGCTTGTCTTCTCGAAGCACAGCCCCACCTGCCTGCACTCTATAGAGGGGTCCCACCACCTCCATGTGAACAATGGACAGACCCTCCCATCCCAGGGAATGAAGGGAGGTTGCCCATCTCAGTCTAGACAGTAGACAGAGGCACAGGGGGCCAGGTCATAAAGGTTTCTCTGGAGGTGGCCTTTGCTGGGTCTCCCAGCTGGGTGGGACATCTCTGCTGCCACTGACCATCCAGAAACAGTCAGGGTGTACCTGGCCCTGCACAGCCTCACACATCATCAACTCCCCATCCACAGAAAACGCACCCCTCTGGTTCTTGGGCTCCAAGCGGAAGGCGACCATGGGTACATGCACCAAGTAGGGGCAGTCACATTCCATGTGCTTGCCCTTTTGCATGGCCAGGAAGAGGCGCAACAGCATGGCCCTCGATACCCCCGCACGCACATAGAACAGATGCATAACGCCAGCCGCACAGCGGCCCATGGGTGCTGCAAACATCTCGGAGCTCAGATGGGTGTATAGCAGTACCAGCACCAGCACAAAGTCCTGGTAGGGCACCACAGTCCAGTGGGAGGGCACTGGCTCATCCAGGGGAATGAGGTATGTGTCCACAGGGCCATTGTGCATCAGTGGGGGAGAGGCAGGCTTCTTAGAGATGGTGCTTCCTACAGGAAGGTAGGCCAGTTGACCCTGGTAGATGCGTAGGGCTGCGAGGCGAAAGAAGGTGCCCAACGTGAAGTGCATCTCCCCAAGGCGCCGGTACTTCTCACTCTCCAGATCCACATCAGCAATGAAGCCCCAGGCCAGACTGAGCCCGGAGTAGAGGTGCAGTCCAGAGGCAGTGTGCATCAACAGAAGATTCATGGGTGACAGGTGCCGGCGACACAACAGCAACGTGCAGTTGGTCAGGAGGTCTTCATTAGTCACCTGCTCATACCTGCAGGGTTCAAGGTCAGATGGGGCGGGGCATGAGCCCCATGCATCCTCTTTTTACTCTTCCTGGGGATTGGGGACAGACAGTGATGTGGTCCCTAGGGAGCTGGTGGGGGCAGTGACAGCAAGTGGAGACCACTGGTCCCAGCCAGTGATCTGAGGATGAGGCAGGAGTGGCAACTTAGAAAACCTGGTAGAGGGGGTGGGGGAGGGGGGATGACACCCACTCTGGCCTCTCACCCAGCATAGTAGTTCAAGGAAGCTGCTAGTGCGTTGCCAGAGCCTCCTGGAAGGCTACAC
>NW_008346900.1:3484300-3486698 GCF_000622305.1 Nannospalax galili
TCAGCAGCACCAGCACTCTGCAAGGACGTGGGAGCAAGCTTGGGGGCCACAGGCTGTAAAAACACGAGAAGGCAACGTCCCTAGCCAGCCGCTAGAGGGCCGAAGAGGGCTACAGCGACACGGGGGGAGGAAATGGCCTGCAAGCTTGGCTAACTACAGGCGTGCTGTAGTACCGTGCGACTTCCCACTGGGGGGTGCGGGGTGGGCGTGGGGTGGGGGATGGGGGGGTGAGACACCCCATTCCTTTTTCCTTGGCTCAAGGCCAGCTGACTCCTGGGTGGGTGGAGGAAATGGCCTGCAAGCTTGGCTAACTACAGGCGTGCTGTAGTACCGTGCGACTTCCCACTGGGGGGTGCGGGGTGGGCGTGGGGTGGGGGATGGGGGGGTGAGACACCCCATTCCTTTTTCCTTGGCTCAAGGCCAGCTGACTCCTGGCCCAATAAGGGCATTGTTTCTCTCCAGCGTCCCCAGCCTTCATGTGCTCCAACATTTCTAGGGAAAGGGGATCCCCTTTAGCCTTTCCCAGCCATGTACCCCACAAACCTGGATCCATAGCCCCGTCTAGGGGCTCCCTCTGCCAGGAGGCCACCGGAGCACTGCTCGAGGTAACGGCGGCTCCTGCCTTCAGCTCCTTATCGGTGCTGCCCAGGAGGGCGTCGGGCGACTGACTGTGGGGCTCACCCTCTCCGCCCGGAGCCAGGGCTGGGAGAGCACCCGCATCATTCTCGGAGGCGGCCAGATCTGGGGTACAAGAAAAGATAGTGTTAGCGGAACGATTTCGCGGACACCACTCTTTGTGCGTCTATCCAGGTCCTGGGAACACGCGTGGGGAGCTGTGTGCTCCTGAATGACAAGCGGTTCGTGGGGTCCTGGATGTGGGTTTCCAGACACCGCCCCACCCCACGAAGCGAACGCCCTCTTCCCCCGGGTTCCCGCCCGAAGGATGAGTCAGAGACCCGTGGCTCTCTCCGACCCGCCATCTCTTCACCCTTCGACGTTGGTGGAGGGTCCAGTTGCGTCAAAATCCCCCAGCGGACGTTGAGAGGCGCTGGCTCTGGGACAAAGAACTGTGTGTGTCCCAGTCAGCCCAGACGCTGCGTCCCCTTCCTAGGCTGAGCCCGGGCGCCGCGCATCTCCAAGGGTCGGTTCAGCCGGGATGCGTCCTGCGCGCGTGGGAGCAAAGCGGGACCCACAACTTCCAGAGCGCGAGTGAACACGAAAGCCGCAGGCTGGCTGTGTGGCCGTCCCCGGGGGCCTCACGAAGGCGAGCAGCTCAGGCTCTATCAGCCACCGGAGGGGCAGGGAGGGCGTCCCTACCCAGTCTGTCTGGTGTGCTCGGGAAGGCGCCCACGCCGGTCCCTATAGTGGCGTGTGGCGGCCCCGCAAACACCGACAACTGAGCACTGAGTTGGCAGTGACTCCCAGGGATCCCTCCCTCTGGCCTCAAACTTTTCGCACAACTTCGCCACGGCGCGAGGAGGGCGCTGTGTCTCAGCTCTGGGCAGGCCACGCCCCGCGTTCCTGGAGCTCACCCGGGTGGAACCTGCCCTGCGCGCCGCCCTGATTCCCACCGCCCTGGACCCCCAACACGGTCAGCGCCCACCGCTCCGCCCCGCGCAGATTTGGGGGCTGGATCCTGGAACGCGATCGCGTGCCCCCGCTGCAGCCAGGCTGGAGGAGCCGCGGAGGGTCGGGGTGTCCCGAGCCCGGGCCTTGGAGCGGAGCGCAGCGGACGCAGCGTCTTGGGAGAGCGCAGCCCAGACGGAGGCGCAGGGGCATCGGGTGCGGGTGGCTCTGAGCTCTCTGGGGGACCCTGAGCTGCACCTCCACGTGGCGACCCCACTGCGCTGGTCGTGGCCAAGCCGATCTGCATTCGCTGTATGCAGCAGAGATGCGGCGCCTCTTTAGTTTCGGTAGCAGCGCGGGCTCCAGCTACTCAGAATTGGAGACCCAGGCCCCTCCTGGTGTCCCTCCTCCTGGACCAGCTACGTCGTGTCACCCGCCCACTCGCGAGCTTCTCGCTTCCTCCCCTGCTGTCTCCCGTGGAGGGTTTACTTTTCGCTTCCTGATGCGGCCGCGGAACCACTTGGCCACCGAACCCGGGACAGCTTGGCAGGCCTTCCTCGGGAGAGCTGGACCGGCCTGGGGACTCGGAGTACAAAGTCGGGAGGAGGAAGCCTTGTCAGCAACCTCAGAAGTTGGATCCTTTCCCCCAGGAGGGACGCTATGGAGGCCTGGGATGCCGCCTGCAGCGGGTAATCCGGATCCACGCTCCTCGCCAGCTGGAGCACCCAGCTGTGGACTGAATTCAGTGTGGACTGAATCCGGGGTTCTAGTCCCGATTGAAGAGGCAAGCGTGGGGGGGGCGTGGTCCCACTGCTCCCCACCCCCTCCCGCG
>NW_008346900.1:3487991-3488824 GCF_000622305.1 Nannospalax galili
GGCCAGAACCTCAGACTCTCCAGGCCAGCTGGGGCCAGGCTGCCTGAGGAAAGGAGGGGCAGCCCACAGGGTTCTTTATCCCTTGGCCTCAGGACCAGTTCCCTTCCTGACTGGGAAAAGCCCAGTGGGAGGGAGGTGAAGGGCCAAGCCCCTGGCCTTGGTTCCAGCCTGCACAATGGCCCCCGTGTGCTCCCTGCTGCCTCATCCCCTGGCCTTCTCACCTCTGGCCTCTCTCATTCCTGTTCACCTCCCCAATCCCTGGCTGCCTTTTCTAGACCCGTTTCCCTTTCTGAAGAACTTTAGCCTATCTCCAGAAACCACCCATCCTCATCCCTGGCCCAGAGCCAGGATGGGACAAGAACAAGATGCTGTTCTGCTTTTGAGACTTGAAGGAACGGAAACCCCCAGAGGTGAAGGGTCTTGTTCAAGCTGTCAAACCAATCCCCAAAAGCTGAGAAACTCCACCCAGAACTCTACCCCCCAACGGGGCAGGCCAAGTCCTGCCTGAGCTCCCTCAGCCTCCTCCAGTTTGAAAATCTGTTTTTGTAGTGGAGTCCTTGCCTCAGAGCCACCCCAGGAACTCAGGGCCCTGAGACCCTGTATCACAAAGATGCAGCTAGCTCCAAGTACCCTCGATGCATAACACCCGTGAATGAACACACACACACACACATTCCCTGTTCCTGATTAATTAATGTGTCACACACATAGTCTCTCTCTCTCTCTCTCTCTCTCTCTCTTGCTCTCTCTCTCTCCCTCCCCCTCTCTCTTGTTCTCTCACGCTCTCACTCTCTCTCTCCATTCCTGATTAACCAGTCTGTGTTCAGCAGGGC
>NW_008346901.1:0-2454 GCF_000622305.1 Nannospalax galili
ACAAATAAATTTTCCATCAATTGTGAAACTTCTTTTCCTGGGGATGCTAAGGAATGCTTGTTCCCTTTTAAGGTTCTAGTGTGAAGCCAATGTTTCATTAAAGTTTTACTGGGGAACCAATGAATTTATTGAACTTACTTACTGAGCTCACTGAGGGGTTGCTGAGGTGTATGTATGACCTGAGGGTATACACACTGGAAAGCCTTTACCCAGCATGGGTCATGCCTTCTCTTCTTAGCCTTACCCAGATTGTATGCTTTAGGCCTCCTCAAATCCAGGAGGCCATGTGTGATTAGGGTCAAATTACATACAGTTGGCTGGGAAAAGTGGTTGGATGCTCCAGTAAGGGTCCAGCGACACTGCTTGGGCCTCCTTTAATGAATGAGCACAACCGTCAACCCAATTGTGACAATGTTTAGCAATCAGGCTCAGCTGAAGTAGTGATGGTGGTAGTTATTTCATGCAGAAGAGACTGCTGTTCAGCACCATCTTTAAAAGGACCTGGAATTTAAAAGGATTTGGTACTAGGACCCACATATGAGGGAGAACATACATCTTTTGTTTTTCTGAGTCTGTTACTTCATTTAGTGTAACAGTTTCTAGATCATCCATTCACCTGTAAATCATCTTTCTTTACTGCTGAATAGAACTCATTGTGTAAATACACCACATTTTTGCTAACCACTTGTCAGTTGAGGGGCACTTAGGTTGCTTCCATCTCTTAGCTTTGGTGAAAAGAGCAGCAATAAACATGGTTGTACAAGTGTCTCTACTATAAGTTGAGTCCTTTGGGTATATGCCAAGGAGTGGTATAACCAGGTCGGTCATAAGGTAGGTTCATTTTTAGTTTTTTAATAGTTCCCCACACTGTTTTCCATAGAGGTTGCACTAGTTTGCAATCCCACCAGCAGTGAATGAGGGTTCTCCTCTCTCCACATTCTCACCAGCATTTGGTATCATTTGTTCTCTTAATCCTAGCTAGTCTGATTGGAGAAAGATGATACCTTAGGTTGGTTTTAATTTGCATTTCCCTAATTACTAATGATGTTTAAAACTTTTTGAGATGTTTCCTAGCCATCTTTATTTCATCCTTTGAGAACTCTCTGTTTAGATCTTTAGCTCATCTTTTAATTGGGTCATTTGGTTTCTCGCTTCTTTGTTTTTTGAGTTCTTTATATATTCTGGATGTTAAACCTCTGTCAGATGTGTCGAGTTCTTTATTCTGGATGTTAAACCACCGTCAGATGTGTCACTGGTGAAGATTTTTTCCCATTCTTCTGTGGGTTTTCTCTTCACTTTTTTGATTGTTTCTTTTGCTGTACAGAAACTTTTTAGTTTAATGACATCCCACTTATTGATTGCTGACCTTAATTCCTGAGCAATTTGTCTGACTTAGAAAGTCCTTTCCTACACCTGTATCTTGTAAGTTACTGCAAATATTTTCTGCTAATAGTTCCAGGGTTTCCAGTTTCACATTGAGGTATTTGATCCATTTTGAGTTGACTTTTGTGCAAGGTGAAAGGATCTAGTTTCATTCTTCTACAGGTAAAGATCCAGTTTTTCAAGCACCATTTGTTGAAGATGTGTCTTTCCTCCATGTGTGTCCTTGGCATCTTTGTCAAACTTCAGGTGGCTGAAATTATGTGTACTCAGGTTTGGATCTTCAAAGATGTGCCATTGATCTATGTGTCTGTTTTTGTGCCAGCACCATGCTGTTTTTATGACTATGGCTCTGTAGTATACTTTGAGATCTGGTATAGTAATCCCCCCAGCACTACTCCTTGTGTTCAGGGTTGCATTGGCTATCTGAGGTCTTTTGTGCCTCCATATGAATTTAAGGATGGATTTTTCTAATTCTGTGAAGTATGTTACCGGGATTTTGATTTGGATTGCATAGAATCTATATATTGCTTTTGGTAGGATGGTAATTTTCACAATATTAATTCTTCCAATCCATGAACATGGCAGATCTTTCCATCTCCTGGTGTCTTCCTCAATCTCTTCCTTTAACAATTTAAAATTTCCATTGTAGTGGTCTTTGGTGTCTTTGGTCAGATTTACTCCAAGATATTTTAACTTTTTTTGCAACAATTGTGAATGGGAGCATTTCCCTGTATTCTTTCTCCTACTGCTTCTTATTGGTATATAGAAAGACTACTGATTTCCATATATTGATTTTATAACCTGCCACTATACTGAAAGCATTAATCAGTTCTAGGAGTTTTCTGGTGGAACTTTTGTGATATCATAGGTATAGTATTATATCATCTGCAAAAAGTCATAATTTGACCTCTTCTTTTCCAGTTAGTACTCCTTTAACTTCCTTCTCCTATCTTATTGCTCTAACAAGAGTTTCAAGCACTATGTTGAAAAGGAGTGGAGATAGTGGACATCCTTGTCTGGTTCCTGATTTTAATGGGAATGCTTCCAGTTTTTCTCCATTTAGAATGATGT
>NW_008346901.1:2578-4062 GCF_000622305.1 Nannospalax galili
TTCTGCATCTATTGAGATGACAATGTGGTTTTTGTCTTTGAGTCCATTTATATGATTAATGACATTCACTGACTTGCGTATATTGAACCATACCTGCGTCTCTGGGATAAAGCCTACGTGATCATGGTGAATGATCTTTTCAATGTGTGTCTGTATGCAGTTTGCAAGTATTTTCTTGAGAAATTTTGCATCTATGTTCATCAAGGATATGAGTCTATAGTTTTCTTTTTTGGTTGTGTCTTTACCTGGTTTGTGGTTTGCAAGTATTGTGTTGAGAATTTTTATATTTATGTTCATTAAGGTTATGGGTCTATAGTTTTCTTTTTTGGTTGTGTCTTTACCCAGTTTGGGTATTAGAGTGATGCTGGCTTCATCGAAGGAATTTGTGAGTTCTCCCGCTGTTTCTATCATTTTGAATAATTTAAGTAGTATTGGTTGGAGGTCTTCTTTAAATGTCTGGTAGAATTCTGATGTAAATCCATCTGGGCCTGGGCTTGTTTTAGAAATGAGGCTTTGTATTACTGTTTCAATTTCCTTATATGTTATAGGTCTGTTTAAACTGTTGATCTCTTCTTGGTTTAACTTTGGTGGTTCCCATGATTCCAGATATCCGTCCATTACTTTTAGACTTTCAGATTGAGTAGCGTGTAGGTTTTTAAAATATTCCCTTATAATTGTCATGATCTTTTGGGTGTTTGTTGTGATGTTTCCCCTTTCATCTCTGATTTTGTTGATTTGGATTTGCTCTTTCTTTCTTTTGGTTAACTGGGATAAGGGTCTATGTTGTTTAGCTTTTCAAACTACCAGCTCTTAGATTCATTGATTCTTTGTATTGTTTTCTTTGTTTCTATTTCATTAATTTCTGCTCTGATTTTTGTTATTTCTTCTCTTCTACTGGGTTTGGGTTTCATTTGTTCTTGCCTTTCCAGTGCCTTGAGTTGCAGTGTTAGGTCATTTTGTTGGGCTCTTTCTAATTTTTTAATGTAGGCAGTTAGAGCTATTAACTTCCCTCTTAGGACTGTTTTTAATATGTCCCAGAGGTTGTGTTGTGTTGTATTGTCCTTTTCATTGAATTCCAAGAATTCTTTTATTTCTTTCTTAATTTCCCCTTTGACCCACTCATTGTTTAGGAGTGTGCTATTAAATCGTTACAAGTTCGTGTAGTGACTAGGGCTTTGTCCAGTGTAGATTTTGAGATTTATTGCTTTGTGGTCTGATAGAATGCATGGAATTATTTCAATATTTTTGTATTTGTTGAGGTTTGTTTTGTGGCCCAGTCTGTGGTCAATTTTTGAAAAAGTTCCATAAGATGCTGAGCAGAAAGTGTATTCTTTGGTGTTTGGGTGGAGTAATAGAAAGATGTCTGTTAGGTCCCTTTGATGTATGGTGTCATTTAATTCAGACGTCTCTCTGTTTATTCTTTGTCCAGTTGAGCTGTCTAATGGAGACAGTGGGATATTGAACCCCCCTACTATTACTGAGTT
>NW_008346901.1:4119-24298 GCF_000622305.1 Nannospalax galili
TTTGGTGCATATATGTTAAGGATTGTAATATCTTCTTGGTTAACTGTTCCTTTGATCAGAATGAAGTGACCCTCCTTATCTCTTCTGACTAGCTTTATTTTGAAGTCTATTTTGTCAGATATTATCATTGCAACCCCTGCTTGTTTCTTAATGCCATTTGCTTGGAATAGTCTTCCCATCCTTTTACCTTAAGGAAGTGCCTGTCCTTCAACATGAGATGGGTTTCTTACAGAGAGCAAAGAGATGGATTTTGTTTCTTAATCTACTCACTTAGCCTGTGTCTTTTGACTGGGGAGTTCTGTCCATTGATATTTAAGGTTATTATTGAAAGATGTGTATTGGTTGCCATCATTTTGATTGCTGTTTGTGTTCTCTGTGTAATTTTGTGTTTCCTAGATTATACTTTTGTTTATTTTCTTTTGTTGCCCCTGAGGTATAGCTATTTCTCTCTCTGCTCTCTGTATTGCTTCAAGTATTCTTCGAAGGGCTGGTTTTGTGGACATGTATTCTTTCAGGCTGTTCATGTTATGGAACGTTTTTCTTTCCACCTCAACTGTAATAGACATTTTTGCTGGGTAAAGTATTCTGGGCTGGCATTGTCATGTAGAACTGGAAATACCTTGGTCCAGGCTCTTCTGGCTTTCATAGTTTGCATTGATAAGTCAGCTGTAATTCTGATGGGCTTTCCTTTGTATGTGACTTGTTTTTCTTTTGCTGCTTTCAGTATTCTCTTTTTGTTCTGTACAGTCAGTGTTTTTACTATGACATGTCACAGAAAGTTTCTTTTCTGATCCTGCCTATTTGGTGTTCTTTGTGCTTCCTGTATTTGCATGGGGATTAATTTCAGGAAATTCTCTCAACACCATTAACCTGAAATTCTTCTCCCTCCTCTATTCCTATGAGCCGTAGATTTGGTCTTTCATCCTGCCCCACATCTCTTGCATATTCCATTCCTATATATTTTTTTAAATTTTTCCATAATCTTTGTTTGAATGAACCAATTCTTCAACCTTATCCTCCAGTTAAATTCTGTTTTAATATTCTGTTTTCCATTTCATTCATTCTAGCAGTGAGGCTTTCCCCTGTTATTTCAAGTCAGTTTATTGAGTTTTGCACTTCCTTCATTTCTGCCTATTTCTTCAATGTTTCTATCTCTTTTGTGAATTCACTGAGATGTTTATCCTTATCTTCTTTTAGCTCCTTGATTTGTTTGTTCATGCGTTCTTTAAATTCATTGAATTCTTTGATTATGTTTATGATTGTTCTTTTAAATTCGGCATTCAGGGTTATCTCTAGGGGGTTCTCCTTGTAGAATTCTTTTACAGAATTGGTGGAGTCTGGTGGGGACATAGTGTTTTGGTTTTCCATTTTATTATTCTTTTGTGATTTTGGCATGTGAATTTCTTTTGTTGTTTATGACTCTGATATGAGAATTAAATTCAAGTATGCTTCTATTATTATCCGAGTGCCTAGATGCTTTCTTTATTGGTTATGTAAAGCTGGTTCATACGGGGCTGAAGTTCTCTCAGGTTTAATTTGGAGGGAACTAATGGTTTCAGATCAGCTATTCAAGAATACCCACAGAAGGCCAATTCAGGTTCCAGGCAGGTACATTCAGTCATCCTTCAGCTAGTGGAGGCAGGATCTGGGTGCTCTCGGGCAGTCCTTTAGGTTCTCAACCCCATGCCAGAGGGAGACCAGAGGGAGGCCAGAACTGGGCACTCTCTCGCAGTCTGCTGAGATCTGAGCCACTACAAAGATGGAGGCCTGAACCACCCTCGCAAGCAGTCCGTTAGGATCTCAGCCTTAGCCTACCAAAGCCAGATCTGCCCTGGGACCTTGGGAGGGGCCTCAGAAAATCCCAGATAGGAGGATGCATATGGCACAATTAGGGGAAGCTCACCACCAAGTGGAGGCAGGATCACGGGGCTCTCAGGCAGTCCCCTGGGTTCACAGTCCCTCTGCTAGATGGAAGCCAGAGGGAGGCCAGAATTCCTCCTCACTCTCTGGCAGTTTGCTGAGATCTGAGCCACTGTACCGATGGAGGTCCAAACCCATCCTCTCAGGCAGTCTGCTAGGATCTCAGCCTTAGCCTACCAAAGCCAGATCTTCCCTGGGGCCTTAGTGGGCAGGGGGGGGGCTTACAAAGCCCCCAGTAGGAGGATGGTTATGGAGCAATAAGGGGAAGCTCACTCCCAGGTGGAGGCAGGATCTGGGATCTCTCAGGCAGTTCCCTGGGTTCTCAGGCCCTCTGGTAGATGGAGGCCAGAGGGAGGCCAGAACTCAGCAGTCTCTGGCAATCTGCTGAGATCCGATCCTGCTACACAGATGTAAGTCCCACCCTCTCAGGCTCAGAAATATTTTTTTATTTATATTTTTTAAGATTAAAGAAAATGGGATTTTTCATCTCTATACATCCTCCCCCACGGGCAGCTTTCCATAGTCCCACCACTGAATTTCATACATTCTGTCGTTTGTGTTAAAGTCTATCAAGTGAAGTTAGTGTCCCCAGTTGTCCCTCAGTGCAAGTTTATCCACTGAAGTCTTGTCAGCCTATCAGAGTAACTCCCTTTGAGAAGATCAGCTTTTCCTCACTCAGTATTAACTAGCTGCCAATAGTTCTTTGGCCAAGATTGAGGCCTCCTGCCCATTTCCACAATTCTATGCTGGGTTTTTGTCTGCTTGAGTTTGCATGGGTCTTGTGCATGCTGACACCATTGTTGTAAGTTCATTTGAGCAGGGTCTCAGGAGCCTTTAGGACTCTATTTCCATATGGCCATGCACCTCCTTCGCTGACTCTTACAATCTTTCTGCTCCCTCTTCCTCAATGGTACCTGAGCCTTGGGTGGGTGAGGTTTAATATAGGAGTCCCTGTCCAAGGAACAACACTCTGCAGGTTCTTATTCTTTATGTTTTGACCATTTGTGAGTCTTTGTGTTCATAGCCCTCTGTTGCATGAGGGAGCTTCATTGATGAGAACTGAGAGATGCATTACTATTCTTTCTACTTATTATTCCATTATGTTCAGAGTGTTAAGTGTAGAGGTTCATTGTAGATATGTCACTTAGGGTTGGGAAATTCACAGATAATCTGTATGTAATCAGTTATGGAAATCTGTAATAATCTCCATCTGTTGCAAAAGAAACTTCTTTGATGAGTGATAACTAGGATACTTGTCTGTAAATATAAGGAACCATATTTTGTACATAGTAAGAAATTAAATTTGTGATGTGACAGTCTTGGGATTTTTCTCTAAGCTCTAAGACCTCTCCAGCTATGTGTATTTGGTTATGTTTACAGTACCACACATGAGTTTGCTCCCACTGAGTGGACTTTAAGTCCAATTAAGTAGCTGTTGATTAACGCCAAGATAAAAGAGCCACTACTGCACCAATATAGTTTGTTGTGACAGTCGTTGTTATGGTTACTAGGCCTTAAAGCTGGAGTTGGACCATGGATTGATGATCTCCCTTAGAGCTTTCATGGTGCTTTCCAAAACTATGAGAGCTAGCCTTCAGGTCAAGTGGCTTTCAGGTCATTTCCAGCTCCGTTGCTCCAAATCCTGTGTCTAAAGTATAGCCAGTCTTCAGCAATAGGGTCTTACCTTCAAGTTCTGGGAGGCAATTAAGGTCTGTGGCAATAACCTGTATAATTCTGAGACTCTCATGGACTAATCTCACCAACTCAAAAGAAGGTTTCTTCTGTCTGGTACTATTTTCTTGTTATGTGATCTTCAGCTATACACATGGACTCATGTAAAGATAGTGTATGTGTAATTTGTCGGCAGGTTTTTGAGCTAATATGATTCCTTCTTGTTTTGTACACTAGCTAGGCATTAACTATCTCCTCTCTCTCCCTGTCTAATCTTCCCTTCACAACCTTCCCACTTAAAGTATCTCCATTTTCCCCATTTCTCCTTTGATAATTTCTGTCTGCTACTGTCCTACCTCTCTTGATCTTCTTCCTTTTACCCCAGTACTACCTTGCATAACACTCCCTCTCCCCTTCCCAGTTAAATACTCCCATTTTACCATTTCCCCCTTAGTAACTCCTGTCTCCTACTGTTGTCTCGCATGTTTCCTCTTTCTCTTTACCTTCCTGGGTTCTTCACATTTTCCTGGGTCCTGAAGGATATATACTCACATATAAGGATTTGTGACTAAGCAGTCACAAATGAGAGAGAATATTTGTCATTTGTTTATCTGAGTCTGTGCTACTTCATTTAGTATAACAGTTTCTAGTTCTATCCATTTACCTGTAAATTTCATGCTCTCATCTTTCTTTACCACTGAGTAGAACTTCATTGTGGAAATTTACCACATTTTCATTATCCACTCAGTTGAGGGACGCTTAGGTTGCTCCCATCTCTTAGCTATTGTGAAAAGAGCAGCAACAAACATGGTTGTACAAATATCTCTATAGTAGGATGAATCCTTTGGGTATATGTCAAGGAGTGGTATAATCGCATGGCAGGTTCATTTTTAGTTTTTTTTAAGAGTTCTCCACACTGCTTTCCATAAGGGTTGCACGAGTCTGCAGCCCACCAGCAGTGGACGAGCTCCCCTCTCCCCACATCTTCTTTAGCATGTGGTATCATTTGTTCTCTTGATCTTAGTCAGTCTGTTTGGAGTAAGATGAAATCTTAAAGTGCTTTTAATTTGTATTTCCCTAATTACTATTTTTAAGGTGTTTCTTAACCATCTTTATTTCTTCTTTTGAGGACTCTCTGTTCTAGTCCATACCCATCTTTTAATTGGGTCATTTGCTTTCTTGAATCTTTTCTCTTTGTTTTCTTTTCTTTTTTACAAAAACAACAAGAAATTTTAACTTATTTTTATATCTTTATAGATTTCTGTATTTTTATTAAAATAACTGATAAAAGTTGTATCTTTCTATATTTTTTCTTTAAAATATTATTGGATTTCTGCAAACTTCATACAATACACACCCCTACTCTTTTTCATGTACTCTGTCATACCCAGTAACGCTTAGCGAGCCAAGTTTGTGATCCTAAATGTCCTTCTGTGTGCATCCATCTACTGGAGCTTGGTTAACGTATCTAGCGTCACACACTTAAAGAAAATTAACTCTCCCTCTCCTGATAGTTATTGGCTGTCAATAGTTCCTCAGCTATGGTTGGGGCGTCTTCCCCATTTCCCCACTCTGTGGTGGGATTTTGTCTGCTTTGTACTTGCATGGGTGTTGTGCATGCTTTCACTGTTGCTATGAGTTCATATGAGTAACTAACCAGGTATCTGGAAAACTGTTTCACTGTGGTCATCCACCATCTCTAACTCTTACAGCCTTTCTGTCCTCTCTTCCACAATGATCCCTGAGGCTTGGGGGGGGGGGAGATTTGATATAACTGTCCTATTCAGGGAAAAGTTCACTGTAGTCTCTTAATCTCTGCATTTTATTAGTTGTGAATTCCTGGGTTAATCACCATCTGTTCAATGAGGAAGCTTCATGGTGAGAGTTGAGAGATGCATTAATATTATTTGTACCCCCTGTTCCACTACATTCCCTGAGCCTTAGGATTAGAGGCTACATTGTAGATGTATCACTTAAGGCTAGGCACTTCACAGACATTTATTCCCTATGTTTGATCAGTTGTGGAACTTTGTAATAGTCTCCATATATTGCAAAAATACCTATTTTGATGAGTGGTGAGAAGTACACTTGTCTGTAAACATAAAGATACATATTTAGAACACAGAAGAAGTTACTTTGTCTATGTGTGTGACAAATGTAGGCTTTCTCTAAGAGCTATGAACTCTCCAACTATGTGTATTTGGCTATGTTTACAGTACCACATGTGAGTTCCCTCTCATGAGCAGGCCAGTTAGATTACCCTCAAGATAAAAGTGCCACTACTATACTGATAGAAATAGTTTACTGGCCGAGTGTGGTGATGCATGCCTTTAATCCCACCACTTGGGCAGGTGGATCTGTGAGTTCAAGGCCACGCTGGTCTACATAGTGAGTTCCAGGCCAGTTAGGGCTACAGAGAGACTCTGTCTTAAAAAGACAAAACAAAACAAAACTGAAAGAAAGAAGGGACCACAAGAGAACTTAGTGAGTAAAGACATTTGCAACCAGACTGACAACCTGAGTTCATCTCTGGGACCCAGATGGTGGAAAGAGAGAAGCAACTCCCACAAGCTGTCCTCTGAGCTCTACATGCACAATGTGGCATGTGTGCATGTGTATAAACAAACACAAATAAATAATGTAGTAAATTTTTAAAAAGAAGAAACAACAAACTAAAAAGTGGACTGGGGGTGTGACTCAGTGGTAGAGCCCCTGCCTAGAATCCCCCCTCAAGGGCTGGGGGTGTGGCTCAGTGGTAGAGGACCTGCCTAGAGTCCCCAAGTGAGGGGCTGGGGGTGGCTCAGTGGTGGAGCACCTGCCTCGAATCCCCCAGTGAGGGGTTAGAGCCCTTGCCTAGCTATGCGAGGCCTGGAGTTGCATCACTGGGCATTTCTCTAGTTGCTGGTAAACAGCAGTGAGCACACTAAAGCCTTGCCTGGTAGAGCTGACCTAGTTTTCTTAAATTTTAAGACATTGCTAGGCTATAAGAATTTGAGAATTTGTTTTCAAATTTGTGTAAGTCTTTCATTCTCCTTTTTATTGGAATTTCATTCATACATACAATATGCTTTGATCAAATCCCAAATCCACTCCTATTCCCTCCCCTCCATCTCCTCCTTTGTACCCTCACCATTTTTTCTTCCCAATATTTTATGTGCTTTTTAAAAAACCCACTGAGATCACTTAGGGGTGCTTGCATATGCACGGGTATAGGATCATCTACTGGAGCATGGATAGGCTCTCAGGAAATACATCCCTCAAGAAAACTGATTTTCCCTCCCCCAGCATCCATCAATTGACAATAACTCCTTAGCTAGAGGTGAGACTTTATGGGCACTTACCCCTTCCATACTTGGATTTTGACTGACTTGGTCTTGTGCAGGTTGTGTGACTGCAACCTATCAGTCCATATGCCCTGTTGTGTCTAGAAAATATGCTTTATTGTAGTCATGCACTGTCTCTGGCTCTTAAAATCTTCCACAATGATCCTAAGCCTTTGGGGGAGAGGTATGGTATGAATGTCCCATTTAGGCCTGAGTACTCCAAAGTCTCTTATTCTCTGCGCATTAAACAATTGTGGATCTCTGTATTAATCATCATCTACTGCAAAAGGAAATTTCTCTGATGATATTTGAAACATGCACTTATCTATTGTGCTGGTGGGCATATCTTGCCAGGCCAGTTGTTATTGTAGTTCTCAGGATTCAAAGCTAGGTATGGTTGATAATTATTTCTTCACAGTACCTTGCAGAGCACCTTTTAGCACTATGAATGCTAGCCAGTAGAGATGAGGCTCTGAAGTCAGCACCAGCTTAGTTCCTCCATTTGCTCTACAGCTCATGTAAATAGTGTCTTCAGCAATAGAATATTACTGTCAAGTTCTGGTGAGTAACCAAGAGCAGGGGCAATGGCCAGTATTGTTTGAAGGTGTATGGGAGTCCTGGTCAATGTTTCTATGGCAAAAATCCATTATTGGCAATGAGTTTTCTTTTATTATTACTTTTTTACCTTAGGCTATGATGTCTAGAAAAGGACAATGTCTTCATGTTATAGGATAGCTATTTTAATCTCTTTTATGATATATATGTGTGTACTTTAAGAAGCTTCTATATTGGTAGATTTCTCTATGGCTTTTTTTTAACCCTAAAAGCTTTCAGTGTTACTTATCTTTGCCTTTACTCCATCCTCTGCCCTGGCCTCTAATCCTTACCCCATTTAACCCTTCCCAGTCTAATGTTCCCCTTTTCCCCTTCATATTGCTGCATTCTACCACCCCTCCCAGGAAAACTACCCCCACCCTCCCATGACTGTTTATTAGTTTCTTGACCTCTCTGAATTTTTAAATTGAAACATGGATATCTAAGGTTTCAAAGCTGGCATAATATGAGGGACAATATGTGGCATTTGCCTTTCTGAGCCTGGTGTACATCACTCAGGATGATAATTTTTAGTTCCATCCATTTACCTGTGAATTTCATAATTTAATTTTTGTGATTTTCCAACAATATACTTTGATTGTATTTAGATCCCTTCCCCTATCGGTGTATTTCCCTGCTGCTTCCATGCAATTTAATGTACTCTGATATACACATAATGTAGCCTGCCGAGTCTTATTTGTGTCTCCAAATGTCCTTCAGTTTGGTCCATCCACTGGTCCCACCTAGAGTCCCATTCCTGTAAGACACTGTCTTTCCACTCCTAGAAACCATCAATTCCTTAGGTTGTACTGGAATTTCCCATTTCCCCATGTCTATGCTGGAATATGTCCCGTTTGAGATTACATAGGACTTGTGCTTGCTTTCAGCACTGCTGTGAGTAAATGACCAGCTGTCTGGAATACTGTTTCCTTATGGTCATTTATCCTCTCTGGCTCTTACAGTCTTTCCTCCTCTTCTTCCACAATGATCCCTGAGCCTTGGGAGGCAGAGATTTGAAATAGGTGTCCTATTCATGCACTCTGTGGCCTCAGGTGTTTGGAGCATTGTCCCATTGTGGGTTTCTGTCCATTGTGTATATGTAACACACCTTCATTATATTTTCATCTGTTGATGTACATCTAGGTTGTTTCTAGATATTCTCAATATTACAAAAAAGGCAGCAATGAACAGGGATGAACAAGTATTTCTGTAGTAAAGTATAGAGTCTTTGGGGTATATGCTCAAGAGTGGTATAGCTGGATCACATGATAGATCAAATTTCAAATTTTTTGAGAAATCTCCACACTGACTGTTAATAACTTATTGTTGTATACATAGATTAATGCATCTCTCAACTCCCACTAGAGAAGTTTCCTTATGTAAAAAATGGTGACTAACACAGAAATCCACAACTGACCAATGTGCAGAGAACAAGAGACTTTGAACACCTCTCTGAATAGGTAACCTATATCAAACTTCTGTCCTCCAAGGCTCAGGGATAACTGTGGAAGAGGGAGCAAAAAGATTTTAAGAGTCAGAAGTGAGGTGACCACAAGAAAACAGTTTCCAGACAGCTAATCAGTTGCTCATATGAACTCATAGCAAAGGTGACAGCGTGCACAGGTCCCATGCAAGCTCAAATCAGGAAAAACTCTTACCATAGACATGAGGCAGTGGGTAAGATGCTCCAACCCCCGGAGAGTGTCAAACTAAATGAAGTAATATAAACACAGAAAAGCAAACAATGTATGTTCTCCCTGATTTGTGGATTGTAGCACAAATCCCTTATATATGAGTATATCAATTCTGATGTAACACCAGGAGCCAGATAAAGGGAAAGGATACATGGAGGTAAAGGAAAAGAAACAACCTGAAGGGAACAGTAGGGAACAGATGTTACCCGAGGGAGGTGGGAAAAGTGGGAGCAATTGGCAGGGAGGAGAGGAGGGAGGGACATGCAAGGGACCATGGTGTGGGAGAGGGAGGGAAGTCAGGAGAGGAAAGATGGTGGGAGTCAGGAGGTATTGTGGAGAGGGTGGGGATAATGGGAGCACTGTGACTAGGAAGGGTGGAAGGAGGGAAGCTGATGGGGGACAAAAGAGTGGAGATGAGTGAATCTCGGGGGCAGGAGACCTAGAGTGCGAAGGGATGCCCTAGAAACCTATGAGAAATGCACACAGAGTGTCTGAACATTAATGCATATGTGTACCTGGGAGCTTCTTGGCAAGGAATGCAGTGCCAGATAGAAGAGACCTCCTAAGGGAGCCTGCTGTACAGCACTCATAAAAGAAGCTTCTTTTTGCAACAGATGGAGGCTACTGCAAAGTTGCACATCTGGTCAGGCACAGAGAACAAACACTTGGGAGATGCCCAGTACTAGGTGACACAACTGTAGTCAAATCTCTACAAATAAGGCTCATGGAACATGGTGGAATAAGGGGTAGAGAGAGGCTAATATATCCCTCCACTCTCACCAGTGAGGCTTCCATGTACATCAGAGTGTGATGCACACAAAAGGCCACAACTGTCCAAGTTCTGGAGAAAAAGAGATGGCTGAGTATAGGATGGGACTCCTATGTGGAATCTCACCCACCCATGGCTCAGGGTCTATGCAGAAGAGGAGGTAGAAAGACTGTAAGAGCCAGGGCTGGCTCATGAACAGAGGGAGGTGGAGGCCTCCAGGCCACTGGATGTTTCCTTAAGTGAGCCTGTGGCACTTGTGGCATTGAGCATGGAACCCATGTCAGCTTAATTAAACAAGGGCCCAAAGGGAGGTGAGAAATTGGAGGCGGGCCAGCACTAGACTGAGAACTATTTGAGACTGACTGCTGCTGGGTGAGGGAGAGTATGACTTGCATACGACCACTGGATGGGCTGACTAGACTCCAGTGGACACATTTACCCTGAAAGACATTTGGGTACAAACACCCGAATGAATAGCACTCAGCATGTCTGGGAGAGGGCGTTCATTCAGTGGGGGATGGGGGAGGCATGAACAGGGTAGAGGATCTGGATTTGAGTGAGAAATGTTGTACGAAATTTTAAAAGCTCGATAAAAAATTGTAAAAAGCTTTTTTAAAAAGAGACTCCAACCCCACCTAAGGACATTGTGTCAGCAGATGGCTGCTGGGAAGGGCAGAGAAGCATGGGACACTTGGTAGATTAACTAGGCTCCAGTGGGTGGACCCACACTGAACGACATTCAGGAGCACAAATTAAACACTACAACAAGAGGAGGTGGAGATAAAAGAAGGGATCTAAATATCAACAAATTATACTGTATGAAAATTACAAAAGTTCAATAGAAAAAAGCAAAGAAGAAAAAGGAAGTAGACTTCTCTTGGAAGTGAAAATTAAAACCACAAGCCCATAAAACAATCCAGTAAGAGTCTGAAGATAAAATGTTAGAAGGAATATGAAGTAATGTAAACTCTTATGAACTTCTAATTGAAGTTCAAATTAGTACAACTTTTGGAAGATCAATTTAGAAATGCCTAGTGTAGATGTATACATGTATAATATATACTGTGCATATTCCATTGCTGGGCATTTGCCTTCAAGAATGCCTTCCAGAGGAATACAAAAAGAATGGCTTGAGGATGTCAATGGGAAAATTATCTATAGTAGCAAAAAAAGAAATGCAAAATGAGACAGATAAAGTGTAACTCAATGAAAAGTTGGGTTATACCCTCATAAGCTCATCAGAGGTTGAAAATACAGTTATCAGGGCTGGAGAGACGGCTCAGCAGTTAAGACCACTGACTGTTCTTGCAGAGGACCTGGGTTCAATTCCCAGCTCCCAAATGGTGACTAACGACTCTCTGTAACTCCAGTTCCAGGGGATCTGACACCCTCTTCTGACCTTCATGGGCATTGCATGACATTGGTGCACTTACATATATGCAAACAATATACTCATACACATAAAATAAAAATAATAAAAAATTTAAAGAAGAAAATGTATTTATCACATCTAGTCTACCTGACACCATAGGTTACAGTTTAGTACACCCTCAGGCATCAGCTGTATTTCTTTAAAAATCAAGTAACTGGTTGGGAGTTAGGAATCTATTTAGAATCATGAGACAGCATCTTGTCTCACATCATCAGTCAGGGCAAAGGTCAAAATTCACAGTAAGGCTCATACTAGTTGTCTATAAGTTTTACATCATTGTAAAAATGAAAAATCTAAAATTCAGTTAATGTAAGTTGGGAACTGTCTGAAATATTCGATTTTATCTCAAACAACAAAGCACTTCACGAGAATGAAAATGAACTAAGAATAGTACCCACAGAACATGGGTTTCTCTGTCAGCTCAAGACAGTGTGTGGATCTTCTCAGCACAGAGGCCCAGGTGCTAGTGCCTCTCCGCTAAAGTGTGATTGAGTAATAGAGGAACCTGGAATGAGAACTCAGAATTTCCAGAGGCTCAAAACTGGCTTGCTTTGGAAGAAGCGTTGAGATCTTCTCTCGGATGCGTGCAACAAAACACAGATTGTTCTCAGTCAGAAACTATCATTCCTCCCTAGTGTGTCTCTGCTAAGAGCGAGCATCTACAAAGCCACAGGAACGTTCCTCCATCGATGCTCCAAATTAATTTTCACACACAACTCACATCCTTCTTCATTAATATGATGGCTCCATCTGTCACCTGTACTTCAGATTATCCTAGCAATAACAGAGTTTTTCTTCAAGTTCTCATTTATATCCAGATTCCACTTATCAAAGACATGTTTTCCTCAGTGTTCTCATATCGTTGCAAGCTCTTCTTCAGGCTTCAGAGTCCAGCCATGTTTGGATGACTGTCAGGGATGGTGAGTGCCAGGGCACCAAGCTTTCATCATGTGTGGCTTTCAAGTATATGACACAATCTAATCTGAGCCCACACTGAAAAGAAATCACTATAGTATCCTAAGACATTGGATATAGCATTTGGAGCCTTACCAAGTATTAGAAGGGATTATTTGCTTGAACGAATTAATGTTATTTAGGAGACAGGCTCTCTTAAGTATCTGCTGTGCTGATGATATACCCACATTATACTGCTGTGTTCATCTCTTAGCTGTGTTCATCTCCAAGCGGCTGAAGAAAAGTTCCTCTTTGCCCAACTAACTATACAAGTCAACCCTTCAGTGGTCATCTAATGAGGGCAGTTTGTCAATTTCACCCATTTTGCTGAAATACCAGAGAACTGGCTTTAAAGTTGACCGTGTTTATCTATTTTCACCCATAGCAGTAGATTCCACCTGAATTACTCCATTGTTGTGATGTCTGATATAGATTTCATTAAATGTACTAAATAGTACAAAGAAAACAAAACCCCTGAAAGTCTGAATAACCTTCCAAAGCAATTTCAAAATTGTCCATGAAGGCTTTATACTGCCTATATATTAAGGTTACAAATAGAAAAAGGAGAATATCTGTTTTTTTTTCATTATTGAATAGTATTGGAGTTGTTTAAAAAGATAAGCCAAAACATTTTTGAAAAATAGCACCCACTGGCATTAGAAAAGTCCACACTTCAAATTTCAGATTAAGTGAGTGAAAATAATAATCCAAGTGAACTGGCAATAAAAATTAGGCACTATGTCTGTTTTTAGCATTGATGCCTCCCAATATTTCCAATCTTTTACATAATCTATATCACAAATGTGCTTTTAAAAAGTACTTCCAGCCGGGCGTGGTGGCACACACTTTTAATCCCAGCACTCGGAAGGCAGAGGCAGGCGGATCTCTGTGAGTTCAAGGCCAGCCTGGTCTACATAGTGAGTTCCAGGAAAGCTGGGGCTACAGGAAGACCCTGTCTCGAAAAGACCATATCTGTGGACAAAATAGGTTTTTCCAAAAACGGTATTTTATGGACAATACCTAGAGAATGCTTGAGCTTGGGTTAGCTGGAACACTTCATTCTGAACATTTTCTGGTCTTCTTTTTAAAAGAGGAATCTGAATAAACATTTTTAGATCTTCGAATTTTAGAATACACAGTGATTATTAAATACCAAGATAGATCAATACAGAAGAGACATTTCTTTTTGAGACATGGTATCACTATATAGCCCTGTTTGACCTGGAACTTGCTATGTAGACCAGGCTGGCCTCAAAGTCACAGAGATCCACCTACCTCTGCCTCCAGAGTGCTGGAATTAAGGTTTACTTAAGCACACCCACCATTTAAAACAGTCATTTCAACACAGATTTCAGATTTTGGCTCCCTTAAGAAGGGTTAGCAGACAAACATCCACATCACACTGCAGTCTGGGTAGCTCAGAGCACAGGGGAGGAGCTACAGGAATTAGTGCTAGAGATTTCCCATGTGGTATGAGTATGTACCAAAGTTTAAGGACTACTCCCTGCCTCTAGTCACATTATAACTTCAATAAATGATATCTTATTTTTTTCAGATATCTATTCAGTGTGATTCTAACTTCCTATTTTAAAATTATTTGAACGGATTATTCTAAAACAGGGCCTGGATTTGCCCTAAGGTCCACAAATTAGTTTAGTTATAGCTGAGTTTGAGTACTACAGACCCAAATGGTAACAAAGGGCTCAATTATACCTTCTGATTTTACTTCAATATTGAAACACAACTAAATAACTTCAGAAAACTCCTTTCTATGTGTAATTTCCATGCAGAGTACTAGGTTTTTTTCTCAAATATTCCATTTTTGAGAATTAGTTCCTGCACTTATATGACTGTCATTAAAATATCTAGATACATATATTTTGCATAGTAATATCAATATGAATCATCACAAGGAAAATATAAGTTAAAATGGATTTATTGAGACGCACAAGTAATAGTCTTTACAGTTACTTTATGTCTGTTTGTTGTGCCACCCCCCCCTTATCATCTGCTAGAATTGAAAAGCTAATGATCAAACAGTAAGAAAAGTGCAAGGCTCACTTTTATTCAGTGAGCATGGAATGTGATGGTTAGCTAAAGCCTTGAGTTTTCATATGATGACCAAAGAATTCCCCTAAAAGTTTGGTGTTAAGATAGCTAAGATCATAAAAAAGAAAATTTTCACACAAGCTGACAGAAAACAGTGCCTTTCAGATTATACATAATAGCCTTATTATGGAAAAAAAAAAACCTGAAAAGTAGTAAAGAGTACTGTAAATGGGGCCAGAACAGGTCAAAGAAACAAAAGTAAACAATATTCCACTAAATAATTTCTTCATAGTTGATTTTTAAAATTAAGAAATTGACGATATGTGATGGAACCAGGGAACTTAATTTATTGTTGCTGTGCTTCTTAGGGACATGAATCAGAGTTCACCACTCAGAACAGGGTAAACATACCTGTAACCTTTCATGACGGGACTGTTTTGATTAATGGAGTCATCCTGGGGACTAATCAAGCAAACTATGGACTTTGATTCATTCTTGTGCCTTATCACTTACTGTACATTTTGTTTATTGTTCTTTCTGATGTAGCTATTAAGGCATACAATTACAAGAATGCTTTATGAACACCCTGTTGCAGTGATAAGGCAAAACTAGTAAGGCAAAAGTCTGATGGACTACTGAAGTTTTAATGTTAAATTATAAGAATTTGCTGGGCCTGTAGTACCAAAGTTGTCAGTAGTTAAAGATGAAAGAGGTAGTCTTAGATGCATAAGAAAGATAAGAAATTTTTCACACAAAAAGGAAAAGGAAGGTAGCTATGCTCACCACTATACCATCAACATAACATGGGTACTATCAAGGGGGAAATTGGGAAAATGGGGCACTTTAAATGGGGAAGCCATGGTGGAAGGGTTAAACAGGAGAGGGGGGGAGAGAGAGACAGAGAGACAGAGAGAGACAGAGAGAGAGAGAGAGAGAGAGAGAGAGAGAGAGAAAGTAGTAATAGATAACACCTAATTTTAAAGAAACCAGAGGGACCCATATTAGTCCAGCAGCCCACTGACAAATTTACATACATTATTTCTACATGAGTCCATGTGTATAGCTAAAGGCTACATAACAAGAAACAGTGCCAGACAGGAGACACCTTCTGGTAGGTGTTTTCAGAGGTTGGAGATTAAAGAAATAACCTTGGAGTCCAACTGATAAATTTGGGTTATGGTGACCTTATTGCCACACAACTAACTTTTCTACCTTTTATATTTTCCAGTCAATTAATGTTCATGAGCTTTACATAAAAGTAGACAAAAATTGTTGCTTCCAATATCCAATAGATGTCAAAGTAACACGTAGTAAATGTACAACTCACAACATACTGCTTTTTTGTTGTTGTTGTTTTTCTTTCTTTCTTTCTTTTTTTAATCTTTTTGAGACAGGATCTCTTTGTAGCCCCAGATGGTGGCTATGTAGACCAGACTGGCCTCAGTCTCACAGAGATCTGCCTGCTTCTGCCTCCTGAGTGACCCAAAATACTTCCTGAACCAAAACTGAGGAGACTGAAGTGCCTCCAGACATCTTTGTCTTCTTGGCCTTCATTGAATGGCTGAATGTACTCTCTTTCTGAGGCTCAACCTACTGGGTTAAACAAAAACTAAAAGGAAATGTTATTCTTTGTAGGAATGCTGTGGTTAAACAGAGCTAATGATGAGGGAGATATTAAGTGAGACTTATCTTCAGATCTGAGTGAAAAATGTAAATACTTGGAACTGTGCAATGTTAGATTTCCCAGAAACAGAAGTAGAACTTTCAATGATTTTTTGACAGATTTACCTGTTAACTAATCCAGCAGTACTCAATAGAGATGGGTGGTGTGATACTGAAATTCAGGCTTAGAAAAATGCAATAATTTTCCAGTCAATTTCATTCATATTAAGTCCTTCTTTCAAACAAAAATGTATCGTTTTTAAAATGAGAAAACCCAGACTGAACTATCGGGCTGGCAAGTTAGAAAATGCACGTTCATTGCCAACCCAAAATACAAGAGTTCAATAACTCAGAATATCTCAAGCGATGGACTTCCCAAATTTTCAAACATATTTCAAGATCATGGTAGCTTTCCAAGCAAGGTCAAGGTAGGACAGCAGCTAGAGAAGAGGATGGATTCCACCCTGCTGACAAGCAGTGACTCAATGCAAAGGCTCAGATATCAAGTAGTGGAAAGTACTTTTGAAAATGAAGATGGATTCAGTGTGCTAGAAGAAGTTTTTTACATGGGAAAGAAGGTGGCAAAGCAGGGGTTTGGTTGGTTGGCTGGTTTCGTTTGCTTGTTTTTGCTTTTCTTTGTTTTTCCTTATAGTCAAAGCCTTGCTCGGAAGGCTAAGGAATTTCAAGTTTATTTTGTGAGAAATATGAAGTCACTGAAGACTTCCAAGTAGAGAATTGAAGTTAGTTTAGCATAATAGGACTCTCTAAGAAGATCAAATAGCCTTGAAAGGGTATAAAATATCAAAGGAGAAATATACTACATTTCGATTTTATCCAATTTTTGTCAAGGTGTGACATGATGAATAAAGTTGCAGCAAGGACATTATCCTCAAGTGGGCCATTTTAATTTCATCATTCACATTTAGACTTTTGGTTATAAGGGGCCCTGGAAACGATGAAACAAAGGCTTTATTGTATCTATAAAAGGTTTTTAGCTTCCAGCTTACTATTGGTTCAAGATTAATTCTAATATCCAACACAAACGTGTCTTTTTCAGAGTTCGGACTTTAATGTCAATCTGACATATGCGGCCAGTGGTGTAAAGAGACATTTTCATATATGTTCTTCTCTCCTTTCTGCATATTAGGGCAATCTTTGACCTTGAAAGGTTGATATACGGTAATATCTCAAAAAATCCAAAGAAATAAGCTTCACTTTCATATTATTTTTCATTTAAGTGTATTTTTATTTTATTTTATTTTATTATATTAATAATATGATTGCCTTTAATTTATATAATGTATTTTAATTATATGAGGTTGATATAACTTAGGCAGATGGCAATTTGAAATGGATATATTTTGCTGCAAAGTTAAATATACACATGCACATAAACGCACACACATGGACACACACAAAATGAACTAGTGTTGTCAACATACAGGAAAATATTAAAGGAAAGATTTTTCAGGACTTGAATCACTTTTAAAAACATATATGTTAGAAACCATTCGAGTATATGAATCTTCTTTAGCTATTGTAGTTTTTTAAATATTTATTTTTATTTCTTGTGTTTTGCCCGCATGTATGTAAATGCACCATGCACATACAGTGCCACAGAGGCCAAAAGAGGCTATTGGGCATCCTGGAACTCGAGCACCTGAGTTATGGATGGTTGGTAGCTGTGATATGTGGGCTGGAACTGAACCCAGGTCCTCTGCAGGAGCAGCCAGTGCTCTTAACCATTGAGCCATTTCTCTAACCCTCCTCCTGCTAGAGTAGATTCTTTAAAATTATTTTTTAATTGAATTTTTGTCTGTGAAGTGCCCAGGCCTAAGTGACACATCTATATTGCAACCTTTATACCTAAGGCTCACGGAACATAGAAGGGTCACTAATGAATCTCTCAACTCTCATTAATGAAGCTCCCGCATGCAACAGAGGACCAGAAACACAAAAGGTCACGAACAGCCAAAGTGTAGAGATTAAGAATGCAGAATGCTGGTTCTTGGACAGGACTCCTATATTAAACTTCTCCCACCCAGGGCTCAGGGACCAATGTGGAGGAGGGGGCAGAGAGATTATGAGCCAGGGATTTCTTATTTTAAAAAAGAAAATTTATGGTGGGCCAGACCTAGACTGAGAATTATTGGAAACTGATTGCTACTGGGTGAGGGAGAGTACCTTATACATGATCACCAGATGGGCTGAGTAGACTACAGTGGAAGAATTTACACTGAAGGGTATCTGGGTACAAAAGCTTGACTGGCTAGGACTTACCAGGTATGGTGGAATACATGAGGTCTGGTGGGAGGATGGAGGAGGTACGGATGGAGAAAGGGGTCTAAATTTGATTAAGAACTATCATATGAAAATACAAAAGCTTAATAAATTTTTTTAATTTTATTATTTTTATGTGTATGTGTGTAGGTAAGTGTACCCATGTCGTGCAATGCCTGCAGAGGTCAGACAAGGCTGTCAGATCCCCTAGGACTGGAGTTATGGACAGTTACTAGCTGCCATGTGGGTGCTGGGATTTGAACCCGGGTCTTCTGCAAGAACAACCAGTGCTCTTAACCACTGAACAATCTCTCCAGCCCCATAATTTTTTTTTTTTAAAGAAAACTTGGCTTGGAGTGATAACATAACAGGTAAAATCACTGGCTGCTCTTGCAGAGAACCTGGATTCAGTTCCCAACACCCACATGGCAGCTAACAATGGTCAGTAACTCCAGTTCCAGGGGCTCCAACGCCCTCTTCTGACCTCCATGAGTACTGCATGCATTTGGTATACTTACATACATGCAGGCAAAACACTCATATGCATAAAATAAAAAGAAAAATAGCATAAAAATTGAAAGAAAACCTTAGTGCTTCCCCTAAAGAATAACGAAGATGGTGACAGATAAGTGTGGGCCTAAGCTTTGGGGCCAGGAAGTATTCCAGCGACCTGATGAGCTACAAAAAAACTGACTAGGAAAATGTCACTCAAATATTGTGGCATGGAAACATGGTGAGAACAGTTTCATTTCACCAACCAAAGTAAATTCTTGGTAGTTCTTGGCATTCCTAAGAAAACAATCTCTACGGAAGTACTAAGACCAAATATTTTCTTGAACAAAATCATGATCCCATTCCTTTCAGTACAATGAGGATATTTTCCAGAAAAAAAGATTATCTAGAGGATCCAGGGACTCAGAAAAGTGGAATTCGAAATGTATAAAAATAAATGCCATGGAAAAATTGTAGAGAATAATTTGCTTTGTTTCATCTGATTCCTAGAGAGCTGAGAAATGGGTAATGGACCATAGTTACAAAGAAGCAAAGATAAGATGTATATTCTCAGATAAATACTGTTGAGAATGGAAGACTCAGCAGCAGGGCTGGCAGCCACTGTTCCGGTGCAGGCTGAAACAGGAAGCATGCAATGTCTACTTATGAAGGCATTTTGGAAAGAGGAGGAGAGATAGTAATATCGGCATTTCACAAACGTTTTAGGGAGACACTGCAAAATATACCCCACCAGGCAAAACTTTAAAATCATTCTTTCTTCCAGTGATTCGCATGCTGTTTACAATTTCACACACCGTCAGCACTGGTACCTGAATCTCTGGGATCCTCCTGATGACAGCTTACCTTTATACCCCAACTTCACCATGAAAGGTCAGAAGACTCACTGAATATGTCATAAATTGTCAACCTTTGTATTTGTCTCAGCTGATGTTTACTCATTTATACATGATTATGACCCTAAAATATGAACTAATATCAGGTGGATATAGCACCTTAGATAGACACCGGGGTGTTGAGGTGCAATGTTTCTGCCCTCCTTACTACAGTGAAAAAATAGGGCTGTTATTCTCCAGACTCAGAACACCATATGGGTCAAATAACAAATCGGAATAATGCTTTTTAGAAATGTAGTGCCTTGTAAGTTTACACAGGCTTCATTAGGTGACAATTGAAACATATATAGTTATATCAAAAATTAAGATTTTTTAACACATTGATTTATGATTACTGGTACCTTTAAACATGTATATATATATATGTATTATTTTTATTATAGTAGGAGCCCATTGAACCAATTTATTTAAAACTACTAATGTAA
>NW_008346901.1:24411-25490 GCF_000622305.1 Nannospalax galili
TGAGAATTTTGTTAATTATTGGAGAAACTCATATAATTCTCCCTCAAGCTTTTTAGAAAATAACTTAGTCAATAAAATGTGGTTTTATATATATAATACCTCTAAGTGTTTGAATGTCACATAAATTAAGAGTCAGTAAGAGATTTGTGAACTTCATAAAACTGAACTGGAAAACATTTTAATCTCTTTTTCTGATATGTAATATAGGTCATTTGATTGAAAATATAAGTAACGTGATTACTGACATTTTTCTTGATCCTAAATGTTATCTTGATACAAGCAGTGAAAAGTGCTCATGTTAAGTTCTTAAAATGATGCTTATGATTTGCCGCCATTCATATGAAAGCGAGAATATTCATGAATATATCTAAATTATATCATGTATGTACCCTTTAAAATCTTCTTATTAAAATTGTTTTGACAGCAGGTATATTTCACAAGAAGTAAAGTTTTGATGTAGAAAGTAAAGACATGACTCTAACATGTTTACATTTTTATACATAAATAACATTACATAATTTAAAAACCAAAATGCATCATATGTAGGTTTCAGGGCAATCACTGTTTATATACACTCAATCCCTATTTGTTTCATAATAGAGAGATAAACATATTTTTGAGAATTAATGAAATTAATATTTATTGAGCTTTCGTGTCATATCACACTATTTAAAAAATTTAGCACAATTTAATTTAAAATTAATGTTTAAAGAAAATTTAATCTTACTAAAAGCTAAGTGACTGGACCTGTGCACATGGGATAATGGGCTTGGAACCCATCAGTGCCTTTTCTCTCCTCATGGGAGCTGTTGCCCTATGTATGTGTCCTCAGCCATGGAGTCCTTATTTGAATCTAAAAAGGGGAGGCTAGGTACGCAGAGAGAAGATGAACATGTAGGGATGAGGGTTACATGACAGAGTCTGCTTTTTTTTCTTATATTTTTCCTCTACAAATTTCCTCAGATAATTCAGATTAAAGGAAACTGGGAGATCTTATAATTTACTTTCGCTTTCCTCCCTTTAAAAACACTAGAACCACATGGTCATCTCAATAGATGCAGAGAAGGCCTTTGACAAAA
>NW_008346901.1:27740-41784 GCF_000622305.1 Nannospalax galili
ATATATCTCTAGATAAGGTTTATTTGAGACCAACTGGTCATTACCCAAGATTTATCTGCAAGACACACAGTAATTAAAAATGCCAGAATGGTGGAACTAACCTTCTTGGATGTTTAACAGACATACCTTGAGATCTATACTAATTGGGTCAGAGGGATTCAAAGGACACTTTTTGCTCCTTGCCCTCCTGGGTCGATTTGTTCCCAGGGACTATGAGCATCGCACAAAATGTCCTGAAATGGTGGTGGGTCATCTGGCCTCTTGATCAAGGAAGCCGAGGAGACCCGACCAGATGGACTTGAGCCAGTGTCCAGTCTATAAAGAGGAGGGTCAACACGGAGGAATCATTTCCTCCATGCTTCCAAGAGAAGCCAACAACGGTCGAGCAGGACCTATGACTTATCTTCACATAGATGGAACTGGTAGAAGAAAGGAGCCAGGGGCTCCTCCCAACTCCATGGGACCCCTGAGGAACAAATCCTCTAATGACCTCAAGAGTAAAAACAAATCACTTTATCTGGTCCAATTGTATGTCCTTAAACACCCAAAAGGGAAGTATAACCAAAGATCAAAGGGGCCAATATAGTTTAATAAGAGTATACACATATATAACTAAAAGTTACTTGACAAACAGCAAAGCCAGACAGGAGATACCTTCAGTCGAGTTGTTGGCCAGGATAGATAAAGGCCCTTCCAGACAGTAACCCAACATACTACTGGAGAAATGAACAGCAGACCCCAATTCTATCGAAAGGAATACTGACAATGGATTGCCGTAAATGAGGAACAGCTGATCCTCCTGGAACAGGGACCTCTGGCTGACTAGATTTACCAGAAGGGCAGATAGGGGGGAATGGATGGGGTGCTGACAGCACAGTGGACAGTGGCAGGGATAGCAGAGTGTGGAGACTCTAGTGGGAGAGGAAGGTGGTCTACCTGACGAGTTTGCATTAATGCTCAGATGCCAAGGAGCTCAGAAGGTGGGCGACTGTGACCGTGTGATATTCCTGTATATAGAGATTAGAAATGCATGTTAAAACGTCTCAATGTCAATAGCCTTGGAATGAATTTTTCTGTATGAAACTGTGTGTTTTGACAACGAAGTGGAGATCTTTTTTAAACGTTGGACTTTCATTTAATTTTAGTATGCCTTATAGAGTTTATGAGTAAAAGATTATATAAGCATAATAATTCATCTGCAAACCTAGAAATGTGCAGCCAATTTTGAAAGAGATGTACCCTAGCTCAGAAAAAATGTTATTGAATAGGTTAATGCTGTTGTAATGAAATGCTTCTTCTAATTAAAAAAAAAAAACAAAACACTGATGCCACCACAAACTCGGGTTTATTATTTTGCTTTATTTCCAATTAGATCTGAAGAAGTTATACATTGGATATGAAACAGTGAGAGAGCTGGGAGATGCCTCGGTTGATGGAGGGCTCTCTATGAAATGCATGGACCTAAGTTCAGATTCCATCACTCATGTAAAAGCTGTAAACATGGTGTCCAGAAGGGGGGGTGGAGTGGGCCCCTGAAGCTCCTGGATCTCTGGAGTCCAGTGATCTCTGGACTCAGTGATAGCCTCCATATCAAAATATAAGGTGCTGAGTGACATCTAATGTCAACGTCTGGTCTCCATGTGCATGTGCACAGATATGACTGTGTACCTCCATGCACATGTACACACACATAAACAAGCACTCACATCTTATACATATGTTACACATACATGCATGCACATATAATATTTTAAATTAAAAAAGAAAACCAGAACTTTGAAGCTTACCAAGATGTAAACGAAACCACTCCTCATGTGATTTATTAATCATCTGCAGTTGGGAAATTTTGGTTAAGTGATGTCAATGAAATCTGTTTATGTCAGCACATCAATCTTTAAAATCAGAAGCAGAAGCAACTCAAAGCATTTGTGATTATTCATAAAGGAGACAAATGGAATGCTTTACTCAGGAGACGTAATACAGAGAAAAGCAGCAACACAGTCTCAGCAGATCAGTTCTGGTCAGTGGCTATTTTAAACATGAATTTAAGGCTGACCCTTTTTTTTTAATATTTTATTTATTATTTTTATTTTATGTATACGAGTGTATTGCCTGCTTATATGTGAGTGCACCTGTGTTGTGCAATGCCATGGAGGTCAGAAGAGGGCTTCAGATTGCCCTGGAACTGGAGTTAAGGATGGTTTGTAGCCACCATGTGGGTGCTGGGAATCGAACCCGGGTCCTCTGCAAGAGCAGTCAGTGCTCTTAACCACTCAGCCATCTGTCCAGCCCCCTAAGACTGACACTTTCTACCTACTCACACCCCAATAAACCAAAGAGGAATTAAGAATTTATATAACATCTGGGCTTCCACACGAAACTATATAGATGCAAAATCAGATAATGTGCCAAGCTCCTAAGGGGAGTGACATTAATTGCTCCCTTTAGAAGGCAGGAGGTCATTTAGATTTTCCATCCTAATGCATTAAGGGTGTAGTAACCTGCTATAATTTAAAGCCATTATTGAAATCTTCATAGCATGAGACAACTCCTTTAGCATCTTTGAAAGCCTTGGTAGAATGTACCTTATGTCCAAGGACTTTTGGGTAACGACAAGCTTATTCACATGCTGTGTAGCCCAGAAAATACATTCTATTGTTACCAACATTTTGTGAGTAAAGAGAATAATTTTGGTGTATACGAGATTGAGCACAGCTGAGTAAGACCATCAGGTTTAATAAAAAGACATGAATTCAACATAATCTGGTGGTACTAGACTGTCATCATAACAGCTCTGCCTTTAATGAAGGCTCATTTTATTAGTCATTACAGAAAACAGAGCAGTGGTTTACAAAGTTTTTAAAAGTTTCTTTTTTTACAGAAAACTTCATTTTTAATTCAATTGACATTAAGATGTTTGCACGTGTTTCTAATCTCTATATATCTGATTATTACTAGTCACAGTCGGTTGCTTTCAGAGCTCCTTGGCATCTCTTTTAATAAGACCTAGTTGAAACTCTGAGGCCATCAGACACGTTTCCTTACTCCTTCATGGGTTCTGAAATGTTGATCAGTTTCAAATTGGGAGAAAGACCACTAGGCTAAGTAACAGTAGGGACATGCAGGCAGACCACAACATAATTCAGTTAAGGATATCTAATATGATTTGAAGCATGTCTTCTGCCAGTTGGCATTCCTACTAGAAAGAAAAGACAAAGGATGATAGTTTGAGGAATACTCCAAAAAGATTTATTTGCAAATATGTGACATTTGTAAAGCACAAGAAGTGCAGTGGCCCATGACGAGAGCATCTCACCACCTTCAGGACACAGAGGGAAATGGAAACGCGGAGTTGCGGGCACTCTGAAGACATTCACAACCACAGCCACTTTTAGAGATGTGGTGGCTTTTGTGGAGGGGCACATTCATCTCAAAACAGGAATTGAGGCAAGTTGCTATGGGCACAAACACCCGCCTCCATCCTTTCCCTTCCTTCAAGCCCCGGGTGACTTCCCTGAAACCAGCAGAATCAGTGAGTGGGAGCCCCTTCTGATAATCATCAAGGAAACCACGATTTCTAGAGAACAAGGGAGGAGGATCCAGAAAGGATACGATAGAGCATAGAGGGCAACACCACTGCGTTTTTAACAGAATTTTGTTCTTTGAATACAAAATGAAACATGTTGCTAATATACTTTGGAATATCTATAAAATGAATGATCGGTTTAGACCATCCCTTCAACCATTTATGACTTTTCTCGCTTAGAGAATCAATAACAAAAAATATAATAGCACACAAAGAACTTTGGCACAATTTAAAAACATTGGAAATTTGTTAACATGTAATTTGAAAGTCCAGAGTTAAGATGACATTGTGAGGTGGATTCGCCCTGACTGGGTGATAACTTTAGACTCAGTTTCTTAAGCCTCAGTTTTGCCTGTCATGGTGTCAATGTGAGTGTAAAGCTGCCACTTTGTAGTAGCAAAATGGCTGACTTCATATTTGTATAAAACAATAATGGGGATAAGTAAGAGAGGAGAAATCACTTGAACTGTCCCAACCAATGTCTATGGACAGAGGAGAATTATATGAGTACTAATTTACAGTATGGTTATCAGAAGCAGGGACTGACCGAGAATAGAATTACCCTCCTCAGACTGAGTCAGTGCTCGATTGACAGCAGGGTAAACAGCGGAAATCCTGCTGGGCACTGACTCTCAATATCTGGTATTGCCCTTACTCATTCTATAGCAATCCCCTGCATAGGGCTAAAATTTGGGATTAGGTAGGGTAAGACCATTTCCTGATGGCATTCAGCTGATAAGTAATAAGGCTGAAAGTACTTCTTCAATTATCTATTTTAAAACCCTTTACTTGCCAAATTGAACATACTCCACAAGAAGTTATAATATAGGTTATGAAGTGTACCATAGATTCCTATGTAGAAATAAAAGTTAAGCATAAATAAAAATAAAATGAATAAATGAATTAATGTGAAGATAAAAATTAAAAACATAAAACACACAAGGCAAGTATAGGTAGAATCCATTATTCAAATAAATTAAAATTAAGAGTATATTTTAAAATTATGTATACTAACCAATGATTTCTATAATCATTCTAAATTAAGGGCTATGATCAATTAATAAACTTTTGGAAACAGCTGGACATCATAGTGCATGCCTTTCATTCCAACAGTCTGGAGACTGATTCAGGTAAATCTCTGTAAGATTTGAGGCCAGCCGGTTCCACATGCCAAGTTCCTGGTCAGCTGGGGCGACAGGAAGACCCTGTCTCAAAAAACCAAAAGCAAACAAAAACCTAAACAATTACAAAGAAGCACGAGACACACACGCACGCACGCACGCACTCCCACAACACTCAGAAGGCAGAGGCACACAGATCTCTGTGAATTCAAGGCCAGCCTGGTCTACATAGTAAGTACCGGGCCAGATGGGGCTACAGGGAGACCCTGTCTCAAAACACCAAAAGCAAACAAAAACCTAAACAATTACAAAGAAGCACGAGACACACACGCACGCACGCACGCACTCCCACAACACTCAGAAGGCAGAGGCACACAGATCTCTGTGAATTCAAGGCCAGCCTGGTCTACATAGTAAGTTCCGGGCCAGATGGGGCTACAGGGAGACCCTGTCTCAAAACAAAGCAAAACAAAATCATTGGAAGCAAAATTTGAAATCTCAAGGGTAACGCAGTATGAAAACAAATAGTACTACTAGTAAGTCCACGTATGTAAATATTTGACTGTCCTAAACGTTAAACTAGGAATGTCTATGAATTTGCAAACAAAAAAACTTAAAAGTTTAAAAATAGGAAGGAAAGAAGTATTTATTGACAAATCGGTTCTTTTGATATGTATTATTTAACAGATTCTTAAATTTGTTTCATCTTATATCTATGAACTGTTTATATGCTTGTGAATTTTATGTTTTAGTTTATGCCTGTGAATTTTTATACATGGCATATAGTAGTTTTACACGTACTGTAATTTCTAGAATCTTAAATTCTAACTATATTTAAATGTCTTTTTCCCTTAAATCATGCTGCATTATACCAGTTTATAAATCTGAGTGTTTACTCGTTGCCTTTTCCAAGAATCTTGAGCTAGATAGGGCATGTCCTCAGTGGGAAAAATCAGCCTCCAATCTTCAATGGTGCTGTTTGTGTTGGTTTGTTTTTGCAAAGAAAAACTTGGAAGTGAGATGTCAACTCTTCATGTCTATAGAGACAATTTCTCACACAACATGGATGGTGATAAATGACACCTAAGGTTGACCTCTGGCCTCCACTGTGCTTTTGGAGATAGGGTCTCTCAATGGCTTGGGACTCATTAGAGTAGGATGACCAGCTAGAAATTCTCAGGGTTCCTTTTGTCTATACTTTCCAGACCCTGGACTTATAAACATGCACCAACATGTTTGGGTTTTTTTTTCTTTTTTAAAATTGTACGTTCATACAACATATTTTGATCAAATTTAGATGTTCTCCCCTATCTGCAATCACCCTTACTACCTCTCACCCAATTTAATGTAGTCTAATAAATATAATTAATATAATATAATATAAACTACAATAATATAATAGCCTATAGAATTTGTTTCCCCAAATCTTCTTCAGTGTGAATTCATCCATGGGAGCCTGATCATCCTACCAAGAGTCTCATCCTTAACTTCCCCACATCTATGTTGGAATTTTGTCTGGCTTGAATGTATGTGGGGCTTGTGCATGCTGTCACCATCGCAGTGAGTTCATATGAATAACTGATCATCTGTCTGGAGAACTCCTTTTCCTTGTGATTATCCACCACCTCTGGCTTTCACAATCTTTCCACCCCTTCTTCTGCAATGATCCCTGAGCCGTGGGTGACAGAAGTTTATACAGGTGACTTATTCAAGGATAAGCACTCTGCAGCCTTTTGTTCTCTGCACACTGGCCAGCCATAGTTCTCTGTGCTAATTACCATTTGCTGCATAAGAAATCTTCCATGGTGAGGGCTGCTACATTAATCTATGGATATAACAATAAGTTATTATGAGTCCATTTAAACTGTATCTCTTTAGCACACTAATACCATTAGGGTCTCCTGTTTGGCCTCTTATTTGTCTAATCTCAGGTTCCTAGATGTGATTTCAATGTAAAGTACAGGCTTCATTTAATGAAGAGGACCTTAAATCCAAATAGAAAGTAATTGGTTACTTGGATAATATTTATGTCACTATTGCACTGGTGTGCATATAATTCCAGGCTAGTTGTTGTTGTAGCCTGAAAAATTCACAACTGAGTATCGTTGGTGATTATTTTTCTCTTCAAGTTCTAGGCATAGCACTTCCAACACTATGAAAGCTAGCCAACAGAGTTAGAGTTAAGCTTTGAAGTCAGCACCAGACTGATTTTTCCTTATTTGTTTAACAGCTCACATATGTGGGGTCTTCAGCAATAGAGTCTTACTATCAAGAGCAGGGGAAATTGCAGTATTGTTTGAGGATCTATGGGACACCTGGTCAAGAGTTTCAAAACAGGGCGTTCATTCCTGGCTTTGGGCTTTTACTTTGCTATGGTATCTAATGGGGAAAATGTGACACCTGTTATGAGGTAACTATTTTTAATCTATTTTTATAATGTGTATGTATATACTTTAAGAAGCTTCTATAATGGTAGGTTTCCACATGTTAATTATCCCTTCCCAAAGTCCCTCCTTTGCTTTGCCCACCCACTCCCAGGCCCATTTAATTAACCCTTCCTACTCACTGCATTCTACCTCCCTCCTAGGAAGCTTCCCCCACTCCATGCTCATTTATTATTTTCAAATTGAAACATTCATATCTAGGATTTCAAATCTAAGCACCCAGCTGTGAGTGAGAACATTTGTAATGTTTGTCTTTCTGGATCTGGGTTCCTTCACTCAGGATGATTGTTTCCAGCTCCATCCATTTACCTGTGAATTTCATCATTAAATTTTTTGAGAGTTCAATAGTATCTAGTATATACAAAGAAATTAAAAAATTAGCATCAGTCAAATGAACAGCCCAATTAAAAATTGGGGCAAGGAGCTGAACAGGGAGTTCTCTAAAGATTGAATGCAAAGGGCTGAGAAATGCTTTAAAAATGTTCAAAATCTTTAGTCTCAAGGGAAATGCAAGTTGAAACCACTTTGAGATTACATCTTACCTCACTCAGAATGGCTTAGATTCAAAAAAACAAAGAACAGCAAATGCTGGAGAGATGGGGAGGGTTCCACTGCTGGGAAGTGCTGCAGTCGCTGCGGAAATCAGTGTGGAGATGCCTCAAAATGCTACAATTGATCTATATGCTCCTGTCATACCACTCTGTACCCTACTACAGAAATACCTGCTCATCCGTGTTCATTGCTGCCCTTCTCAATACCCAGGAAGTGGAAACAACCTAGATGTCCATCAGCTGAAGACTGGATGCTCAAGGCAGTACACGTTTGGCTTTTTTACAAGAGTTCCGGGGATCGAGCTCAGTTCCTCTTGTTTGCTCAGCACGCACTTTGCTGACTGAGCCATCTTTCTAGCCATGGATCATCTCTTTCTTGAAGCACAGAAAACAATACCCATTTTGCTAAGGTGTAGGAGACACACAAGGAGTATATACTTTCCAGTTCAAGGGCTAGAAATTTTGTTCTGTGATTCAGTTTTCCTGCATCTGCTCCTCGTTTACATCATCGTGTCAGATTATATGGCAATTCAATGAACGCATGAGAAAGTCTGAACAGAATTAAGAAGCGGGTGAGGTTCCCTTAAACCTCCAAATCTGGTGGTGATGTGATACATCCCTGTGAAATTAGCCTTTGCTTCACCATCACAGTCTGTCAAAAGTGACTTTCAGCAGAAGCCACAAGCTTGCCAGTGAGCACATTGGATCCTAAAGGTCCGTGGTGCAGACATCTAAAAAGAAGACACAAAACAAAATAAATCAGAATACAACCATGATCTGTCTCATGTCTGAGAGCCCTATTGAGAGATGGCAGCAGATCTCTGGGTCTGGAAATTGACACCCACACTCCAAGCTCAGGTTCATAGCCAGACATGATGTCCCTCATAGAACTACCATACTTTGTCTTACTCCACAGCTCTCAGCAACAAATCCTTTGTAATGAAATAAGGAATCCAAATCTCATGGCATAAATGTTGAAGCATATTTATTCTGTCATGCTTTTTATATATTCAAGTATTAAACATATAAGAAATCAGTAAATAAATTGACATTTCTTGAGAAACTACACTATTATGCTGACAAAATATTAAGTATTTAAATTCGTGGAGCAAGTCCCTCAGGAGAGGATTAGAAAATTCATTACAAATTTCTTAATGCCAATCTCTAGGAGGAAAATAGAAAAACATAGTTGACAGAGGTCAATGTATGAGATAATGAAAACTATACTAAGGAATGCTTTCTGTGTTTATGATATTTAATAATTATTGTTGAAAATTACTGTCATACAAGACACATAGTAAGTCATTTTAGCTCCTAAGCTTCCGTAAATATATACTGTATATGTCATTTTCGAATACCTCCTCCATATATGGATGCATAACTTCATTTCCATCAACTTTCAGAACTCATTATAATACAAAGGTCTGCAAATTTTTATTGATTATAATCTACATTGACTCCATTTCTGAGCTTCAAAGAGAGTTATACTCGCCTCTAAACTTTGCTTCACTGATATTTACAGGATGTGCTGTTGCTAAGAATGTTTATTGTGGGTAGATGCATCTTTCTCAGGATTTTGTTATGTATTAAAATATATCTCTCAGAGTTAGTGTTCAGATACATATTTCATATCTAATATATATGAAATAAGTGTAAATTACTTATTGCTTAAAACCCTGAGATTTGACTTAATTTTGCACTTACATAGCTCAGCTTATAGCAATTAATTATAATTATTTAATGGCTTATTTTATTAGACAAACAAACAAGAATAATAGTATAAATAGGGGAGATGGTTCGGTGTTAAGAGAGCTTATTGCTCTGGGAGAGGACCCAGGTTTGGTTCCCAGCAACCACATGGCAGTTCACAATTATATGTGACTCCAGTTGCGTGGGGTCTGACACCCTGTTCCGGCCTTCACAAGTACTGCGTGTTCGAAGTTCATATGCATAACATGCAAACAAAACACTCATACACATAAAATGAAAATAACTCTTTTATGATAACAAGCAAACAATGTAAACGAAGTACAACTAAGTGCTCTCGTACATTTAATAACTCTGCTTTATGTGGCTAAATTACTAAATTGGCAAAATCATGCTAAATATTTTAAGCCTAATCCTGAAAGCATTGTGCATGATTGATTTTTTTCACGAAAACGCAAAATAAGGGAACCGTTTTCCCTTCTCATGATCTTGAAGCGAACAACTCATGAATTGTTTTCACAGTACTTTGGAAAATCTTTTCAGTAGAATCAGAAATTTTGAGAGTTTGAATATATTTGGGGACCGTGCTAACTTACTATTCCTTCATTTGATACTGATAAATTCTTTCTAAGGAAACCGTCATAGTTAGTTTCAGCTATCAGTCTGACACTCTAGGGAAGATGGAATTTTATTTGAGGAATTTCCTCCATGGGATTGGCCCATGAGCATGCCTGTGGGGCACTTTCTAGACTGCTAGTTCATGCAGAAGGGCCCATCCCACTGTAGGCTGTACCACTTCTCGCCTGGTAGGCCTACAGTGTGTAAGAAAGGTAGGTGAATGTGAGTTCGCCAGTAAGCCAGGAAGCAGTGTTCCTCCATGGTCTGTTTCAGTTCTTGCCTCCAAGTTCATGCCTTCAGCTCTTACTCTGGTTTCCCCTATGAAAGTCCGTAACTTCTAAGTGGAAATAAATCCTTTCCTCCCAAAGTTACTTTTGGTCATGATGTTTATCACAGGAACGGAAAGCAAACTAAAGGGCAGCAGAAGGAGAGTGTTGCTGTGACAGACCTAACCACATGGTTTTAATTCCTTGGACTATTTTGTGGGAGTAAGGTGGAGAATTTTGGAGCTTTGGAATAGAAAAGCCATTGACTGCTCAAAGCTAATGAGCTGTTATGGGAGCTTGGAAGATAAATATTGACTGCAGTGCAGACAATGGAAGTTTGAGCATCCTTTCAAATTCTATTAGGCCTATTTGTGTGATATTTTTAAGTAAGAATCTTGTTTCTGGTCAATAGGCTGAAGAATCAGCTGGAATTAACAAGACATGGGCGCCATTGAATTAAAATCCTTCCCTTTAATAGGACAATTGATGTTGGTTAGCTGTGCCTGAAAAAACCCATCATGATTAAGAAGCCATCACCAGTGAAATCTGGAAAGTATTTCCCCAGGGTTAGTACACAGAAGCTGTGGTCCAGAGAGAGTCATGGCTACATCTTAAGCTGGAAGCCAAAGTTGGCAATGTGCAGTGTCTCACATGGTTTTGAAGGCATGAAGAAGTCATGGGAAACAGCTAAGGGTTGGCACTGTTGAAAGGTCAGGAGTGGCCACTGGTGAAGGCATAACCTCAGTTGCAATGGAGACCCCAGAATTGAAGGGATCATGAAGAAAAACTGAGGCTTGGCACCATAGGGCAGTACTGGAGCCTCTGAAGAAATCAAAAGGGGCCATTGATGAAGATGCGGCTTCAGCTGCAGTGGAGACTCCAGCATATTGGAGATGCCAAGACCATAGGACTGATCACCAAGGACAGAAGCAGGTGTGAAGTGGAGCCCACCTGAGCTTTCCAGTCAAGCTCTGTGTGGTGTGGATGTGCTCAATGACATCCAGAGAAATGGAGCTGCTAAAGCTATTGGAGCCCAGATGATAGAACGTTATTAGAAAATCATTTTCTGGTGCTGAACACTGAGGTCCAGGATTTGAGTTACACTGATGGATATTGGTTTTGCTTTGATCTGCTTATAACTGAGCCCTGGTTCGTCTCTTTAGGAATAACAGCAGTGCAAATGTATGCGTGAACTCACAGAGATTGTGACAGCATGCACAAAACCTGCATTATCACATTTTTTTCATTATCAATATCCCACCTACCACTTTGGCTCTAAAACTCATTGCATGCACTGCCTCAAATGTCCTATGCTGCCAAAGCTGCAGATGTCCTAGCAGGACTTGTCAGACTTTCAGTCCCTGACTACTTGCCTCCTCTGAAACCTAGGCTAGTCCCTTGCTCTGGCTAAACTGCAGCCACAGTGAGATCAGGCCAGCTCTTCAGCCCATCAGACTGTATCCCATAGCCATGGCTTCCTATAGGTAGTCTCTATGTGCTGAGAAGGTTGTTTCTCTACCTTTGCCAATGTCCCATTCACTGTCGCAACTTGATTCAGACATCTGCCTGCTAGGTATGTATACGAGTTCCCCTAGAAGACTAACCCTGATTCTCCTTAAATCTCTTGATCCAATTAAAGAGAGTCTTTTCAATATGCCGTCCCTACTGCACACTATATTGTCTTTTTATATTAATCATACTTTATCAATTATTTTTATTCTTCTATATCTTCCCACAAGATTGTAATGACACTTCAAAGACTTTGCTAGTTTTCCCTTATAATTTACCACTTTTGCCCAGGCTAACAATATACAGGAACTTATAAACATACACAGATTCCATGGATATGTGAATGTTGATATGAATGGTGAATTTCAACCTGAAGATATTGATAGAGTTTTGCTATAAATTATGTATCTGGATATTTGTTTGTTTGTTGTAAAAATATAATCTAATGACTTAAATTGATTCAGAAGTATGACCTTTAAATATGTCACAAATATATATGATCGTAAATACAAATCTAGGACTTAGCGGAAAAGTTCTTATAAAAACGTTACTGTATCAAGGTGATCTAATAACTACCATATCTTTTGTCTTAAATTGGGGTGCATCCTGAGAAATCCATCATAAGACAAAAATATCTTAGGTTGAAGAGTCTTTAACTGACCAAAACTACCAAACATTGTAACTTTGCTCAGCCTCCCTTAAACAGCCTCGGAACACTTACATTGACCACACAAGAAAATCAGCACTGTTAGATAAATGATATACTGATAAATATAACAAAAACATAACATTTATAAAAGAAATTTAAGAGTTTTCCTTTCTGCTAATTGGAAAAGCAACCAACAGAGAGTAAAATGATGATTACAGGGAACAAAAATTTTATTAAGGATTTCATAGTTAGAAATTATCAAGGGGTGGTACCTATGTTGTGAAGACCATTTAAATACCTACATGCAAACACGGTTTATCATGGCAATGAATGGAAGTATACTATTTAAAATTATTTTTAAATTCACTGTAATTCCAAACAAAAACCTCAGAAATACCCTTATCATCTGTACCCCATATACTTATTCTCTCTCTCTGACTCTGATTCATTCTCTCTCTCTCTCTCTCTCTCTCTCACACACACACACACACACAATCACACACTCATGCCTCTCAAGCACTGTTGATGCAGATGCAGCTGTTTGAGTAAACAATATGGAAATACATATTTAAATCACCTGATTATGATCTAATAATTCTACTCTAGGAATTTTAGCTCAGAGAATTGTTTTCAGTAGTTCCTGGTGAGAACACATGGGACTGTTCTCATCCAAGCACTAGTTGTTCAAGTGAAGAGTTAGAGAAAAAAGTTATGTACCACTGAGGTAAATGATACGGATTATGTTGTGAACTGTAATACGCACTCTTCCGTTGTGATCAGAAGCATGGAGTTCATGATGAGAACAATGTGATTAAATTTAAAAAGGAAAGCTATCGAGTGCCAAAACAGTTACATAAATGTCATGGACACAAAACAGTTATTATTATGAACTAATCAAACTTTAAAATAAATGATAGAAGATGGATTGGAAGGCCTTTGTTATATTCATTATATTTATTAAAGTCAATGCCTCTGGGAGAAGCTGCTAAAACTGGGACAGTGAGATAAAGGGGAATGCACAGATCCACATAATGACCAAAGTCAATTGCAAAGCCTGGGTTGAGAAAAATGGTTTGTTTGGACCTGAACGAAATCAGTAGCTAGGGCAGGAAGGTGACTCAGCAGCTAAAGGCACTTGACCCCAAGCCTGAAACCTGAGTTCAATACCTGGACCCACGTAGTAGCAGAGAAGTGATTCTTGCCAAGCTGTCTTCTGACCAATATACATGTGCCATGGCATTTTCTTGCCCCTCCTCACAAAATAAATAGATGTAATAAAAATATAAAAAGGTAAATCAATAGCAAATTCTGAACCTATCTAAAGTAATTGAACAATATATGGGAAAGTTATTTTCCTTTTTAGACTTCCTTAATGTTTCTAACAGGGAGTGAAGTAAGTAGCAGATCTGAGGGCAGTCGAATATGAACACTGAAGCGATGAAGTAAAAATCAAACCTATTCCAGGCTAGTTGATAATCCTTCCATGCCACAATATGTGTTTAGGTATTTGGGGCTTAGTAATAGTTCCATGATGGAAATATTAGTTGTTTTTTACTAAACCACATCTAATGTTAATTATAATTATTAAAAATA